>NC_134719.1:39666136-39969166 GCF_049634645.1 Pelodiscus sinensis | reverse complement strand
AGATCTTTTCAGGAGCAGAGGTCCTCACCACTGGAGGACTTTGGTAAAGTTCTGATCTGTCATGCTCCCTTCCCCAGCATGCTATCCTATGCATGGGGAGACAGAGGGCACAGAGGCTGGAGTGTGCAGATGAGCCAAAAGGCATTTCCTTGTTGATAGGAGAATTTTCTGTTGGGCAGCTGCAGCTGAATTTCAGCCCTTTGAAATACATGAGAGGTATTTAGATATCTGGCCCCAAGGGTGGAATTTATACATAGTTAGTAATTTATGAGCAAATCCTAGATCCACTTTTTCTGTAGTGCATTCTCAACCAGATTCCATTATAGACGCCACTAAACTGTACACTTTGGACTGATAGCTCTTACAGAGCACTCAATTGCATGGACTTTCTACTAATGCTCTGATTGCATAACCATTTAACACTCTGGGGCTGCGTCTAGACTGGCAAGATTTTGCACAAAAACTTGCCAGCTGTCTCCACTGGCCACTTGAATTTGTGCAAGAGCACTGACTTCGTAATGTACAAAATCAGTGCTTCTTGCACAAATACTTTCACGCTCCCGCTCAGGAAAAAGCCCTCTTGTGCAAGAATACTTGCCAGGGAAGAACTGTTTTGCGCAAAAAAGCCCTGAGGGCTAAAATGGTGATCAGGGCTTTCTTGCGCAAAATCGCATCTAGACTGGTCACGGATGCTTTTGCGCAAAAGCACTTTTTGTGCAAAAGCATCCATGCCAATCTAGACGCGCTTTTGTGGAAATATTTAACAGAAAAACTTTTCCGTTAAAAGTATTTCCACAAAATCATGCCAATCTAGACGCAGCATCTGTGCCTATAGAAATAGAGATCTAGAGATCTAGCTTTCAGGCCACATAGCTAACATGAGTACTCTCAAGACACAGATGCATTAAAACATGAAATTATTTTGCAAGAATGTGTGTGTAAGGGCGTGGCATTATTTCCTGTAATGTTACATTGTGAGGCACAATTTTGGACACTAGGTTCTAAATTATGTACAATCTAGGAAATTGTACATTTTATCTGCAGCATCAACCACTACAATTACATAAGTGAATGCGCTAATCCACCCTTTTCACAGAGGCTGGGCCCTTGCTCCTGGACGCAATGTAAGGGTCTTCAACATAAGCACTCCCCCACTGCCATTTCCTGTAAATCTGGGTCTTCCACAGCCTGGCCCTCTGACCAGTCACTTAAACAACCTGTCCCTTTCTGTGGTAGCAAAAGTCCAACATTAAGTCCAAATAAATATTCAACCTATTAATTCTGCCTATTAGGCTACATTGAATTTTTTGACTCTTTGCCTCTGCAGTTGTTCAATGGTGATTCCTCCCTGCAGGTTTCCCACTCCCTCAGTGCATCCCTCCCTTCCTCATGGTTTCCAGCTGCTTCCCTCAGGAATCTCTTTGCTCCTGAAAAGCTCTACATGAGAGCCCTCCCATAAGCCCCCATCCTGCTCCCTGCAGTCTCTTCTAGTCTAACTACCCCCAGGCCTTTTCCAAAGAGCAAACACCCCCTTTGTTCTTCTCCTAGGTCTCCTTTCCCTAAAGGGCAGGCACAGCTCTGTTTAAATAGTCTTTTCTCTGATTCCCTTGCAGCTGAGGTCAGTCATTATAATTAAGTCTCCATCACACACATCTGCAGGATAATTTGTTTAGTCACAGGCAAGTCTGAGCCTGGCTTCCCTGCAAGAGACTGCCAGCCTGTGACAGTGAACTAGTTATGGGTCTATTTGTAGGCACAAATACTTGATTTTCATGCAGAGTCATCATAAGTGAAACTGTAAATTAGGCACAACATATAATGCCCATTTTTCTGCATGGACCTCTGCTTCTGGCTCTTTGAAAATCGGCCCCTGTCTTTTGAAGTCATGACATTATGTACTATTAAAATGATGTTATTAAAATTGTGAAAACACAAACCTAATGATGATACTAGAGTAATAAAATTCAAGTTGGCAATCCATTGAAGCAATTAAAAATCACTACAAATTCCTTCATGCTCAACAGTGTAAAATGACTTAAGTTAAAACAAGTGTTGCATTTAAAATTATAGGTGGAATTAGCAATAAACATTTGAGGTTTCCTGTGGAAGCAGAAATATTAAATTGGAATTGGTTTCTTTTTGTGTTGTAAAGCAGATGGGCAAAAAGAAAACAATCCATGTAACCAGAACCCTGAATGGAAAGGATGCTAGTCTTTTAGAACAACAAGAAGTCAATGTGGCTTCTGCCTGGGGAAATAAGGCTGTATGGCAATTTACAGGAGAAAGAAGTTGCAAAGAGAATGAGTTTTGACTGATATGGGGCTTCATGTATGGAAACTTTGCTAATTGCCTTGCAGGATTCTCTATTTTTGAGCAAGCTAATACAATCATATTGAAAATAAAAATATACAAAGAAGATTGCCCAGAGTCAATGCCCATCATTTCCCAAGAAAATTACTCTTTCCATAAACCCAATCCTTTCTTGACTGCTTAAATGCAGTGTATTCTAGTTTAAAGCATAAGGCTTGAAGGTCCAGGTTTCTAAAGGTATTTAGGTGTTGGTCTGGTTAGCATTGCAGCAGCTGTCATAGCTTTGCCAGCCTTCCTGACTAAACTTACTAGACACCACTCGCAGCAATGGTGTCCAGTCGAGAAATTTAGCAACCCTACAACTCATCTTTAGAGTCTTAGGCACCTAAGTCAGTAAGTCATTGCAATCAGAAAGGAAGCAACACCTAAAAATCTTTAAATTTTAGGTCTGTGATGTATAAGGCTATGCTACGTGGGACAGATAGAAAAATAGACAGACTAGATTCTGCACTGCAGTGCCAGTCAAATAAATGAAAGAAATCCATTTAAACAAACTAATAGCAAAAATACCAATTCTGAAGCCTATTCAGGATTTCAATTCATTGTAAAACCATCGTCTGTGATTACATCAAAGTATTTTATTACCACAGCTAGTTTGTTTTGTATGGTACCTGGTTATTTGAAATTACTATATAAGAAGATATAATTGACAATGAAAAATATTTTTGACAGTACTACAGTAAACCTAGATTTCTTCTAAGCAGTATGCATATTTTAGTGAATAAATGGTTACAATTTTCCCATAAAAGTGAGACATTTTTCTATTGTATATTTTTATAAAACATTTATGACAATACAAACTAGGACAGCAGAACCGCACATACTGTATATTGTAAGAAGAGTCACACAGCATGAAGAAAAAATTAATTTACTAAGACTATCCAGAATAAAACCACCTACTGTATATCTCCACTTTTTTTCTTCTTTGAACTTAAAAAAGCTAGCAGCTGTATGCAGTTAATATATTAGGCTTTCTTTAGAGATTTCATGCACATTATTTTGGAAAGTCAGAGACCAGCATTAACTGTCATATTTCAGCTGGAAAAAGAATAAAAAATAGATTCACTATATCTACATAAGAGAGAAATGCTGCACTCTTTTTTCCTAACTATGTTTAATAATACTGAAACACAAAAGTTTTTCAGTTTTGCACTGTTTACCAACAGGCCATAAAATGGAAAGCTTCAGATTGTTAAAAGGAAGAAAATACTTGCAATATTTTGATTCCTTTGACTCTAAACCTGAATTACAGTGCTATATGTCAAAGAAAAACAGAGCGAATTCAGTTTTATGTGCTGTTTTATCTAATAAAATTAATTTCTAATTAACTAGATTTTCCTGTGCTCTAGATTGTCACTGCTTGTTTGTTTTCTTGCAATGAAAATGTCTGTTATTTTTTGCGGGAAGAGTAGTCCATTATTGGTCTCTGTTAATTATTATCTAAGCCTGGGTCTACAACAGCGCGTTATTTTGAAATAACAAGCAGAGCGTCCACACAACCAGGCCCTTTATTTTGAAATGAGGGGCTGGTTATTTCGAAATAATAACTCCAGTTTTCAACAAGGAATAACACTTATTTCAAAATAGTTATTTTGGAAGTTATTATTTCAAAGTAAATTATTTCAAAATAATTTCCTACTGTAGACATGCCCTATGTTATGAGAAATTGAAATAATTAAATATTAATTAAATATCTAAGCATCTAAGCCTCTAATTCCATGACTGGAAAATAAGTGACAAGACCTCAATCCTTTTGGTAATTTACCTTTATATGTCAGCAGACTGTATTTCAAGTTCACACAGCGAGTGATCTCTTCCCGATCTAAGTTGCTTGTTACACAGATCTATTTGTTCAGACATAGATTGTAAATTAATTTCCAGGTTTTCCAAACAATAAATAATGAATGTGATCATTACCATAAGCTCAATACTCACATGGTTCATACTTGAAAGATAATAGAAAAGCAGTCAATGTGAAATTAATAATTTAAAGCTTCAATACTTCCGCCTCCCCCCTCCACCCCATTTTAAAAGAAAACGAGTTGACTGAAGCATTATCAGGGGTATATTATTTACTGCTATTTACTGTGTCTTTTGGAAGCATCATCTACTATTACATGGCAGTGGATTCCCACAAATTCAGAGACATACACCTTGTGGAAAGGCTCCAACGTAGGAAACCTAGTCAGGTTCCCTACACAAGGGGTCCCAGCCTGCAGGGCTCTTCTCTCTCTTGTGTGCTGTGGACCAGTGCTCCAGCAGTTGTGTCTGCCTCACAACACAGAGGGGCTATGAAAGAGGGGAAAGGTTGCTCAAGAGAGTGGACAGCGAATCCATTACCATGAAAAATCACTAGCAAAAACCCAAGAGGAAGAGAAATTAAGAGATGTATCTTGGGAAGAGGATTACATTACTCGTGTGCAAAGTGCACACACTTTATCTTTCCACAGAAATCAGGACAGTCTGTTTTTCACTCATGGAATACATGGAATGAGGAGTACAGCTAGTTCGGATTAGGAAGCTAATCCGAACTAGCTACTCCGTGCCGCGTGTAGCCACGCGGCACGGGGTTCGAACTAGCCGGCATTTAAAAATGGCGCCAGCCGGCTTCATGCAAATGAAGCCCGGGAAATTCAAATCCCGGGCTTCATTTGCAAGTGCGGATGACTACATTACCCCCCCTAGTTCGAATTAGCGGGGTAGTGTAGACATACCCAGAGTGACTCTATGGCCCATTTCACTGTGAGGGCCTCCTGCTCTATTGTAGAGTATCTGGTCTCCCGTGGGAATAGCTTGTGGCTAAGGTACAGAATGGGGTGCTCCTCACCCTCTGTCACCTGGGATAATACCGCTCTAAGTCCTACTCGGGAGGCATCCATCTTCAAAATGAACAGTTTGCCAAAATCTGGTTGAACGAGCACCGGCCCCTGGACTAACCGCTTCTTCAAGGCCTGAAAGGCAGCTTCGCACTCAGAGATCCACTCTATGCGGTACACCCGGGGATTCTTAGTGAGGTCTGTAAGGGGTGCTGCGATGGTCGCAAACTTTGGTATAAAGTGGCAATAGTATCCCGCCAGCCCCAGGAACTGCCGTACTTGCCTCTTCGTGGTAGGCATAGGGCTCTCCTGCAGAGCCTGGACTTTGTCTATCGGGATTGGAGCTGCCCCTTCCCTACTGTATAACCTAGGTAGCTCACCTCAGGATATCCCCAGTGGCATTTGGCCGGGTTGGCCATGAGGCCGGCCTCAGCTAACGCCTGCAGCACTTGGGTCAGATGTCGGAGATGTTCTGTCCAACTCTGGCTGTATACCAAATATCGTCGATATACGCTGCTGTGTAGTCATTATGTGGACTTAGTACTTTATTAATGGAAGGTGGCTGCTGCCCTGTGAAGGCTGAAGGACATTGTTGTAAACTAGAAGAGTCCAAAAGGGGTTGGGAAGGCCGTTTTTTTATGAGATGCTGGTGTTAGGGGAATTTGCCAGTAGCCTTTAGTTAAATCAAGAGTGGATATGACTCTGGCACAACCCAACCGCTCCAACAGGTCATCCACCTCTGGCATCGGGTAGGCATCGAAATAGGAGATGGTGTTTACCTTCCTGAAGTCCACACAAAACCGGACCGACTCATCCGCTTTTAGCACCAGGACTATGGGGCTCCTCCAGTCGCTTTGGGACTTTTCTACCACTCCCAGAGCTAGCATTTGGTCCAATTCTCTTTGCACTGTGTCCCACAACTTCCTGGGGAGCAGATGATGATGGTTGTGCACCTTCTGCCTTGGGGGGATGGCTATGTGGTGGCTCAATAAGCTCATCTTGCCAGGTTTAGATGACAGGACCTGGAGAAAGCTGCTCAGAAGCCAGCAGAGCTGTTCCTGCTGTTCTGTATCGAGGTCAGGACTGATGTCCAGGCGTGCAAACGTGGAGTCTTCTGTGGATGGCCCCAACTCCGGCTCCATGGGGTACGGAGTGATCATCAGAGCCTCTCGCTCCTTCCACCCCTTAAGAAGGTTTATATGATATATCCACACCTCTTTCCTCTGCCCTGGCAGCCGTACTTCATAGTCCACCAGACCCACCTGTCTCTCCACCTCAAATGGGCCTTTGCCATTTTGCTAGCAGCTTGGATTCTGAGGAGGGGAGCAACAGTAGTACCCAGTCTCCTGGCTGGAAGGTCTGGTTCCTGGATTCTCGGTTGTAATGAGCTGCCTGGACCTCCTGGGCTTGACATAGATTCTCTTGTGCCAAGCACCCTAGTTCCCAAAGCCGATCCCACAGGCTCAGGATGTATTGCACGGAGCCTCGAGCTGGGGTCTTTTGTTCTTCCCAGGTCTCCCAGACAAAGTCTAGAATCCCTCGGTGCTGTCGTCCATACAGGAGCTCGAACGGCAAGAATCCCATAGAGGCCTGAGACACGTCTTGCACTGCGAACATCAGTGCTGGGAGCATCTTATCCCAGTGACGGGCATCTTCCTTCACAAACTTGCGCAGCATTTTCAAGATGCGGTTGAAGGACTCTATCAACCCGTCCGTCTGCAGGTGGTAGACCGAGATCCTGAGTGCACGGATGTTCAGTAAATGACATGGCTCCGCCATGAGTCATGATATCAAGTTCGCCCCCTGATCTGTGAGGATCTCCTGGGGCAGACCCACCCAGAAGAATATCTCTAGCTACTTCCCAGCAATGAGGCAGGCGGTAGCCGTCCGCAACGGGACTGCCTCTGGGTACTGTGTAGCATAGTTCACTACAACTAGGATATATTTATGCCCCATCTGGATCCTTTCCAGAGGTCCCATGAAGTCCAGGCTAATGCACTCGAAGGGCATTCCCACTACAGGTAGAGGCACCAGAGGGCCCCGGGGAATGCTGGCGGGGTTAGCCTTCTGGCACTCAGGGCATGATTCACAGTACTCTCGCACTTCATGGTGTATTCCTGGCCAGAAGAACCACTTGCTGCAGTGTCTTCTCTCTGCCCATATGACCTGCCCAGGGGATCACGTGGGAAAACTATAACAGGCCCCGGCGGAAACGACGTGGGACTAACAGCTGGTGCATCTCATCCTGGGTCTGGGGGTCCCGTACTATGCAGTAGAGAAGGTCCTGCCATACCTCAAAGTGGGGCCCTTGGGGCTGGCCTGGATCCTGCTCCTCCCCTTCTAGTCAAATAACTGCTTGTTCCCAGGCTTGGCTAAGTGTGGGGTCGTTCCGTTGTTCTTCCAGAAAGTCCCCATCTAGCTCTAGGTCGATAGGTGGGGGAACCAGAAGGGATGCTGCCCATGCTCAATGCTGGTCTCTTGGGCGTATAGTCCTGCGAGGCCCCTTCCCCTGCCGCTGCCTCGAGGGGCAGGCTTATCCGGGACCAGCGAGCCTGCCACACTAGGACAATATTTGGCACTTCCTTCTTGCAGTAGTGTGGTAAACCCCAGCCAGTCCCGCCCAAGGATCACCAGATAGGGCAACTTTGGTGCTACCATGACTAGTCAGTGCACCCCACACTGCCCGTCTTCCAACCTTACCCAAGCTGTGGTGTAGGACCGTACATCTCCATGGATACACATCATCTATACTGGAGGTCCCAGCTGGTCCAACCCCACAGCCACCCCTGTCCGGACAATGGTTTGGCTACAGCCTGAGTCCACCAGGGCGGGGGTGGGGGTTCCATTCACCCACACGGGCACTACAATCTTGGCCTTGTCCCACCTCCGCGCCCTTTAGCTGGCCATCAGCATCTGCCAATAGTTACAGTTCTGGGGGCACTGCCTCTTTCTAAACTGCCCCATCTCTTATATCTCCCTTTGCTTTCTCTTGTTTTTTCTTTTTTTGGCTAAGTGGGTCTCCTTACTTTCCCCTCATCGCAGAGGAAAAACGTGCCCACATTCTCCACCACATGTGGCGAGCCACTCCCGCCTGGCCCTCCTGCAGGACCTCTTAAGTCCAAGGCCCTCCAGCCTGAGTCCAAAACACAGTTTAAATCTGGCCCTTTAAGGCGAGGCCAAAGCCCCCTGACCCGAGTCCAATACACAGTTCAGGGTTGTAGCAGGGACGCACTCCAGGTAGAGGGACCCGGGCCCACCCTACTCTACCAGGACCCAGCCCAGGGCCCTGTGAGTGATCGGATAGCATGTCACTCCCTCGGTAGGGCAATCCGGCCGAAATGCACCAAAGTTCATGGGGCGGGAGAGGCGGTTCCCACTCCTGCCCTGGGCCACTTCCTACCTGGTTCACTGCTTTTCCTTCCCATGTACTCGTCCAGCTTCCTGCACCCTCTGGGCCGGCGTCTCCTTGGTGGTCAGCCTGTGGGATGCACCACCTCGCCTCCGTGTCCCCACCGGCCTCTTCTGGAGTCTCTGGTGACAGCTGAGCGTGAGCTCCCTTCACAAGTCCTTCTCCTACGGCTGCCACCCCGATTGAGTCCTTCCCCAGGCTTTTATAGTGGAGCCACAGCCCGGGCATGCTCGGTAGGGCTGCGGGGGAGGGCCCTCTGCAGCCAGGTAACCCTGGCTGCACCCTGCAGGCTTAGTGCGGTGCTGCCTCACCCCATCACAATGCTCATATTGTTATTTTGGAATAACAGTCGTTATTCTGAAATAATGCTGTTATGTCGATGCATCCATAAAGTAATCTCATCTAGTAGAACATATGGGAATGCAGGAAATGAATTTCTTCAAGCACTTTTGCAACAGATCCTCAGGTGCTGGAAATCAACATTGCTCTACAGATGTCATTTGAGTGATTTCAATTTACACAAAGACTTTGAAACTTCTTAACAATGTTATACACTTGCCTTTAAAGGGCAGATTCTGATCAAAGTTATACGCCACTGAATGCATTGGGATTCCATGGGTGTGTCTAGACTACAGGGTTTTTTTGAAAAAACTTCCCCTGCGTCTAGACTGCCGCCGAGTTATTTCTAAATTAAATCAAAAGAACACGGTGGTTTTTTCCTCATTTTACAAGAAAGAACACCTTTTTTCAAAAGTGCTCTTTCAAAAAAAGGCATTCTTGAATGCAATCAGGGCTTTTTTGAACGAGAGCATCCAGACTGCCTGAGTGCTGTCTTTTGAAAAAGCAGCTCACTTTTTCGAAAAGTGGTTGCAGCCTAGACACTCTCTTTCTTTTGAAAGAGGCTTGTAGTCTAGACATAGCCATCATGAGTGTAAATGAGAATTTAAACTAGCCTAGTTTCCCCAATTTTATATTATGTTTTCAACTGAATTCAGAAACTTTCACCTTTCTACAGCAAGCCTGTCTATTGCACCCCCTACCTCCCTCCCTGTTCTTCATCTGGCTCACCTAGGCTATGTCTAGATTGCATCCCTTTTTCGTAAAAGAGATGCAAATTAGACGTATCGCAATTGCTAATGAAGCAGGGATTTAAATCTCCCCCGCTTCATTAGCATAAAATAAGGGATAAGGGATCTTTCAGAAAAGGCTTTATTTTCTGCAAGGTCCGCGTCTAGACTGGTGCTTTTTTCCGGCAAAGCTCCGTGCCGAAAAAAAGCGGCAGCCATTTTTATGCTAATGAAGTGGGGGAGATTTAAATCCCTGCTTCATTAGCAATTGCGATACGTCTAATTTGCATCCCTTTTATGAAAAAGGGATGCAATCTAGACGTAGCCCTATTGTACAACAGTTGAATCAAGGCAGAAAAACTTCAAGATTTCAAGTTCTCTTCGTTTAGCCATGTTTAATTAACTCTGAAATATTTAAGAATATCAAACACATAATACTTCAACAATGTGTATATGATGATGACTCCAGACCTGGGATGAGTATCAATATTTTCTTGCAAAGACAACAGTGAAATTGGAAACTCAAAATTGCCTCACACTTTCATTAATTTAAATATTTATTTTCTGTGGAAAAAATGTTTTAGCTGTAAAAAAAAAATGCAACAAATGCTTTTTAAAGGTTTACAAGTTTCAATAAACTTTGCTATTGAGCGGAATCTCAAGTTTGTATCTATTATGGATGCATACAGGCTAACAATGGTTTTAACAATTTGTGTCTCCCGCTTACCTGATATGATAACACAAAAAATCCATCTCATTCTTAGTCAGTGTTTATTTATTCCCTCTTTGTTTGCACAGACGAATGAAATGTTATACCCCATACAATGACAATTGTTCCAAATCTCAGGATAAATGTCTTGCCTTAAGAAAAGAGTAAAGTAGAATGTCTAATAGAGTGTTACAAAGATGTCTCATTTCTCGGGCATGATGCAGATAAAACTATTCTGTTTCTAAAACCTGTTAATTTTCCACATCCAAAGGCAACATCTATTTGATTGTTCATTACAGGAATTCACTTTAAATGTATATGTTTGATCCTGAGCTTGTGGCTTATAATGCCAGTGCTGCTGATTAGACCACAATTATATATAAGCACCGTCTCTGTCAATATACAGAAATTTGGGTAATTTTGGTGCTGTGCTTTACAGCTGCTCAGTATTCTGAGGCATGTCATGGCAGATGTAGAAGGATGAGTTAAGAAAGGACCATCGAATTAAATCCCAAGGCAAATCAAAGGAATAATCAGTTGCGCTATTTGATATTCCTAGGTTTAGTGAAATAAATAAAACATTTCTTCTAGACCCAACAAATTCAGTCACATGTTCCTCTGAAGGATATTACCAATCATGTATAGAGTTCCATTAAAATCCCTTCTGCTGCAGCTAACACCACAGATGGATTTGATACAGAATGGCTCACAGGTAACATTTTGTTATGGCTAATATATTCAAGTATCTACTGAAATCATCCTCTTGTTGACACAAGCCATGCAGGCAAATTTTAAATGAACTACAGTAATAATACCTGCAACACCAGTAATATTATAGGAGACACCTCAGTACTATGTGAAGTGAATTAGATATGCCGATCCCATCTTTGTGAATGTTAGTGCATGGTGTTGAAAATTAACTCCAGTGTTTCATCATCAAATTCAGTTTATAAAAGGTCATTTATAAGGCAGCATCCTTGATCAGTTACCTTTATGATGCCATAAGGCATATGTCTGGATACTGTACATCTAGAGCTCAAAAATTGTTTTAATAATAAAGAACCTTTTCTTACTCATCCCTCACCTAGGTGCACATGAAGGTATAGAATATATAAGAAATGGTCTAGGTATACTTTATCCTGCCTCTGCATTGGTGGATGGCCTGACCTCTTGATGTCCCTTTCAGCCCTGCATTTCAGTGATTCTGTGAATGTACTCCAAAACAGGGAATATTGCTAAATACCTCCAAGGTGCTCTTCAACAGAATTACAAGGCTTGCGGGTGAGGTAGAAATGGTAGATGTAGTGTATAGTAAACATTTTGATACTGTCTTGCATGACCTCATAAACAAACTAGGGAAATACAACCTAGAAGGAGCTGCTATAAGGTGAGTCCATAACTGGTTGGAAAACTGTTCCCAGAGCACAGTTATCAGTGGTTCACAGCCAAGCTGCAAAGGCATATCAAGTGGAGTCCCATAAGGTTCAGTTCAGGAACTGGTTCTGGTCAATAACTTCATAAATGATTCAGATAATGGCATAGAGAGTACACTTATAAAGTTTGTGACTGATACGAAGCTAGGAGGGACTGAAAGTGCTGTGAATGATAGGATTAAAATTCAAAGTGATCTGGACAACCTGCAGAAATGGTCTGAAGTAAACAGGGTGAAATCCAATAAGGACAGGAGGGAACAATCAGTTGCACACATAACTAGACCTTTACTGCAGAAAGGGATTAGGGGGTCATAGCGGATCACAAGCTATTTGTGAAAATGTAACAGTGTTGCAAAAAAAGAAAACGTCATTCTGGGATGTATTAGCAAGAGTATTGTAAGCAAGACACAAGAGGTAATTCTTCCACTCTATAGTATTCCTATTAGACATCAGCTGGAGTATTGTGTCTAGTTCTGGGCATCACATTTCAGGAAAGATGTGGACAAATTGGAGAAAGTCCAGAGGAGAACAACAAAAAATGATTAAAGGTCTAGAAAACATGACCTGTGAGGGAAGATTGAAAGAATTGGCTGTGTTTAGTCTAGAGAAGAGAACATTGAGAAGGGACAGGATGACAATTTTCAAGTACATAAAAGGTTGTAACAAGGAAAAGAGAGAAAAATTGTTCTCTGTAACCTCTGAGGACAAAACAAGAAGCAATGGGTTTAAATTGCAGCAAGGGCAGTTTAGGTTGGACATTAAGAAAATCTTCTTAACTGTCAGGATGTTTAAGCACTGAAATAAATTGCCTGGAGTAGTTGTGGAATCTCCATCATTAGTGATTTTTAAGAACAAGTTAGACAAACACCTAGCTAATACTTAGTCCTGCCACAAGTGCAGAGCATTGGATTAGGTGATCGCTTGAGGTCCCCTCCAGTCCTGTAATTCTACCAACGCTCTCCATAAACTGTTGCAGAGCCGGGGCATCTTCTCATTAAACTGACATGAGCCTGGAAATCTACAGTAGCAAATAAATGTTCCATCCTTACTGATATAAACTGAAAGGCATACACTTCTGGTTATGGTGGATTCTTCTTTGTCGTATTCTGTGGCCAATCCCACAAGTACAGCAAATATTGCAGAGAATTATACAAAGCACAGAAAGAGTGACTTACAATTGATTTGCCATCCAGTCCTGATGAAGACAATGAAGAGGATGACACCTGTTCATATGCAACCCAAAATATTTTAGATTAAAGTAACATACTCATTAAAGCATGTCAGGAAACACCAAACATGCTGTTTTGCTAGGTGAAGTCTCTCTCAATTGGAGTATTATAGTGTGAAAGAAAATTAATTTGCTGCTATTAATACCTTAAATTCATATTAAGGAATCTTAAAACTAAGCTCATGTTATTATCTAGTAAGCCAAATAAATACTTGAACAACTAACAGGAGGGTAAGTGCACTGTATTGGTAATACTTACAAAACTCTCACCAGAACAATGATAATCTAACTTTCTCTTCCTTGTGCACTATACACCTGAGCTTAATAGCAATTGTCTTGGTTACTGTGACTTTATGCAATGAAGAAGTTCAAGCCAGATAGTTCAGGTGTTAGCTTATAAATATTCAGGTAGCACCCAACCCTGGGGGGGTTGATTCAGAATGGAGACTCTGGGTTCTACCATAATATAAATAACAGCATTAATAGTTACAAATCTATTCAATGTCCTTCAAACTGACTTATCTGTCTGTGAGATGGGACGGCCAGTAGTTTCAGACACTTGCAAGAAGAAAGACAAAGGCACCAGGAATGTGGCTTATCCAAACTGCAGCTCTATTGAGTAACACATCTGGCAACCCCTCAGCCAGTGCAGGTCTTTCTTCCTTTGCAATCTGTTCCCTATAGTGATGGGCTCTCATCAGCCCCAAGACCTATTAACCTGATCCTAGCACTGTTTCTGGGAGCCATTGTCCTCCTGTTGTACCAGGGCTGAATAGGCTGATAAGAAAGAGTTGTGTCTTCACTTAAGCAGCCACTAGCAGCTCCTGGCTGCATTTCCCATCTTCAGGAGATGTGTTCTCCTAATCCACATCCAGTTCTAATTTACCAATGAAATAATCCTCCCCCGCCCCATCATTGCATGATTAGGGACTTGCCACCATAAGGCTCTAGCAATTTGCTTAGCTGCCTTTACACCAACCTTGTTAGACTCCTCCAGATTGTGAAACATTCCTTCCCTAACAGTGGCCAGAATCATAGACATTCCCCCATCAGAGAGGTGAACACATCTTCCTTGCGTAACTCCAGTACTGAATATGCAGTTTCATAATGGGCAACCATCAACCTTTCCCATTTGCATAATTTACCCACTGGCTGATTTACCACTCTCCTGGCTTTGTCCATCCATTAAGGTCCACCCACTCCCCATCCATAGGAACTGTTAGTGCATAAGGTTGTACTGAAGAGACTGCACTTAAAGAGGGTTCCCTCCTCCCCCCATTTTGAAGGGTTCTATTTGTCTAAAAGATATTCCCTTGTGTTAAGAAGGAGAATGCTACTGGCATCAGTAATCTCTCTCAAAATCCGATACAATTTTATTCTACACAGTGTTAGTGATAGTTTGTGACTTGCCAAATTATTATCATTATGCCCATTATTTATATTACTGTCAATCCCAGAGACCCCAATCAAGATCAGGGACCATTTGTGCTATGTGCTGGAATCCTCAGTGGGCAAAGAGACATTATAGAAGCATTGGTGGTGGAACTACGGGTGCTGGACATGTGGCAGCACTCCCCTGGCTTGAAGTGGTTTCCATCATATGCAGGGTGTGTAGTTTAGTTGAATGGCTCTCAGGATCCCCACTATACAAATTGTTCCAGCATCCCTGCATAGTAGCTCCTATGCCATTCTGTGTGTCTCCCTCCATGGGCACAGCAAAGGAAAGTGGGCATAGCATGCACAACTCTATACTGTAGTGATCCTCAGCCTCTTGTGGCTTTGGGTGTAATTTAGAGCAGTTTGGGAACTGAACTGGCATCCAGCAGCCCCAAAATCAGGGTATAGGAAAGATGGAACCTTTGCACAAAGCCAAAGCTGCATTGGTAAACCAAGGCACTTCCCAAAGATCTGGTCCACTGTTACTATTTCAAATGCCTTACATCTAGTCAATGGGCAACTTCTGCTTCACAAACATTCCACTTGCACTGTTTTAAAGGACCAGGATGTCGAGGCTGACAAATTGCAACCCAGACTCTTTTCTCTCTGGCTCATCTCTAATTCTCTCAATGATATTTTATTTCAGAGTTGACTCTTAATTATGTGAGGAGGACAACCTTTGTTGAGTAGTGCACTGTATTCAGATACAAAGCAATTTTAGATTTCGGAAATGATTAGTAGATTGACAATCAGCCAGAAATAGGCTTTCCAAGCTGGCATGCTTTTAATGCTGAACAAACAAATTATCTTCTACCGAGATTAAAATATCTATAAAGTATCTCTGATGGTAATATACTCAGGTACTTATGGAGCTTAATGGGTATCAAAATAAAGTAGTATAATTTTATAAATTGTTTAATATAGAATTCACTGAATTGTGCAAAAAAGAGAGAGAGATTGTCCATTTTTGTGGAGCAAAAATCACAAGCACAATATCACAAGCACAAAATCACATGAGTCTGATATGCTCAAACTATACAGCAGAGTGTGTGTGTTTATCTATCTGTCCATAGCTATATCTTTCTTCCAGTGTTTTTATATTTAAACAGTTCAATGTATTTATCATTATACCAGCCTCCTGGCTCTTTTAGATTCTGTGTACATTTTAAGGAAGTAAAAAGAGAAAAAATACCATAAGTGAAGTCCTGACCCCACAGAAGTCAGTCTCAAAATGCCTATTGACTTTAATGGGGTCAGGATTTCATCCCATATGAGGATGTATTGCTGACATCCTATTTGCATGTTCTTTCCTGGCTGCACATCTTTGGGGAAAAAAAAGAGGCAGCATGTAAAGCATTTTTACAGAGTAAACAGTCTCCACAGTGGAAATTAATATGAATAGTGGTAGATTCAGAGTTGTTTGGTTTTTACCCAGAGGTACAGGCAGGGTGTTCTGTGGTGACTGAAAAAATGGGATTAATTTTTCCTTAAAATCAGAACCACAACAGTGTTTTGAAATACATAAAAGGCTATTCCGTATTGTTTAATAGGTTTAATATTTTCAGACTCCTCTGTTAGTATTCTAAGCAATATATATCAGGACATTCAGGAAATATAAAGTATTAAATTGACAGTTTATGGTTTTTAAGGCCAATAACCATGGGTTTTTTCCTTTATGGTTCACCTTGCATACTATCCATTTGTATTCAGTTTTCTTTAGTAGCCAAAAAAAAGCAATATCCTGGAAAGAACATTGCTGAGAACCATAATTGAAAGAATCAGCTCTGAAACTCAGCTCTATGCTGGTCTAGCAAATGCCAGAGCCTTAAAGAAAAATTGTCTCCACTTTGAAGCAATATCAACAGCAGTACTTTATAGATGAATGCAAAAACATAGGGTAAGCAAACCCCAAAATTTTGCAGCACCACTTTGTGATACAACTCTAGCGAGGACTCTATTAACATTTAACAATTTGAACCACAGTTTTTTAGGTTTACTATGTTGGCTATTTCAAATCAAACCAGGTTAAAAATT
Source organism: Pelodiscus sinensis (assembly GCF_049634645.1). NCBI lineage: Eukaryota > Metazoa > Chordata > Testudines > Trionychidae > Pelodiscus > Pelodiscus sinensis. The sequence continues at coordinate 39,952,663 of NC_134719.1, read as the reverse complement.
GGAATGTTGGGCATTGGTTAAAAACTGATAGGATTTTTAGTTGCAAAAATATTGTTTTCAGTTTTTTGTGAAATAAAGTTCTGAGAATAATCTAACTATGAAGTGACAAACTCTTTGGGGGAAAAATTGGAAAACCATAACTATATTTACACTTTCAGAGTGAAGATTAGTGTGTTACAGGAAATAGCTAAACAACCGAACAAAAACATGTAAAGCAAATTAGTATCACCTCTGAATCCATAAAGAATCTTGAGAAGTGGAGTATTGTCTCCCATTTTTAATAATGTCATATTTATAGTTTCAAAGTGAAGAAAGATGAGCTGATTTTCTTTAATTGCTCTTTTACTTTTTTGGTTTGTTTTCGTTTTATTTCATTGTCATGGTGGAAGTGCCAGCTAGCTCAATATGGAACACTTTGGCTCTGACTCCCTTTTTCACTTCCTTCACATGTGGCAATAGTATTGTGATAACTACAAGGGACTGTATTCAGGAAGGTGAGTAGCTGGAAGATAGAAGAGATTACTGGCCCTACCTTCCTTTTGTTAGTAAATTTTATGAGTCAACACAAGGCAACATGGTAACAGCTGTCACACTTCTACAAACAATTAGTTCCTTTATTTTTCAAGTTAACAGGGTTACCTGACTCTTTCTTCTTCAAAATTTCAGGCTGCATATACCCTGGAGCTCATACTCAGTTACTTGACCATGTATAAGCTCAAGCATGTTCCCATTACACACACACAGGCTACGTCTAGACTGCATCCCTCCGTCGTCAGAGGAATACAAATCAAGCAAGTTGAAATTGCTAATGAAGCAGGGATTTAAATATCCCGCACTTCATTAGCATAAAAATGGCTGCTGCTTTTTTTGAAATGGAGCTTTTTAAAAAAAACCCGCAGTCTAGACACAGATCTGTTGGAAATAAACCCTTTTTCGACAGATCCTGTATTCTTCAAAAAATGAGGTTTAGAGGATCTGTCGGAAAAGGGGTTATTTTTGACAGATCCGTGTCTAGACTGCCGGGTTTTTTTAAAAAGCACCATTTTGAAAAAAAGGGGAGGCCGTGTTTATACTAATGAGGCATGGGATATTTAAATCCCGGCTTCATTAGAAATTTCAATGTGCCTAATCTACATGGGTACACTACAGCGCTAATTCGAACTAACTTAGTTCGAATTAGTTAATTCGAACTAAGCTAATTCGAACTAACGGATCCAGACTAAAAAACTAGTTTGAATTAGCATTTTGATAATTCGAACTAGCATGTCCACATTAAGTGGACCCTGAACCGGGGTTAAGGATGGCCGGAAGCAGTGCCGGCAGGGCATCAGATGAGGACTTAGAGCGTGGAGCTGCTGCCTCAGGCTAGCCAAGGGCTGTGCTTAAAGAGACCCGACACCCACCCCGGACAGACAGTTCTCAGGGGTGCCCCGCTTGCAAATCAGTCCTGGCTTGGAGTGCCCTGAGTGCCCACACTGGGCACATCACAGCACTCGGCCATCAGACTGGTTGCACTTTCCGCAGGATGCCATCTGGGGAGAGGGGGCAATTGGGGGGCTGCAGGAGAGCTTCCACCCCCAGAAGCCCACAGAGCCAGCCCAGTCCTCCCCATCAGGGGTTTATACCCCATTCCTCCCTCACCTCCTTCCACTTACCCTTCCCTAGCCCCCCTTCCTGATGTACAAAATAAAGGACACGTGTGGTCAAAAATAGAATCTCTCTTTATTGAGCAAAACTGGGGGAGACTGGGAAAAGGAGGTGAGAGAGGGTGCGAGAGGGGAGGGCAACTACAATGATGAGGGGTTTGGAAGAGGTCCCATATGAAGAGAGGCCAAAGAGACTGGGACTTTTCAGCTTAGAAAAGAGGAGATGGAGGGGGAATATGATAGAGGTCTATAAAAGCATGAGTGGGGTGGAGAGGGTGCATACAGAAAAGTTCTTCATTAGTTCCCATAATAGAAGGACTAGAGGACACCAAAGGAAAGGAATGGGTAGCAGGCTTCAAACTAGTAACAGAAAGTTGTTCTTCACAAAGTAAAGAGTCAACCTATGGAACTCCTTGCTGCAGGAGGCTGTGAAGGCTACAACTAGAACAGAGTTTAAAGAGAAGTGAGATAAAGTCATGGAGGTTGGGTCCATAGAGTGGTATTAGCCAGGGGGTAGGAGTGGTGTCCCTGCTCAAAGTTTGTGGAAGGCTGGAGAGGGATGGCACAAGACAAATGGCTTGGTCACTGTCTTCGGTCCATCCCCTCCAGGGTCCCTAGGGTTGGCCACTGTCAGCAGACAGGCTACTGGGCTAGATGGACCTTTGGTCTGACCCAGTACGGCCATTGTAAGATCAGCGCTCAGGGTCGGGGGTGTCAGTGGACCACCTTGATTTTCATGCACACCTGCTCCTACGTGGCCAGGCTGGCAGCTCCCATGCCCTAGACGGCCACTTTTCTGTGCCTAGTGTGAAGGTCATGGACGAGGTCCACGATGTCCGCACTAGACCAGGCGGGTGCCCACCTCTTGCGGTCCCAGGCAAGCTCCCGGGAGCCGCCAGCCTGGTCCCGGGAAGAAGGGAAGGGCTGGGGAGCATCAGGTGGCTGTCTCGAGCCGTGCCAGGTGCAGGGTCTGCTGGATGGATGCTGGCAGGCTTGCACCTGGCACGGGCATGGTAGCCAGCCCATGCCCCTTTAATGGGTCCGGGGCTGGGAGGGGGGCATAGAGTTTCCCTGGTGTTGGCCGGAGTGGCCACCAGGGAAAGCTGGGGAGGGCTAGCCTCCCACTAGTTCGAATTAAGGGGCTACACACCCCTTAATTCGAACTAGTACGTTCGAACTAGGCTTAGTCCTCTTAGAATGAGGTTTACCTAGTTCGAACTAAGCGCTCCGCTAGTTCAAATTAAGTTCGAACTAGCGGAGCGCTAGTGTAGCACCTATCAAAGTTAATTCGAACTAACGTCTGTTAGTTCGAATTATCTTTGTAGTGTAGACATACCCCTTCTCTCTGTTGACAGAGAGGTGTAGTCTAGACACACCCTGAGTAACTACATATGCTGCGCTGGACACAAATACAATATTGGTATATACCCATGCCCACACTGCTGCTATTGTTTGGTAATGTTGATACCACCGTTTCAGGGCTGGTATCCCAGGATTATATGCATCTTAGAGCGACATTCCAGGAACCACTTTGCAGTTTGTTGTTGGTCCTGTGTCCTGTCTTCATGCATTTGCTGATGGCAGTTCTTATTCATGTCTCCCTTCTGCCAAATTGAGTAGAGGACATGAAACAATTGCAGGGTGATCCCGTTCATCTCCCACTCCTTCTTAAGGAACAAATGTCCATGCAGTGGAACAGGCAATCAAGCAAAATGCTGGATGAAATGTGGTAAGAATTTTTGATACAATAAAAATTGCTGACCTTGACGATCCCATGGTAAAGATGTGATGACTATCACTTTTAGATCCCATGGTGTAGCCAGACAGGAACCCCCCTGTAACACCCATTTTTGCTTGCCTGGAGCACACAGGGCACACAGAGCAGTAAGCCTTGAACAGAAGGCTCAGATATGCAAGCTGCTGCTGTGACCGTGAATGGCTGTAAACAGAGATACGTCAATTGCTGACCAAGAGGCTGCCAAGGAGTGCCCTTGACTGAAACCCATATTGATAATGAACACACAGCTGTCCACGGGGGGAGGAATCTCTCACCCAGTAAAAAAATGTCTACTACTCACAATTTAGTTATCTCTCTTGCAAGTATAAATTAAGTTGAAACTTGCTTGAAAGAACTGGTGTCACAAAGACAGACCAACACAATTTGGCATCTTAGATAAGGAAGAGGATATGGGCCCCTATGGGTATAAAGATGGGTCCAGCAGCACACTTACTTTGAGTGTCAATTTACCATCTATCTGCTGGTCAGGTTAGGTGTTTGACCTCCCAAGATTCCACGGGGACACTCACCTCGTATTCGTCTTTCCTAGGAATTAAGGGACCGGCCCTGGCTTGACCCACTGGAGTCGAGAGGCACAGAAGGGGGTAAAAATTGTACCTGGATGTGTCCTTTGTCTTAAGAGTACACATAGATTTAGAGCTCTTTAAAGATTAAGCTGTCACTTGGTACCATTATTTCTATTTTCTATCTTTATTTTCTTTGTAACCATTTTTAAGATCTATGTTTGCTAGCAGTTAAGAAATAGAGCAATAGCCATTGTAACCATATGATTGATAAGCTTCTTTAATAAACCTGTAACTGTTTAAGCTTTAACCTGACTCCTTCAGTTGCTGTAACAGAACCAAGCACAATTTAAAAGAACTTCAGCCAGTCATAAGGGACAGGTATAGGAAGAGCTTGGGCATTTTGGATCGTGTCCCTCCCAGGTGACAGATCCGTTGGGGCATCTCTCAGTCTTCCCTAGACTGCCCGCTGCGCAGGGATCCTGTATCCTAGCAGTTGAAATCTGAGATGTAATAAGCTCTCCCTATAAACTCTGGGGCATCTGTCAGCCTATTGGCTGCCCTCCGTGATGGGACCCCGGTCCTAGCGGTAAAGACACAGACGTTAAACCTTTCCTCGGTAACACACACACATACACTGCCCTGACTGTCGGCTGATACATGGTCCAGATGTGATGACTGTCACTTCTGATGCAGGAAAACAAGTAATATAGTGGGATCACTATAGTTTTGGAAACTTAGAATGACCAGTGAGAAGCTTGAACCAAACCTGTAGTGGCAGAACACTTGATTTGGGGAAGCCATACTGATGCAAAAGTAGGTGGTTATTGTCCTGTGAAAACTGACAAACTAAACTGCTACAAATTACTGCTGGGTTGGAAAATCTACTGTTGGAGTCATGGCGATAAAGGTTTGTGAGACAATTAACACCATGTTCTAACTATAGCAGGTTTCCATAAGAAAAGTTCCAGAAATAAAAGCTATATTTCAGGGAAGATGGTTTCAGAACTGGTGCAGGGCCCATCAATGGTATTTACATCCCATCACTTCACCCACCAGATGAGGTGACTAACCATGTGAACTGAAAAGGTTATTTTTCACTCATTCTACAAGGCTTAGTGGACCACAGAGGCAGATTCATGAATGCCAACATGGGAAACTTTGGAAAGGTTCATGACAAAAGTGTGTTGAGAAGATCTGGAATGTACTTAAAGGGATAAGAAGTTACTTTATTCACCAGAAATGATGTGGTCCTGTACAGTGTGTCTCTGCCAAATGTTATTTTAAGTCACCATGCATACCTGCTCCTAACTTGCTTATGAAACCATATCCCAATGTCAATGATGCTGGAAAAAAGGAAATCAGTTACAAACTCAGTAGCTGAGCAATGGCTTTGGACTCACTGTTTAATAGGCTGAAATCTCATTCGTGTGGCTTTGTAACAGGTTCAGTCCTGTCAGCAAGTGCCCTTTAGCGGCTACAAGGGGTCTCACAACAATGACCTCACCCACTCGAGGTGAGATACAGTCCAATTGGCGGTCAAGGTCCAGGGTTCTCCCCTTGCCCAAGGTTCTTCCACGCCGCCACAGGCTAGCCTCCTGTTGCAGGATCTAGCCTTGGTTCATTGAAAAGATCCAACTCCCACTCAAGCTGGCCCAGGTGCTGATGCTCCCAGCCAGCCCAGAGTTCTGGCCAGGTTGAGCTCCAGGAAGGAAGTAACTGACCATCACTCAGCAGCTCCTTATATACCAGGCTGCGAACCCTGATAGACTTCAGAGCTGGCTGCCCTTCTGCCCTGCTTGGAGGTCCTCTCCACTGTCCCCGCTGCTGGCCAATGTGCTAAATGGACTCCAGTGGAAGATGAGGCTGTCTGCCCCATCACAGGCTTACACACCTGTCTGAATACCAGTGCATCCAACACAGCTCACATAAACTCATATGCTGTGCACTCCATAACATTGTGAAGGCAAAGACCATACCTGAACATTTACACTGCAACTGTACAGCCCTATGAGCCATGCCCTGTGAGCCTGAATGAGCTGACAGTTCAGCCACAGCTCTTTAATTTCTCTGTAGACTTTCTCTGTGAACTTGTTCAGCTACCAATTCTATCAGCCTTTTAGTAGGGAAAACCCTCATTCTCAAAGGCATGCCTCCTGCGTCACAAACTGATCCAGCAGTCTCTTCCTGCTAAAGAGCCCAGTTCTCCCAGGTCCTGAGCAGCTCAAACTGCTCTTATTTCCCCCTGTCCAGGCCAATGAGCAGGTCCTCAGGGTTCCTGCTTTCTCTGCCTTTGCTGTCTCTGGGATGCTGCTCCTGTCCTCTCAGTGGAATGGTTTCTCTCTTGGGAGCTGAGGATCCTGCCTGTTCAAAGTCAAGTGTAGCATTATTTTGTCCCTTGGAAAAAGCCAAGAAATTCCCCCATATAATATAACTTTGCATTGAAGGCCACAATTTTGATGCTTTTCAGACTTCCAAAAATGTAATTGTTACACTGTCCTTGGTTCTCAGACATATTGTCCAGCCCATGAAGAAGGAAAAAACGGCTATTAAAGGTTTACCTTTAATAGCCGTTTTTTCCTTCTTCATGGGCTGGACAATATGTCTGAGAACCAAGGACAGTGTAACAATTACATTTGTGTTAAAAAAATCATAGTCTTATCTTGAAGATCTTTAGAAACAAACGTATGTTTGATTCCCAATGTCCTATACTAACTGTATTATCATATGAACTCTAAATTTTATCTATCCCTGTAAAGTTGAAACTGCACTTCATTACTATATGATTGCAACCTCAAATTATTTCTGTATTACTGCGCCCCATTCCAGAATATTAATTCATTTGATGCTAACAGATTTCTTGTTGTTGTTGTTGTTGTTGTTGCTTTCACACCTATAGTTTAAAAGAACTGACAGCTTTAGTTTGGATTGAATTCAAGTATCAAAGCCAAAGGCTACATAAAGTACAATAGTCATATCATTTTGAGAAATCACTTTGACAGATATAGCAATTTTCTACAGTATCCTTGAAAAACTTTATTGTATTAAGTTTATATATTTTTGTGGGCTGAAATTATATGTAACTTCTCTCTGGGGAGATGTGATGGATGTAAGAACTGAGAATTCAAAAACTATATTGAAAATGTGCTGGACAAGTATGGACTTTTGGAATAATACGTATTAAGGTGGATTTCCGGAGGATTCCACAAGGAGAGGTTAATGCAAATTACCCTATTCCGGTTATGCAAAAATCCATGCTTTTGAAGCTACACACTGAGAAGAGGGATTATTGTCTGGTGATTACTTATAAAAGGCCAAGATCAAAAGCCCAAACTAAATTTAAAAATTACTGATCTGTCCAGACTTCATTCTGATTCTGAATCTAAAATGAATATGAAATAATAACAGTGAGAAAAAGCCAGTTATGGGTGTAGAAGGACTGAAACCTACCAGAGCCGTAGGCTAGAATGAGGGATGATCTCTAGTAAGTTTTTTAGTATGTGTGCAGGTTCTTTTATTCCTTTAATTAGTTTTTTGGGTAATGCTTTTACCTTAAGACTAAATATGCTTGCTTAAAAGAAGCTATTTAATTAATTATGACTGTAGTTATAGCCTTTGGAGAGAAAACAGACACTGGCCTGTTTAGGTAGTCTTGCTTGCTGGAGTGTCATTCAAGTAGCTATGCAGCCTTAACAACCCTGGCCAGGAAGGAAGAGAAACATGGGATTGAGCCCAGGAGAGGTGACCATTGTGAGCTGGAAATCTTTATGATAGTGCCTTTGGTGGAGGAAGAAAAGAGGTGCAATTACTGAGACTGTGACAATTACTTTACCAAAATATCTGAGGGCTGAGAAAGGTCGGACAAATAAGGATATAATGTAGCTTGTTGAAGTCTAGGCCAAATAGTAGAACAGTTGGTAATAATAAAGGTTTTCACCATAGTGCATTTATTGAGCAACTAAGTATCAGACTGTGAAATGAGAGCTTGAAGTTCTGGCACTGTCCATGGGGTTTGATATAACATTACAATAATCCATAAACCAGAACATATTACACATAAATTGAACTACCTGTCAGTAGGGTCTTGCACTGCCCACCCTCCGCCTTCCCCCAGACATTTTTTAACAAGGCAAAACAAAAAAGCAAATAATTCCAACTGAAAAAACATATGAAGTTACAGGTAAATAGCAGCTGTGAGAATTTCATAGCTGAACCTTGGAAAGATGTCAAGGACTTGCTATTCTATTTGTTCTCTCTGAAAAATATTTTGTCATTTATTTTTCTGCTGGCATTGTGTTCAGCATGTTTATCTTCAAGAATCCAGTGTTCTTCACAACAGAAGAAAGATACACTGGTTTTTTAAATGGTGTTTTTCATTTGCTTAGACATGACCTTCCAAGCCTCATGACAGAGCAGAAAGTTTCGTAAAACTTGAGTAGACATCAAACAGCAAGTGACAGTAGATACAAAGGGGATCTCTTGCTAGTATCAGCTGTGCCATTCTTTCACATTCCTTCGCATGTATGCTCAAATTGGCAGATAACTAGTGATAGTGCATTTTATATTGGTTTCATCCAGAAGCAGAGAAACTAGAAGATAAAAAGTTTATTGGTTAATTTTGGCAGTTGGCATTAAAAAGGAAAAGGTAAATAACAACAATAATATAGACTGGATTATAAAACCATTAACTAACCCTTACAATCTCCCTGAAAGATAAGTAAATAAGAATCATTATCCCCTGTTACAGATGGTGAAATTGAAGGCCAGGAAAATTAAGTGACTTTCTTGTAGCCATGTGATGAGACTGTGGCAAAGCCTGTCTTAGAATATAGCATTAGGAATTTTGAGCTCCTAATTCAATACTCAGTCAATTCCACCAGGTCAGTCCTGGGTTTGGAATATCTTTTATTGTTGTTTTACTGTTCTGGACATATGTCAGATCATCTACAGCAGAAGCCAAAATCTTTTGCAAATGCAGTGGTCTTCCTGCCAAGTCTAAAAGGAACTTCTAAATGAGTTAATGTTAGGCAATCCCATTGCCTATACAGGTCTCTAGTGAGTCTTTGCATAAAGGCGCTAATAGGAATCATAGGTTTTGAATCATGGACAGGGCCCATTTCATCAGTTAAGTTCACCAGCATTTTGGAATCCAAAGGACTGATCCTGCAACATTCCATGCATGTCCTGTGAGGTCCTGAATGTTGTCAAATCCAGTTGACTTCAATAAAGATGAGGATGTTCAACCTGCCATAAGATGCGCTTGGCACCCTACAAGATTCAGCCCTCCGTGACGCGTTGACTTCTGGGACTAGGCAGGTTTTCTGAAAACTTGTAAACATTTGGAGTCATTTATATTTAATCTAGTGCTGCTCATCAGAAAGTGCTAAAGTTCAAATATCATAAAAGAACTGTAAACAAAATGACCATGCAGCGCACTGCCACCTTGTGTGTCAAATAGAAAAAATAGATGAGCATGTGTTTGCAGGAATTAAATTGTCATGCTTTATAGTTGCTTCCAGTTCTTCATTAAACACCTTCAAGACAATGCTGAGAACCACCAACTTTCATTCCAGTCAGAAGCAGTGATGAGAGTTCTGCATCTCAAAGCAGGAGCTTGACACTTTGCAAGATCAGCCCCTTAATTTCCTAACTGTTGGTGTCATGCACTGTCAGAGAGATAATATTAAATTCATCAGTACAGATTGTGATTCCTTTATAAACACAGAATACACCCTTACTCTGAAAGTGACCCAATTGACCTCAGTAGGACTGCTCATGATGTTAAGTAGAATTTAACATGAGTAAGAAGACCATTATTTGGCCCAATAACAAAAGGCCAAGGGACAGGGTAGAATGGCAACATTTCCATTAATTTAATACAACCTCTATGCCCCATAATGTAAATTCATACTAAGTAGTAATTTTCTTCTTGAGTCTTCTCATTGCTCAAGGAGTCAAGTACAGTTCTATGTAAATTAGTGTATCACAATCCAGTCCTAATTACTGGCCTGTAAGGAAAATGAAAATATCAACAAAACATATTAATTCAATGTTAACAGAAATCTGCACAAAGAACTGTGATATGCACTATGACCTTCATTACCCTTGAGAGTAAGGAGTAGATGGGTCTTAATATTGAATTGTACTAAGCACAAACAGTCTGATGCTGACAAAAATGGAACCGTTTAGTGCAGAAATCCTTCAGGATGTCTGCAGCTGTAATATTTTTAAAGGATTTAAATTTGAATTGCAAATCCAGTCCTATCTCCTGCCCTTTGACTTTTTCTATTTTCATCCCTTTTATTGGCCCAACTCTCTGGAGATGACCCTGACAGCTCTACTCATGCAGGTAGTCCTTTCTCTTGCCTGCTGTCTCATTTTAAATTAATAGGACCACCCATGTGATTAAGCCTTATGGGACTGGGCTCTCTCTCTCAAAAAAAAAAACCCCACCTTTGCTCACTTCAAAAGACATCTGACAAATCTCGGATGTATTTACCTTCATTTTCATAGTGGTATAATTAAGCATCAGTTGTAATCTGTTGTATCTTACACACAGCTCAAATAAACAGACGCAGCTAGAATTGTGCTTTCCAATAAAAATAATGTATCTGTGTGAAAAAGACATTGTATTTCAAGTGATCAGAAAGTGCCTTAGTTTAAAAACACTCCTGTTAGTGTCACAAAGAAACAAGACCAGGTTTTCAAGCGTTATTAGAGAGCTCATATGTTTCCACTTCTGGGGGACCCAACCTCAGACAGCCTAAAAAAACCTGTATCTTCAGAATGTGCTCATTCTAAGCCCTTTTGAGTGGGCACCCCAGGGTCCAAAATTACTAGTCTATCTTAAGAATCTTGGACATGTGAAATTGACAAGCAAAAAAAATTTTTTTTAAGGGTTAGGTATTTAAATGGGCAAGTTAAACAAATCATATTTAGGGAGACATTGGTCCCCTTCCTAATGCTTAAAAATGCACAAAGAGAGCTTTGATTGGAAAGTAACTATAAGTTAGCCCTAACTGTTTCTTGTTTAGCTTTACTCTTTGAAAGAATCTATCTCCTCTCCTCCCCATGCACTTTTAATAATGCAATAATACGGCTGCATTTTTGACATCATAATCAGAAGGAAAACTTTTAACATTTGAGGGTGAAATAAAAGATTTCATGTTTTAGAACTACAAGTTAACTACATATTCATTTTTAAAGCTAGCATCAAAATAGGAGGGGGATTATGGTTTCTGGGACAGATTAATCAAAGAAAGCCCATAGACATGCATGCTACTATGTCCTAATGACGAGGTATACCAACCCCATAGTGGATATGAAGAGATTAATGAGAACCTGTCGATTCAATCACCCTCACCCTGGTACACCTGCAGAAAGTGTCAGGCATGAAGGCAGGAGGTGAAAGGGCTGAATTTGGCTCAGGTAGGACCTGACTGGAAAAAGGAGCAAATCTCTTGGTTCTCTCTCAGTAAGAGAAACCTAACTGACATTAGGGAATTGTGTGGGATTGCTGACAGAGCCTCCATAAAGGAGAGTATGTGTGCAACCAAGAACCCAAGGCAGTAGGGAAGGAATAGCACAGAGTGAGTCTACTCAGGACCAGTGTTCCCTGTAATCTGTGAGTTTGTCCAGCCACTGAAGAGAAATTCCAGTATAGCCCCATTGATTAGCAAAGCAACCACAGCTAGGTTTGTGTTTCCACTGGTGATGCACATTCACAATTCCTCAGTGGCACAATAAAATTATTCTGCACATCCATGGAAAAGATTAGAGGAACATTGCTCAGGACTCTGTGTTCTAGTGTAAGGGCCTGCAGGGAGCAGGAAGATTCCTGTCCCATGGGAAACACTGTTTCTCAGCAAAACCAGGAAGAGCTAAGAAGCCTTGCAGTAAGTTGGCAGAAGTTTAGCTTTTGACTATACTGCCAATTTTGTCATTTGTGGGTCTTAGAAACACATACAAATACACATGCAACAAAAGACAAAAGTTTTGTCATGGCAAGTGGTAGTGTATATGACTCATTTTGTCAACAATGTGAACCTGCTTGTAGGGGGTGGAAGTATTTTGTCTGCAAAAGTGCCAATAGACAATGTTTACACTGCTCGACTTTTACCAACAAGATCATATCAATATGACTGTGCCACTAAAAGCTGTGTAGTATAGACAAAGTCTTCGTGAAGGTGCTGTCACAAACAAGGAAGAGGTTGTATCAAAGGCCAAAGACAGGGCAGTGTGGGAAGTGGTTAAGGGAGACAGCAATGGGCCTGTGTAGTCAGGCCTTTGCAGATTATTATTATTATTATTCAAGGGTCCCAGGACTGGATCCCAGTGGAGAGAACCTAGGTTCCCCAACCAGCCCAATGAAGAAGGCATAGTGGAACCTGGAGTAAGGACTACCAAACTCTTCTCTCCCTCTCTGGATGGAGGGTCCAATGTGAAGTTGAAGGATCAATAGTTGCTGAGCTATAGGTTTACCCAAGAAGGGGTGAGCCTATATGTGTCTTGGCTGAAGGGGTGAGTCTCAAGAAGAAGCAGACCACAGCAGGGCTAGACTGCCCATCAGAAAGGAACATGACAGAGGGCAAGCCTACCACATCTCACCAAGCCACCAAGGACTGAACCAGATGGTGAGTCTGTGGTGGGGCGGCCTCGCCCCCCCCAAAAAATGCCTGCATCCCCATGGAGCCGGGGAAGCGGAGCCTGCACCACAGCGGTGCGAGGAGCCGCGGAAAGCCCCGGGCAGGGAGCGACGGTGCCCCGGAGGGGCAGCGACGTGGGGGAATGCACCCGCGGAGAGGGGAGGCTGGCCGGGAGGACGTCCACAGTGACGTCACCGGTGCGATGCCTGAGACCAGCGCAGGTTGATGGCGCCGGGGGGAGCGTCATCCCCCCGCGACCGGCGAGGACTTTAAAAATGGACTCCGGCCCGGAGGAAGGGACGGATCCCCGGGGAGCGGGAGTGCCGCAGCAGGGACCAGACGGATCCGGACACTGGAGGCCCTGGGTGAGTTTTAACCCGGGGACCCCGGACTAGCGTGAGCTCGTGGCTGTGGAAGAAGTGGCCCAGGGCGGGGGCGTGGACCCCGAGAGCGGGGGAGTTTAGGGGTCTCGACCCCCTCCACTAGGTAAGGACATGTGTCCTGACCTTAGGGCCCTGGGTTGGGGTTCGGAGCGAGAGTGGGCCCGGACTCCCTTCCCCAGTGAGTGGAGGGCAACCGAGCACGCTGTGAACATTGTGAGTCTATGTAACTTAATAAACCATAAGACACCCAGCACGTCTGGAAGAGTGTATTGCCTCGGAGCTGGGGGCACGGACACGAGTGATCCCCCACAGAGTCACATGTTTATAGCCCTCAATGGCTTTGCCCTGAGGAAAGACAGGCAGTGGTGTTGCAGCCCCAACATCAAAAGCTGCTGTGGTGAAGTGCCAAAAAGCTTGTTCCTAGGTGTAAATTAGAGCAGTGTCAGTGCTGCTATACATTTTGCTGGCTTGTAACAACTAGAGGCCACTTTTTTGGCCAAGGATAACCCAAGTAGGTAGAGAGGATAGGTAGGATTGGGTTTAGGGGGTGGAGAGATTATTCACTAGCTTTTACCCCATCTGGAGATTTCCCAATATTGGAGCAACTTTTTGAGCTTCTTGTTTCTAATGCGTTGAACAAGTGTTATTTAACAGTGACCACTGTGCATAGGAATCTCTTTGTCAATGATGTGAGGAAAGTTTGTGTGGAGAGCATCATTTTGTTTCTGGTTCCTTTTAAATAGCAGCTTTTATCTGAAAGACTGTCTGATTACCTGCTTTGGAATCATTTTTCAGCTCTGAACTGCAAACAGTCTTTATGAATACCCTGCCTCTGTGGATGACTGCGTCAGCCAGACCAGACAAAATGTTTCAAATATCCCACTTGCTGTTCTTTGAGGAAAGCATCTTTTAAAATATCTGCTGTAATTACCTCAGAGTTTATAGTACAAACAAGCTATAATGGTGTGAACAACTTCTGCAGCATTCTTCATAAAAAAAGGTAGGAAGAACAAAAAGTTCTTGGCAATCCTTTTTTGTAGCGCTGCTACTTCCTGGCCCCTCAAAAACAGAATAGGTCTTCTGCCAAAAAGAGATGGGAAATTAAATAACCATCACGCTTACTCTGCAAAGGCAGCAGCAGAAATGGGGGAGCCCGAGGTCTGCTGAAATCTAAGAGTTAGGACTTTAGAACAAAGAGGTGGGATAGGAAGCAGGGATCTTCACATAGTCCAGACCTTCAGGTAGGGTACACTGTAATACAATGGATCTGACAACGGCGGGTCTCTGAAATAAACGAGTTTGTGAAACTCAAAAATCTGTGAGCAGGATCCTGATCCCTTAACTCAGGTTGGTCAGTATCTTACTCTGCAATTGGCCTTTTTATTTCAATAGGCCTGTTTGTAGCTTTGGATACTGTACAGTCTGAGTAAGGATATCAGAATCTAACCCTCAAAAAATACTTTGAGATGCTCATGAAACCTTGAACCTGGGCCAGATTCACATACATTTACTGAGCTTGGGTAGTACCTTAGGGTATATCTACACTACAGAACTAATTCGAACTAACTTAATTTGAATTAGTTAATTCGAACTAAGCTAATTCGAACTAGTGCATCTAGACCTAAAAACTAGTTCAAAATAGCGTTTTGCTAATTCGAACTAGCATGTCAACATTGAGTGGACCCTGAACCAAAGTTAAGGCTGGCCGGAAGCAGTGCCGGCAGGGCATCAGGTTAGGACTTAGAGCGTGGAGCTGCTGTCTCAGGCTAGCCGAGGGCTGTGCTTAAAGGGACCCGACCCCCAACCCGGACAGACAGTTCTCAGGGTTCCCCGCTTGCTCGTCGACCTCAATGAGGGACAGCAAAGCAGTCCTGGCTTGGAGTGCCCTGAGTGCCCACACTCGACACATCACAGCACTCGGACATCATCCTGGCTGCACTTGCCACAGGCTGCCATCCGATGGGGTCAATCGGGGGGCTGTAGGAGAGTTTCTACCCCGAGAAGCCCGCAGAGCCACCCCAGTCCTCCCCATCGGGGGCTCATACCCCATTCCTACCTCACCTCCTTCCACTTACCCCTCCCTAGCCCCCCTTCCTGATGTGAAAAATAAGGACACGTGTGTTCAAAAATAGAAACTCTCTTTATTTAACAAAACTGAGGGGGAGGGAGAGGATTAACGTCTGGGGAGACTGGGAAAAGGAGGTGGGAAAGGGGAAGAGAGAGGATGGAAGAGGGGAGGGGGAAACCTGGGAGAAGGGAGCTGGAAGGGGGAAGCCAGGGAAAGAAGGAGGAGGGGAAGTATAAAACTATGGTATGCCATATCTTCAGTACTGTGTACAAATGTGATCTCCTCACCCCAGAAAAGATATTTTGGCCTTGGAAATGATTCTGAAAAGGGCAACTAAAATGATCAGGGGTTTGGAACAGGTCCCATATGAAGAGAGGCTAAAGAGACTGGGACTTTTCAACTTAGAAAAGAGGAGACTGAGGGGGGATATAATAGAGGTCTATAAAAGCATGAGTGGTATGGAGAAGGTGCATAAAGAAAAGTGCTTCATTAGTTCCCATAATAGAAGGACTAGAGGACACCAAATGAAATGAATGGGTAGCAGGCTTCAAACTAATAACAGAAAGCTCTTTTTCACAAAGCAAATAGTCAACCTGTGGAACTCCTTGCCACAGGAGGCTGTGAAGGCTATAACTATAACAGAGTTTAAAGAGAAGTTAGATAAATTCATGGAGGTTGGGTCCATGGAGTGGTATTAGCCAGGGGGTAGAAATTGTGTCCCTGGCCTCTGTTTGTGGAAGGCTGGAGATGGATGACACGAGACAAATGGCTTGGTCATTGTTTTCGATCCATCCCCTCCGGGGTAACTGGTGCTGGCCGCTGTCGGCAGACAGGCTACTGGGCTAGATGGACCTTTGGTCTGACCCAGTACCGCCATTCTTATGTTCTTCTGTTCTAAGCTCAGGGCTCAGGGTCAGGGGTCTCACTGGACCACCTTGATTTTCATGCAAACCTTCTCCTGGGTTTGCATGTGGCCTTTGGTGGCCAGGCTGGCAGCTATCCTGCCCTAGATGGCCGCTTTCCTGTGCCTAGTGCAGAGGTCGTGGACTTTGGAGGCCTCCCCCCAAACCTCGATGAGATCCACGATCTCCGCACTAGACCAGGCGGGCGCCCGCCTCTTGTAGCCCCAGGCAGGCTCTTGGGAGCCGCCAGCCTAGTCCCGGGAAGAGGCGGAGAGCTGGGTGGCAGCGGTTGGCTGGCTCGTGCCGTGCCAAGTGCAGGGTCTGCTGGCTGGGTGCTGGCAGGCTTGCACCTGGCACGGGCACCGTACCCAGACCATGCCCCTTTAAGGGCTCTGGGGCCGGGAGGGGGGCAGACGAGTTTTCCTGATTGTGCCCAGAGTGGCCACCAGGGCAAGCTGGGAAGGGCTGGCCTCCCACTAGTTCGAATTAAGTGGCTACACAGCCCTTAATTCGAACTACTTAATTCAAGCTAGGCGTTACTCCTCGTAGAATGAGGTTTACCTAGTTCGAATTAAGTGCTCCGCTAGTTTGAATTAAGTTCGAACTAGCGGTTTGCCTGTGTAGCGCCTATGAAATTTAATTCGAACTAACGGCTGTTAGTTCAAATTAACTTTGTAGTGTAGACATATCCTTACTAAATAATTCCATTTCAATAATGGGACTCTTCATACTATAAGGTAGCACTCAGTAACAACCTGTTGTTTTTCTACACAGTCCAGCACAACTAACCTTATGCCTGATAATCTGTTTCCAGCAGCAGTGCCTAACAAATATTTTTTCAGTTAAGCATTGTTGGCATTAAAATAACTGTGACTTATGAGATCATCAGGTCTTGAGAAGGTCACACCCTTTTATTCCAAAGTCAGAATTCTTGACAAGCTATGTTGCAGCTGCTACTACTGGATATGACTTATAAAATGTTCTGTGTGTACTTCCTGCTGGCAAATTAAATCCTTGAGATGTGTCAACAGATGAGAATTACTGCCATCATTTTGACAGTTTGCTAACTTATTAGTACTGAAAGTTCCATGCCCTTTGGTTATTTTGAAACCACATACAGGGATGAAACATGTTCTTTTCCCCATATTTACCAAAGAAAGGACTAACATTTGCACCAAGATAAAGGTAAAAACAATGACTGCCGTTGTTTTCTTATGGAACACACAGGAAATTCTAACCACACTAGACTACTGCCACATGGTGTGAAAAAACATGTTATGCCAGCTGGAAAAGTAGTTGTTGTTACTTTTTAACTTGTTTCTCCTGGGGTTATGTCTTATTTTACATGCTGTTTTATTTCATTTTCTCCATCTCTTCTGCTGATCAACTCTTCTGATATTTTTAGATTTCTTATGCAATAACAATGAAGAACTAGTGCAGTAGCCTTGGGGAAAATAATGCCTAGTCGGAGGAGGAGAAAAGAAGATGCTTAACCACTATGTAACTCATTCATTCTCAGGCCTGACGATGGGAAAGGAGCAACTGACCCAGGACCCAGTGATTTAAAAGGGTTTGAGGCATCCAGCATTGCCACTGCTGCAGCAGCAATAGCAGCAGATGGAGCACTGGGCCCTTTAAATTGATGCCAGAGCCCCAAGCATCACACAGGGGGCAGTGCTGAAGGGCTGGCTGGGCAAGGCTATTCCCCGAGCCCCGCTCCTCCATTCTGCCTAAGGCCATGCCCCTTCCTAGGGCACATCTAGGCTACATGGCTCCATCGACGGAGCCATGTAGATTAGGGTTGCAGGCAAAGGGAAATGAAGCGGCGATTTAAATAGTCGCAGCTGCATTTAAATTAAAATGTCTGTCGCGCTGAGCCAATCAGCGGTTTGGCGGCACAGCGCTGTAGTCTGGAGACTCCGCGGTCGACATCAAAGGCATTTGTCGACCTCCCCGGTAAACCTCGTCCCACGAGGCATAATGTGGAGGTCGACAAATGCCTTTGATGTCGACCACGGAGCGTCCAGACTACAGCGCTGTGCCGCCAAACAGCTGATCGGCACAGCGCGACAGCCATTTTAATTTAAATGAAGCGGCGATTATTTAAATCGCCGCTTCATTTCCCTTTGCCTACAACCCTAATCTACATGGGTCCGTCAACGGAGCCATGTAGTCTAGATGTGCCCCTAGAGCCCAGAGCTGACACTTTCCGCATGGCTCAGCGAAATCCGACAGCCACTCTGTTCCTTCTCATCTACATAGTTCTATTATTCTGTCACATTTAGCTTCTCACCATACAAAGTGTGGAGAGAGATCATCTCCATGATAACTTTTTTACATTTGATTTCTCTTTAAAATTATAAATTAGTCGTGTGTTTGTGAAAGCCACCTTGTTAACACAATAGCATGGAACGGCACTAGCTGTTTATTAACTTTATTAGCTGTAGCTAATACAATGCTCTCTGTTCTTTGAGAGTGCTGTTTCAAAAGAGCACAGCACCAATGATTGGGACTAGATACTTCAAAAATTGCTCTTTTGAAACACCTGGCCACATGTGTCATAATGGGAGCTTCTGAGTTCTGGGTAAAGTGCCTAAATGGAAGCTGATCTTTTTTGAAAATCTAACCCCAATTGCAGCTACCAAGCTCTTGAAAATCTGAGCTGCTTCTTCCCAACAAGAGTACTCTTGAAAACCTTATCATTCCTTTAGATGTGTGCATGGGATTCAAGCACTTGAAAATCTGCCACTCATCTTCTGAGAATTATTTTGTGAAAAGCATCACATTTTGTTTTCATAACATTTCTTTTCAGAAGAAAGCGTACGTCAAACAACTAACATCTATCCAAGACTTTGCAGAAAATTAATGGCTGTTGGGAACTCATCTGTGGGAGTATGTCTACGCTACGGGATAAGTTTGAATTAAGATATGCAACCTCAGCTATGTTCATTGTATAACTGAAGTTGAAGTATCTTAATGTGAATTGTGGCACTGTCCACACTGCAGGAAGTTGAAGGGAGCACACTCTTACTTCAACTTCCCTTACTCCTTATGGAAACAGGACTACCGCATTGACCGGAGTGCCCCTTTCAGTTTGAATTAGCTGTCTTCACTGGACCCGCTAATTCAAACCCTGGAAGATTGACTGCAGCTGTTTCTATCTTTTCCATAGTGTAGACATACTCTGGATTTTTTTCATACTAGGGCACATTATGGTCACTTGTTAATGTCACCAGATTTTCTTGAGTTTCAAAGACCATAAAACTGCATTTTGGCTGGAATACTAGCTCAGTAAACAAATGCTCAACAGAATTTCCTGCTTTGGGATAACTCTACGGGTACTATATGGATATGTTATATCAAAGGTGATACTACAGTGAACAAATCATGTGTCAGCCTTACCATCACTGGAGTCTTTACGGAGTTAATTTAGGTACATATTATGCAAAACATTACATTAATGCAGCTGTGACTGAAATTTCAATTGTACAGCAGTCAAGATATTCCCTGGCACAAGACAGGTTCCTATAGCAACCTCAATTACACCACCCTATCTATATGCCTTATTGTCTTTTCTTACACAACACTGCATGTATAGAGTAATATCCTGGTACAGTGTTACAGATAGCTAAACTATTTCTGCATATCTGATTTGTCTGCTACTATGCATATGAATTTATTTCATTAAAACTAGGAACTATTGTCTTCAAATCCACATAGCCTAATTCTGATTTCAATTACCCCATTAGCTCCAATGATATCACTGGAGTTTAAATTTAGGAAACTGGTGTAACTGAAATCAAACCTAGTCTCATGTGACTTCTGTAGGCTCAGGACACTGGTTTGAGGGTGAGCAAAATCTTTTTCTCTGATCATCTATAGCTGATTTAAACAAGCTAACATGCAAAGGGTATTATTCTAGAGTTATTTAATCCCTTGAAAGCAAACAAAGCATGCATACGGACATTCTTCTTTGCATTCAGGAGTTCATTAGAGACAAAATGAACTAACATTGGAGCTGAATGAAAAATGGCTGAATGGGGGAATTGTGAATATTTTCTCGAAGAATCTGTACCTGTTTTTCATTTCAAAAACTTGCTGACAATATTTTGTGACACATGAAATCTGAACGATAGAAATTAGGCAAAATACCAATCAGCACTTTGAACTTTTCCATTACAAGGACAGTCTTCATTTTACTATATCACAATTTCAGAGGAGGAGGGGTCATGCGGTGCCAATAATGTTCAATACTGCATTATACGTTATGTATTCAGGATCACGTTAATATTCAAAGACCCTCGCTAAAGAAGTTTTCAGTTTGTTATAAGATGAATCTCTGTAATAGTTTCCTCCCAAAACAAATTAGTTTCTGACCACCTGATGCAAACTGGTCCCCTGACCCTGCAAACCCCTCCAGCAGAGTGCTTCCTTTATAGCAAAAATATAGTGGCGTTTAACTGGATGGAGACGGATACCATCTATTTAGCAATCAACTTATAAACTTTATTAGAGCCTCACAAATAGAAGATGTATGTTCCCTTTCCCATACCTATACAGAGATTCATTCAGAAAGATCACTTTTTGTTCTAATCCCTCTCCCCTCTTTTTATTTGAGTTGTTTTCTTAGTATCATCTTCATGTTCATGATTTTTATTTAACACATCCTGAAATGGATTTAGATACTATCAGAGGGAATTATCACAGCTGCTTTGGAGACAGGGAAAGTGAACTTGGACCTCACAAGAAGCTAAATCAGAAGCAGAGAGTATGTTCTGAGCATCAAAACGGAATAAATACATTTTAAAAACTGCAAGATATTCACACATGAAAAACGATTAATTTTGCTCAGGTTCACATCCTTCTGATGTTCTCAGGCCATTATAGCGAATGACTGTAGTAGCAAAAATGTCCATTATACATCATTTGCAGAACACAAATTTTGAGACTTGAGTATTTACACCTGATACTTGATTCTATGAGTTTCTCTCCTCCAGTCAAGTGGCACAAATTAATCAATTCAGAGGAAAGTTTGGATTTCACATGTAGAATACTCACAATCATTTGTTTGCAGACTATCTACAAACCAAGGACTATCCTCAGGAATTTTATGATAAATAACTAAATAATAATACATTTGAGAAAATCATAACTGCTCACTGACAATTTGAAAATATAAACAGTGGAAAAACTTTTCAGTGGATATTTAATATGCAATATTGTCTCATATTTAATGAGTAGTTGCAGTTCCCAAAATGTGTTATGGGATATGCAGATACAAAAATCTTATGAGGTACCAGAACTGATAAATAGCAAATATTTGAGATAAGATTTGTCCAATGGCCAAAGATCGGGAGTAAGAGCTAAATCTGGCTTCTTTTCCTAGCTCTGCCACAGATTTCTTGGGTGACTTCATTCAAGCCACAACATCCCTTTGGCTCCATTTTCCAGACTGTGAAATGAGTGAAATTATATTTATGTGAGTGGGTGTTGTGAAGCAAAAATCATTAGTATTTATTAAGCATAGACCTCCACTACAGAGGGGCCAGATATTTGTTTGGATACATTACGGATAATCTATTCTACATACATAGATTTTTATTTGTATTGCCTAGATGCACTCACTGAATAATGCTAGACACTGCACAGACATGACAGAGTTGGTCTCTATCCTGCAGAGCTTATTTTCAAATGAAGGACAAGTTTCCCTAAGAGAAAAGAACCCCAAATAAATCATGGGTTCTATATTAACCTCTCACACACTCATTAACAGATTTATCCTAATGCTGTACATTTAACCATCAAATATAGACTAAGTCTGAATTTTTAAAAACAAGCTGTATACAGAAAGCTATCAATCTCAGGCTCTAGCTAAAATTGCATGAACCTCAGCTGTCTCATTTCCAAGGTGTGCACTCATCACAAAACAGTCCTTCATCCTTTTCTCCCTTCTTTTGTGCATATGCCAAGTGCTAGCGTTAAGGCAACCCTAGGGGAATAGCATTTCAACACCAGAAAGTTAACATAAGGATGAGCATGTACCGTGCCCTTATTATGACAGCTTGTTGAGAAAAGAAAAGACAGGAGATGGGGAATGTTAGTTTTAGTTCCAAAAGCTAAACTATTGAGATGCAGAATGCTGATCATCTAAAAAATGCAACAAAACACTTCAGCCTGCTAAACACAAAAGTATGGTAAATGTGTAGTTTCTTCATCTGCAATAACCATCAATAATTAATCTCAGTACATAAGGTCTCTACAGGGCCTTCTGACATCTATCCTCCCCTGTCATGGAGCTCTGCTCCCTGACACACACCAAGGCCAGTCTCCATCGATGACACAACATCTCTCTCCTTTTAAACTATGGCTTGGGATGGAGACTAATGCAGGAGCCATTTCCACCAGCTTTCTGTCCTCAGAGAGTTTCTGCACAAGGGGATTCCATTAATAAGCTACATCTGTTAATTCTCTGCCATTTTGACTGGAGACTCTGGCCCAATATATTTAACAAACTCTGTGATTTTTTAAAAATAATTTTCCCTCCATTATTTGCTCATCTGATAGAGCTGGTGAACACTTTGGTGATATGGGAAAGAAAACCCCAACTTTTTACAAACATTTTCAAATTAAAGATGAATTAAGAATTGTTTTCGTCATATGATCAACTCTATTCCTAAATTGTCCATTTCTTTCTTGAAATATGCTAGTTTCCTCCATTCCTATAATGCCTGACTCCATCACAGCTATTTTATTCATTCTTTCCCTCCTTGATAATTTTCCATTCATCTCATTATCCTCCAGTAATACCTGTTGTCTCTTTAATAGATTTCAATGAGATTTTTTTTAAATTTCCTTTCTACCTCCTAAATAATTAAATAGCAATCATATGATCCCAAGTACCCCTATCTCTTATTGTGCTGCTCAATAGCCTAAACAAAGGTGAAGGTACTTCTGTTATAAAAAAATTCTATTTATACTTTGCTTCTATGTATTTAGCATGGCTGGGCAATGAGACCAGGAATGGTTTACCAGAGTTAACCCTTTGTGGGCATCTAACACATTATTTACCTGAGTCTCCACAGGTATGGGGGCTTGCAGCTCCTATTGGCCACAGTGCAGACCGGGACACTGCTTCCTGCAGCTCCCATTGGCTGGGAACAAGTGCCTGTACCTGCAGAGGCACAGATAATTACAGTGATGATGATCTGCCAGGGGCTAACCTTGGCGAACCGCATCCAGCCCACAAGTTTTCAAAATTAATAGATATGTAAATACAGTAGTCAACTCACCCAATTAAAGCTATTACCCAAATCCTACTGAATCCTACTGAAGCCTTTTGCAGGGGCTTTAAGTCAGACCATAAGTGAGTTTGGGTAACTTCCTTGCCTATGGGAATCTCAGAAAGGACACAGAACTGAGAACAAACTGGCTGTGCATTTCACCAAGTGTTGCTCCTTGGTGCCATGCAGTGTCCTATAAGTGCAAACTCCTTTGCTGAGTGGTGAGTGCAGACAAACACACAGGTATGTGACAACAAAATGCTTTTTAATCTAACAAAATGCAAAGATAGGTTTAGAGGGAACAAAAGATTTCCAGAGATTCCAAAGGTATATCTTTAACTAACATATCCAGAAGGCTTAATATATGTTCAACTTTGACCGTGTCACAAGATGACAGTTTTCTTAATGGTCTCCTGAGACAGATGTGTGCAGATATATCTAGGAAATAATTGGGTGAACCCTATTTTCACACCTTGTGTTGGTGTTAAGTGTATCTGTTGTTACACTTCTACTGTGTGCACATGTGGTCACTCCATGTCAAAAAGATGTATTGGAATTGGAAAATGTTTGGAAAAGGACAACAAATTATTAGAGGCATATGAGAAGAGATTAAGAACACTGTAAGAAAAAGAGTTAACTAAAGAAGTATATGATAGAGGTCTATACAATCATGCTTACTTAGTGTGGCAAAAGTAAATAAGGAAGTGTTATTTACTCTTTCTTATAACATAGGAACTAAAGGTAACCAAACAAAATTAATAGGCAACGAACAAAAGGAAGAATTTCTTCATACAACGCATAGTCAACTTGTGGACCTCTTTGCCAAAGGATGTTGTGAGGGCCAAATTAATACAGGTTCAAAAAAGAACTAAATAATTCAGAGAGAATAGCTCCATCAATGGCTATTAGCCAGGATGGGTAGGAATGCTGTCCCTAGCCTCTGTTTGCCATAAGCTGGGAATGGGTGGCAGTGGATCACTTAGGGTGCATCTACACTGCACTTCTAGCATAAAATAAGCTACACAATTTGAACTACACAAATTGTGTAGCTTATTTCAATTCAATTTCAAAATAGCTTATTTCGTAATTTGGTTCTGTCTACACAGTGCCAAATTTTGAAGTAACCCACTATTCCGAAACATCCCTTCCTCCTTGTGGAATGAGGTTTACAGAATAGTGAGTCTGTGATATCTAATATATAAAGGAGAATGTTTGTATGTTTGTGCTCTGATAACTTGGGCACTATGGGTATGTCTAGACTACATGCCTCTGGTGACAGAATTTGTCCTGAATTTGGTATTCTTAGTTGTAGCTCACAAAGGCACAGTTACAGGTATGTAAAAGCTGCTGGTAATGAAGAACTCGCCACCATTAATGCATGAGGATGACTCACCAGATTACTCACAAGTGGTAAGTCATGATATATGAGTGCTAGGTGAGCAACTGATTAATTGGAACCCCTAAAGAAGCCTGTGCCCTTTCAGACTCCTTCAGAGAAAAACCATCATAATCACAGCCTCTGCTCTGACTCCCTGCACAAACACCCCACTATCTGAACTGAATACCCCACCACCTGATATGGTGGGAGATCTTATGCTGCATTAGAATGGGGAGAATCATTGCACACAGAAGCTTGGACTTCCCACCTGGGGGAGGCGTGTCATCAAATGTCTTGGCAAGTGGCCCCAGATTGTACTTACCCACTCCGGCTTCTTGATGAATGACTATCATTGAACCATATGGGTCAAACCTGCAGCTTGCAACTGATTTAGTTACTAAATGTGACCCAGACAACATTTTCCCTCTATCTCACAATATCAGGTTTGTCTGCAAACCTGTAATAGGATGCTGAGTTCATGATGATATTGGTCAATCTAACAGTCAAATCACACAACATCTTTCATCTCTGGAGGCAAAAGTAGTTTTTTGACCTCCCAAAATATGGAAGTCATTATACTGAAAATCAAAATGGAGCAGGATAATAGCTCGTTCACAGTAACATACGAACAATCATTGTCATAAGCCAGCTGCTAATATATAGAAAGAGATTAATATAGATATAGATATATAGATATCAGTAATGGAATGAGAAATGCTAATTGAGCTAGTGCTCGATGCTGGGTTGTTGTTGTTGGGTTTTTTGGGGGGTTGGGTGATGTTTTTTGTTTGTTTTTGAATGAGTAAAAGAAGGAAATCCAGCGTTGACTAGTATGTGTCCTGGCAGAGTTTTTATTATTTTATTTATTTATTTTTAACTGACTGAGCCAGTTGTAAATTAGCTGCTTTACATAACAGAAATCGTACCTTTTGCTCATTGCCCTTGCTCTAACTTTTTAAAATTATCTTTCTTTTCAGAAGACAATTTGGAGAACTCACTGCAATAGAACCACACTTGAAATGCAGCACAGGGGATCACTGTGCCAATGAAAAAGGGGTAGGATGTGCCTTTAAAATTCACTTTGTTTAAAAAAAACCCCAAACTCCAAGGTTTTCCACTAAACTTCTTAAGAGCTATCCTTTGAAGAAGATAGTATTAAAAAAATTAAGGAAATTATGCATACATTTGTTTCTTCTGCCCCTGGAGATTATAAACAACCCGAGGCAGCTCATTTTTGCAGAGTGTTTGCTGTCAAGAAGCAATGAAGTGCAAATGGAAGCCAATTGAACTTAGCAATTTGTTTACCCAGGAAGACAACAGCTGGAGAAAGAGTATTTTAATAATTAGCCAGTCACATTAGCTAAGGGACATATTGGTATATGATCTAGCATTATAATAAGGATGCTGCTGCTTTGGGATTATAAATAGCTAGTAATTAACCTCCTTCAAGATCAAGAAATTTGCCTCACTGGATCGAGGAATTGCTGAGGAGCTAAGCCAAATCCAGAATATCATTCTTTGCTTGTTTTCCCAAACCCTCAGGCAGTTCTTTTCTTCTTGTAGAAACATTACAGTTCTCAGTATTGATATCTGGAAACCTTTGATACATTCACAGATGCTTTCTTTCCTAAAAACAAAAGCTTCATGAACCAGAAAATACATTTTATATTGATTACATATCAGGTATCTGGAGAAATTATAACTCAGGTAATCATGCAAACGTGTATTTGGTTTGTGCTTCTGAATTATGTATGGGGGGATTCTTAATTTTGGGTAAATTTTTGAGACAGTGTTAGGTTGTTCTTGCCAAATGTAAACAGTAGTGAATTATTAATGGATGTGTCTATAGCCCTAATTTTTCGCTTCCCACTAGTACATACAGGGAGCAGAAAAAGGCACATTCTTCATTAAAATTTCTACACACACAGCACCTAATCCAGTGGATTAGATTTTTGATGTCACTGAGCTTTTCATCAACCCTTAATTTGCCCAAATTTTATATACAGAACACAAGACCAGAATCTTTTTTTTTTCCTGACAACTAGAACATATTTTTAGTGTCAAAATTCTATTGGGCTTGGATCTGTAAAATAGTGGTTTAATATACATTCTTTTAGTTGAGTGTCTTTCCTTGACATGAAAAATTAGCATTCCAGATGGCTCAAGGTTTTGGAATGTACGACATAAGACAAGAAGATGTAATATGAAAAACAGTACTAAAGGAAGTTTTTCCTTTATCCTGGAGGACATATGAAATGTATTTGAGTTAGTCTCACTAGTGTTGATCCCAGTGGCTAGCAACAGCTGATTGATACTTGCAGCTTACCTTTAGTTCAAGAGCTATAAGTCTGTGTTTCTGGAGACAAAGGAGCAGAATTCTAAGCTTGGTTTCTCATTTGCTCATGTGTGTGAGAGAGAGATTTCCCTATTAGTATCTGGTTCCAAACAACTCACCAAACTGAGGCCAAAGTCACTACTAGAGTACTGCGGGTCTTGCTTAGTTCAGTATTGACATAATGGTTAGACCATATGGGTGTGTCTAGACTACAGGGTTTTTTCGAAAAAAGTGGCCTTTTTTTGAAAAAACTTTCCCTACATCTAAATTGCTGCTGCATTCTTTTGAAAGTAAATCGAAAGAACGCAGCAGTTTTTTCAACCAAGGAAAACCTCGTTTTACGAGGAATAATGCCTTTTTTCAAAAGTGCTCTTTCAAAAAAAGGTGCTATGTAATGCGAACTGTGCTTTTTCGAAAGAGAGCATCCAGACTGCCTGGGTGCTCTCTTTCGAAAAAGCGGCTAGCTTTTTCGAAAGTACTGAGTAGTCTAGACACTCTTTTTCAAACGAGGCTTTTTTGAAAAAAAAAAGCCTATATTTCAGTTAGCTGTTCAACCTTCCTAGAATCCTGAATGTTTCTGGTCTCAGAGGTGCTGCACTCATTAGTACAAAAATGGTAATAGCATAATTTCAGTACCTAGGACTTTTCCAACAAAAATCCTCACCCTTTTATTTGACTTATAGAACACATGTCCAGTTTGCTTTCTTCCAATTTATGTTTAAAATATTATTTCAATTAAAATGTTCTCTGCTGCTGGTACTGCATCTTAACAATGGAAGTTTTACTACACATATGTTTTATGCAAAAATAATTGAAACCTCAAAACTGGAGCTCTGACACAAAAACAAGAAAATGTAATTTGTCTCTGAGCAGCATGCATTTCCTGTTGCCAACATGGCAGCTAGTGGCAAAAAAAAAGTCTTTTTGTAGAAGAGAAGCCAAAAAAGTACAGTTCTGCCAGTTGAGGGCAATTTTGTATGATCCACAATGTTAGGGCAATGCTTTTACACCTATTTCCCTTTTTGATTGTGATACACAATGTTTGACTCAACCAAGCAAAAACTGATTAATAGAAAAATTAAAATCTTTAAATCTTTAAATGACTAATAATTTTCCCATAAGCACATCCTCTTGGACTATGACTTTTCTCAAGTGTCTTGAGCAAAACAGGGTTGTACTATATTGATGCTTATGTAAGAGATCACTAGGCATGTCTTAGGGTAGCTCCAAAGGTCCTACCAAAGTGGAGCTTTATTGTGCTGGCACTATACAGATACCAAGTAGAAGATGGTCTCTGCCCCAATGAGCTTACAGTATAAATCAGTGATGGGCAACCTGCAGCCCGAAGCCACATATATTCCATTGGGATTTTATGTGTGGCCCACAAGACATTTTGTTTATCATTTCGATACAGAGGGTTGCCAGATTTTGCTGGTTTCTGTCTGTGCTTCTTTTTCTACCAATATTACAAAAGTGACATGCTGATTGCATACAACTTTGGCTGTGGGAGCCATGACCTCCCTCTGCATCCAGTCAAAGCACTGCTATGATTCAGTTGGCACACTCTGCAAATTCTAGATGTTCAAGCACAATTAGCAACACTGCCCTATTTTGAGAGACTGTCTTGATTTTAATAGTCTTGAGGACCACTGAGATGGAGAAGATCCATGCATGCAGCCACTCACTAGCCTAGACTGCCCACTGCTGATCTAAATAAACAAGACAGACACAGAGGTGGGAGAAGGGCTAGAACACAGAGGCAGCGTAAGTCTTGTGATGGAACTCACATGATGTTTCTCACCACCATTTTTTATTGACTCTGGTATTAATTAGGAGGGAATAAACTAAATGGGAAGGGGAAGAAAGTAAAAGAGGCAGGTATGGAATGAATCTGAGGTGAGGAGACTGAGAGAAGAATAGGGAAGGAAGAGCAAGAGACTTGCAGTCAACAGTTCATCCGCAGAAGGCAGAAAAACCCCTCTCCAAATTGTACAAAGTACTCTCAGTGTCCAGAGGTCCCTGCTTTGACTGCTTTTGTCCATACAAGCTGACTTCTCTGGCTGGCTCATCTCTACAGCTGTATCCCTGGCCCACACAGTGGGGAGGGGAAGAAACCACTTGGTCCCAGTGCCCTCAGGATGGTGTGGTCTCTCCTATACAGCTCTGGGTCCACAGATGCACTGTGGGAAAGAGTGACCCTGTGTGAACCCTGTTTTATCCCCATCACCTGGATGCAGTAGCCCCTGCTTTAGCTGCTTCTGCCCACTACCAGATACTTTTTTATTTCTGCATATCAGTTCCAATATGTAGAGTTGACTGGGATGCATGAAAATGGATGGACTGGGGGGGAAGTTTCAATGGATGGTTGAAAGTGATTTTTTTTTTAATTTTTCTAAAGAACATTTTGCAACTCAAGCTAGTTGAATTATTCATTGTGAATAATAATCCTTTTTTCTTATAGTCTTATTTTGTCTGAAAAATAACTACAATTTTCTGCTAACATTTTCATTATCTGCAAGTTTTTGCCAAATATTTTCTCAATAAATTTTGACTTGTGGGGGTGAGTCTGTGAAATTTGCAAATTAGTACTGTGCTCATTTGTTTCTGGTGTGATTCATCACTTAAGGTACATAACATTTCATTGGCACTCTGGATAGATAACAGACATTTTAAGCAAGGAACATCAAATTATGAACACCGAGTAGAAAATAAAACAAAAAAATCAAGGACAAGAAATCATTCATGAAAGTAGCATGGAAGAAGTACCCAGATGTATTTGTACTTCATTACTATCCCACTTTAGACACATGTTGGATCTCAGATCTCCTCTTTGCCTGCTTCCTCACTTTTATTGACTTGTGGATGGACTTAGGGCCAGATTTTGAAAGATCTTTAAGGCCTCAAGATGCAGATGGGCAACATAATAAAATCTCTGAAAGAGCCTACGTGCCTAACTCCCATTGATTAGGCATTCAGGGGGATTTTTTTAAGTATTTACTTGCCCCTTAAGGTGCCTAAATATCTATTGAAAATCTGGCCTTTGATGCCTACTCTTCATTCTAGTGCTCTCTTTCTTTAAAATTATTTATTTATGGTTGTATTAAGAAGGAAGTACACATTAGGAGAACTGGACTCTACAAAGCCTTATTCTAGGCTTAACATTTAACCCACTCTAATGCAAAGCAAAGTGCTTTCTTTTAGGCAAGAAGCATTGCCAAACTAGGTAAATATCTGTGTGTGACATAGGGATTGAACCAGCTACCAATTGACTATTAACATGGATAAGCAATTTCTTCATATTCAACTAATTTGCTACTAAGACTGCCACTGTCTTCTGTGGGGCCAGAATTTCAATCTGAATCTTCAGGGAAGGAAGACATATTTCTCGTATAATGTAAAAATCACGTAAGTGCAAACAAAAAAACTAAACCACAAGCTCTTTAGTCACATAGTACATCTTTGAATATTCAGCAAACTACATAGTTGGCTGGAAAATCAATTTGAATGTGTTTGATTTCAACAAATTTGACTACAACTACAATACACGTTCTCTAAGAAGATAAGAGTATTCTTTTTTCATCCAAGTATCTGCTATGCATATTTTGCCAATGCTGTGAGGAGTGTTGTTTGGGTTTTTTTTAATTAGATGCATGCTGCTTGCTATGAAGCAAGGTACATGTAGAATCTGAAAGCCCCACATACGGGCCCACATTTTCAAATATGGGTGCCTAGAGCTTAGAGACCTAAGTAATAGGGGCAGAGGTGGTTCCGTGATGTTGGGTACTTGCAGGTCCCACTAAAGTCAGAATTGTGAGTTCTCAACACCTCTAAAACTCATGTTATTTTTGTGTAGCAGCTTAAATACAGATTTACTTCCTTGGTTTAGGTCCCAGGTTTGAAAATAATGTACATACATTCTACATCCGTCTTTGATAGTCATGCCTCAAAGCCAAGCACAATACCAATTTACCATCACAACTACTCAGGCTTTACATCACTCCACGAAGGTCAATAGTGGAGCTAGTTGGAAAATGGAATTTCTGTTCCATGGGAAATTACAACCTTTCAAAACTTGTATTTATTCCAAATTGGAACAAAAGGCTGATATTTCAATATTTCTGTGATGGGGAGTACTCTCCCCGCACTGAACAGGAGGAGGTTAACACCATCTTGAGAGTGGAGGAGGCCACACCTCCTTTACCCTACTGGGCATGCTCATGCTGCACTGCTATAAAAGACAGCCACTCTGCTCATTTGGGGCTGGCAGCCAGAAGGAGACGACATGCCTGGCTAACTCCCTGCAAGCCCCAGTGATGGCCCAAATGCCGAGATGCTACCACACAGGATTCAGGAGCAGTGGGAGTAACCAAATCCCAAAGGAAGGAGGGGAGATGGAGATTCACCAGTGCACAGAGACATTGGAAGCAGGAAGCAGTCCAGGGACAGTGATGGCCATAGGGTGAGTGAGCCACCTTTGGAGAGTCAGTGTGTTGTGGCAGGAATTTTCCACTGACTCAGTGACTAGAGCAAACCACTAACAGGGCTCTGGTCTGGGGTCCATTGGAGTGGGAGGGCCTGGACCCCCTTACTGGGGGATGTAAAACTTTCCCCTATTTATTATCCTGTAAAACAGACTTGGATCATTGGGTTGTATTACAACTATGGACTTGTGCTGCTCTGCTACTTGCCCTCAAATAACGGGACTGCCTGTGTGGAAAGATAGGTATGAAAAAAGATCTCTGCTGAATGCCTTAGATACAGGAGTATCTATGATCAAATATGGTAACTGATACTTATACTGCTGCAGTGATGGACACTGTGCACTCAAATATTTGTAGATGAGACATCAGAATACGATAAGAGACTAGCAAAATGTTTCGTGAAATGCAAATGTTGCTAGAAGCATGTTTGAGTTTTGCTTTTGCTTTATACAGACGTTCTTATTATAATTTGTATGAACCACAAAATCTCAGAAGAACCTCTTGATCAGCAAAAGTAATACCAGAAAATATTGTAACATGGTCCATAGAAGATTACAATACTTGAAAACAAATATTTATCAAGAACCAGGAAGGCACCACCACACTTACCGATGATTTTATTGATTATGAATGCCTAAGAAATACAGCTACAATAGAGTTGATCAAATAACTTGATATGGTTGTGATGCTGTAAAAGATATCCATGAAATACAATGATGCCAGTCAAAAATTGTGCTTTAGACAGTTTCATAATGGGGAGATAAATTCTATTTAACCAAGAGTCATGCATAGTTCAAGAAAGGAAAGGAAATTGAACTGCCAGGAAAAGCAGCAGAGTGATATATGGAAATTATAAACTCTGGAGGGGTGGAGGGAGTACAAAAAGATAAGATTCACTGACAATAGTGAAGATGCACGGAAAATGACAAAGATATAAACATAACCAGTTGGAGGAAATATTGAAGCCCTCTGTGGAGGAGAAAACTGATAAAGACAAAACTTGAAATCGGAAAAAAATTCTATTGATTTCTATAATGCAGTAGAGAACTGAATGTTATTTCCAGTGGGACTTCAAAGGGTCAAATGAAAAATTAAAGGTTTTCTAAGGCCATCTGACTCCTCAGAAAGGATGGTGAACCATGGAACTGCCATGCTTCTTTGCAACCTAGTCCTAGCCCAAATTCTTAAAAATAAATAAGCCTGCCTCTTTCTCTTTTCCTTTATACTTATAGAAATCCAGAACAGCTTAACTGCACTTACACTGGTGTAAATAAGGAGTAACTTCACTAATAAGGTTACATCAGTCTGATCTGGGTGTAATTTAGAAAAGAATCAGGACTGTATAAATTTGATTGGTGGGTGTTATGACTTGCATTATGTGCTCATGAGGCTGTGTGTTTGACTGAATATATTCTTACCACAGGACTCTGTGGGTGCGTCTACACAGCACGCTTATTTAGAAATAAGCTATTTTGGGATTTTTTTCCAAAATAGCTTATTTTGAAATAGCATGGCTACATTACAGGGAAACCTCAAAATTAGTCCGAGGCAGGCTTCTCTAATGTGGGTGCACTACCTTGATTTAGAGCCTTAGGAGGCACTAGGAGTAATTACTCTGAATGGCTCTGGGGAGGAGCTATTTCTCAATAACAGCAATGGAGTGCCCACACTACTGCTATACCAAAATAGCTATTTCAGAATAAGTGTTATTCCTCATGGAATGAGGTTTACAGATTTCAAAATAAGCCTTCTGTTATTTCTAAATTATTTCAAAATAACAGAATTGCTGTGTAGACACTCGCATTGTTATTTCAAAATAACTGTGCTCTGTCATAGATGCACCCTGTAAGAAGGAAGGAAGGAAGAAAATACTACAGGTACCTTCACATGATATACTCCTGGGCTACGTCTACACTTGCATGTATTTCTGAAAATGCTTTTAACGGAAAAGTTTTCCATTAAAAGCATTTTCGGAAAAGCGCATCTAAATTGGCAGGATGCTTTTCTGCAAAAGCCATTTTCGCGATCGGGGCTTTTTTGCGGAAAACAGTACTATGCTGCCTACACTGGCCCTTTTCGGCAAAAGTCTTTCGGAAAAAGACTTTTGCCCTAACGGGAGAAGCATAGTATTTCCAGAAAAGCACTGATGATTTTACATGAGATCGTCAGTGCTTTTCCGGAAATTCAAGTGGCCAGTGTAGACTGGTATATCGTGTAGAAAAAAATGGTGTTTTATTGTACACCATTTCCCTACTCGATGTGAATGGATAGAACTTACATGATAATTTATGCATAATTTATGTTATCTTACATCATCTTCCATACATCTGTATGTTATTGGGTTAGAGAAGCTGCTGCTTCTGCGACTTGGGGCTCTCCACTGAAAAAATGTGTCATGTAAGAAATGATGGAATTTCATTTCCTGATTATGAATAGCTTTAGATCAAATTATGGGACTCTCCTTCCAATGTCTAGAAGTGTTACTGCCGTTTCTGCAGTCCTGTCACAAATCCCATCTTGGTGAACTTAATACCAAAGCTCAAAAAACTCTAGTTGCTCTAAATCAGTTCTGGATCATGGAATAGCAATTGTAGTTTCTTAGCCAATACACAGGTTTTCTTGGAGACATTCTCCATGCACCCAAATCATTAAATATATTTGCACTGAAATCATTTTTTCTGTCTTTAGGATTCTTGCAAGAATTAATAACTAAATTGTGCTATATCAGAAAACTGCCATACTGTATTTATTGGTTTTCATACAATATTATTGTGAATGTGCTAGACTTCTCCATCAGTCCTTCACATCAGAGCACTGTTGAAATGATCCATTTGACAAGAAGCTCAATTCAGTACCAAAAAAGGAAGAAAGTCATGTTTCACACAAGGCAAAGACTCAATAGTTTTAAGTCAATAGTGATTTTTTTTCTCAAAATGCTCAGGTTCTTGAATGCAAAATTCCATTTAAAAAACATCTACAGTTATGAATTGGGATTATTATTGTTATTATTATTGTTATCATTATTATTATTATTATTATTATTATTATTATTATTAATAATAATAATAATACATTTTGTGCTTTTGATTTATTTTATTAGTGTTGTTTTCTTTTAATGCACCACTTCTGCGGTCTTCAGTCAGGCACAAATCCCACTACTATCAATGGACCTCTGAATTACCAGACTGAAAGTCTGGATACCTGATAATTGGATTAGTTGCTACCTCTTAAACACCAGGGCTACGTCTAGACTGGCATGATTTTCCAGAAATGCTTTTAACGGAAAAGTTTTCCATTAAAAGCATTTGCGGAAAAGAGCGTCTAGATTGGCACGGACACTTTTCCACAAAAGCACTTTTTGTGGAAAAGCATCCCTGGCCAATCTAGACGCGCTTTTCCGCAAAAAAGCCCTGATCGCCATTTTCGCGATCGGGGCTTTTTGGCAGAAAACAAATCTCAGCTGTCTATACTGGCCCTTTTGCGCAATAGTTTTGCACAAAAGGACTTTTGCCCGAACGGGAGCAGCATAGTATTTCAGCAAAAAGCACTGATTTCTTACAGTAGGTAGTCAGTGCTTTTGCGGAAATTCAAGCGGCCAGTGTAGACAGCTGGCAAGTTTTTCCGGAAAAGTGGCTGATTTTCCAGAAAAACTGGCCAGTCTAGACACAGCCCTTTTGTTTTTGTTTTGGGATTCCTTGTTAACTGTCTCTTATCCATTATACAATGTCAATGATAATTTATTTTTACCTTTCATAAACATTGCCTGACTTTACTTCCCTGGTGTATCTTGTAGGAAAAAAATGGTGTTTTATTGTACACCATTTCCCTACTCGATGGCTATGTCTACACTGCACCCTTTTTCCAGAAAAGGGATGCAGATGAGTGTAGCCAGACAGGAACCCCCCTTGTAACATCCATTTTTGCTTGCCTGGAGCATGCAGGGCACACAGAGCAGAAGGCCCAGGCTGCTGTGACCGTGAATGGCTGTAAACAGAGATATTCCAATTGCTGACCAAGAGGCTGCCAAGGACTCAAGGCTGTCCTTGACTCAAACCCATATTGATACGAACACACAGCTGTCCACAGGGGGAGGAATCTCTCGCCCAGTAAAAGAATATCCGGCACTCCTAATTTAGCTATCTTCCTCTCTTGCAAGTGTAAATTAACTTGAAACTCGCTTGTAAGAACTGGCGCCACAAAACGGACCAGTACAATTTGGCCTCTTAGATAAGAAAGTGGATTAGGGCCCCCAGGGGTATAAAGATGGGTCCAGCAGTACATTTACTCTGAGTGGCAATCTACCATCTATCTGCTGGTCGGGTTAGGTGTTTGATCTCCAGAGGTTCCAAGGGGACGCCCACCTCGTATTTGTCTTTCCTAGGAATCGAGAGACTGGCCCTGGCCTGACACGCTGGAGTCGAGAGGCACACAAAGGGGTAAAAATTGTACCTGGATGTGGTCCTTTGTCTTAAGTGTACACATAGACTTAGAGCTCTTTAAAGATTAAGCTGTCACTTGGTACCATTATTTCTATTTTCTATCTTTATTTTCTTTGTAATTATTTTTTTAAAATCTATATTTGCTAGCAGTTAAGAAATAGGGCAATAGCCATTTTAACCATATGCTTTTATAAGTCTTTTTAATAAACCTGTAACTGTTTAAGCTTTAACCTGACTCCTTCAGTTGCTGTAACAGAACCAAGCACAATTTAAAAGAACTTCAGCCGTTCAAAAAGGACAGGCATAGGAAGAGCTTGGGCATTTGGATTTCTGTCAGTCCCAGGTGGCAGATCCGTTGGGGCACCTCTCAATCTTTCCCAGGCTGCCCGCTGCGAAGGAATCTTGCATTCTAGCAGCTAAAATCTGAGGTGTAATAAGCTCTTCCTATAAAGGGGCGTCTGTTGGCCTGCTGGCTACCCTCTGCGATGGGACCCCAGTCCTAGCAGTAAAGACACGGACGTTAAACCTTTTCTCGGAAACACACACACACACACTGCCCTGACCGTTGGCTGACAATGAGACAAGTTGGAATTGCAAATGAAGCGGGGGATTTAAATATCCCCCACTTTCTTTGTATAAACATGGCTGCCGCTTTTTTCTGGCTCGGGGCTTTGCCGGAGAAAAGCGCCAGTCTAGACAGGATCTTTCGGAAAATAAAGCCTTTTCCGAAAGGTCCCTTATTCCTCTTAAAATCAGGAATAAGGAACCTTTCGGAAAAGGCTTTATTTTCCGAAAGATCCCGTCTAGACTGGCGCTTTTCTCCGGCAAAGCCCCGAGCCGGAAAAAAGCGGCAGCCATGTTTATACAAATTAAGAAGGGGATATTTAAATCCCCCGCTTCATTTGCAATTCCGACTTGTCTCATCTGCATCCCTTTTCTGGAAAAGGGGTGCAGTGTAGACACAGCCAATGTGAATGGATAGCACTGATTTCTTACATGAGATCGTCAGTGTTCTTGCGGAAATTCAAGCAGCCAGTGTAGACAGCTGGCAAGTTTTTCCACAAAAGCAGCTGCTTTTGCTGAAAAACTTGCCAGTCTAGACACAGGCCAGTATGATGGAGTGGACCAGACCCTGAGGCCTCCACCAGAGACCCCACAGTCCTTCCACATCCTACTCCAGAGAAACCAGAGAGCAGTCCTCCAAGCTGCAAGCGTGGCAGTGAATGAAGCAGATAGTCAGAGGCCAGGAAGGCCTATAAAAGGAGCTTCAGGACCAGAAGCAGCTCAATGGTGCTGGGGATTTCCAGGAGTGAAAACGGGGTGGCTGACTGACTGAGGGAGAGCTCTGTGGGGAAAGCTATTGTGGACTATGTTAAACTGAGGTAAAGCCATGAGCTAGAGTCAAGGAACTGTCTCCAGGAAGGAAAGCCCTGAAAGTATCACACTCTCTGAGTGGGGAACAAACTGAGAGACTCTATAGAGGACATCAAAATGGGCCACTGTTAAAGGTTTGTCCAAGAAGGGGGTTGAGTATTTCACACAGTATTTCACACTACTGGAGTCCTGAGTTATCAACGAGGCTTTTGGCTTCAAATAGGAGAGTGCAGGAACATGCACTTGGCCAGGCAGGGGCACTCATAGGAGGTGAATGCCATGCCATTACAACCACATTTGAAGATACTACCTACCTATACAACCAGGTCGCTTTACCACAATATTGTGTGTTTCGACTTCTACAAGCACCAAATCCCAGTTCAATATGCAAAACCAGTAACCTGATGGGCCTTACAGGTTTTGTGTTCATGGGAACATAGGAGAAGGAATTCTGCTCAACCTAGAAACAGGGAGCGGAACAAGTCCTTCATAGCCCCTAGTTAACTGCTGTCTATGACCCAGTATTCAGTCCATTCCTGTGCATTTTGACCAATAGTTTAAGTAGTTTCAGATCTGCAGATCATGTTATCAGCCCTTCCAAGGGTTAATCTAAAACTAAGAAATGGGTATGAATGGTATTTCTTTGTATTTGCCGAAATATTTTCTCCTGCCCTCACGCTGCCCATTCACCTAGCCCAGTTTAGTCCTTCTGACTTTCCAAGGTTTTACATAGACTTAACAAGCAATTTTGTCAGCTGCAAACTATGCCAGTTCAGCATTCAATCTGCTTTTCAAGATCCACAATAAATGTACTGAACAGTAGTACCAGGACAGAAATAGATGATCACTCTTCTGTTAAACATTTAGCCATCTTGAAAATAGGCTGTTTATCCCTACTTTTTATCTTCCATCACTTAGTCAACTCCTACTCCATAACGGTGCATCTACACTGCACCGTTATTTTGAGTTAACTAGCATTATTTTGAAATAACAATGGGAGCACTTACATAGCCATTCCATTATTTTGAAATAAATTTTAAATAATGGACGGCTTATTCCAAAATCTGTAAACCTCATTCTACAAGAAATAACACCTCTTCCAAAATAGCTATTTTGATATAAGGTGTGTGTAGATGCTCCACTGTGGCTATTTCAAAACAGCCCCTCACCAGGGCCATTCTAAGTTATTCCTCCCCAGTGCCTCCTGGTTCTAAATCAAGATACTATGTCTACATTAGGGAAACTGAATTGGACTAATTTTGAGGCTTCCCTGCAGTGTAGATGTGCTATTTCTAAATAAGCTATTTTTGGAATAACTATTCCAGAATAGCTTATTTCAAAATAAGCATGCAATCAATGTAGGCATACCTTAACTGTATTTTGTGTGTCACCCCATGACTCCTTAATTTCCTTTTATAGCTTGAAAGAGCTTTCTCTGGGGAACATTCAGTTCAAATCAGAAGCATGCTCAATTTCTCAGAAGACAGAAATCATTTGACTATATTGAAAGTTGGAGGTCAACAATGGGAAACCTGAACTATGGATTGGATCAAAATTTGTATCCAAAACAAGAAAGAAGGTTCAGTCAACTATTTTCAACCTCCATGCATTGTGTATTGGCATTCAACGGTTTCTTTCACAATATAATGTTAAGAAATTCTGTTCACTGATTTTAGCCCATAAATTTTAATGTTTTGTGCCTAGTCAACATTTTCTAAAATGAGAGGCTTGTTTCATAATGTAATATGGTGTCCTATGATGAGTTTCTCTAATGCTGCTTGAATCAGAATATTTCTTAGCCAGAGCTTGACACAGACATGTCCAGAGCTGCACTGATTTAGTTACCACCTTCTACTCCAATTCCCAGTGGCCCCTGAACAACAAAGGAAGAAGCATAGCAATCTCAAAAAGTAATTTATGAGAAAGAAGAGAGATGAAAACCACTAACGCTGAGCAACCAAGTATTAAAGGACCTTGTACATAATGAAACAAACAATGATTCCAGAATGACTCAAACAAAATGCCTGATTATTTGTTAGCTGTTTATGGGATTTTTATTTATGTACCTTTTGTAAGTCCTGACTGGTTTATTTCTCTTGTAGAAATACTCATTTGTTGATAGTGACAGCGTTTAAACAATCCTCAAAGTGTATCAGATAGAAATACAAGATAGAAGAGCTCAAACCCTCTGAAAATTGGCTTGTATTTTTTATTTCTGTGACACAGAGCTGCATTTTTCTCTTCTACCGTGATGATTACTGCCCCATGTTCTTGTACCCTTTCCTTACTAGGTTCTGTGTTCCCAGTTTCCATCATCATCTTCTTTGACCAGCATGTGTGTCTATTTCATAAGTAAAGCCTGGACATATTCAGTTGCTTTGGGCAAAATCCTCCTTGCCTTATTCATCTAGCTAGGGGAACTGATATCAATGTGGCTACATGTACAAGTTAAAGAAGGATTTGGACCTCAGTCCTTAGTTTTAAAAAAGTGGGGAAGGATTAAACCCTATTAATGAGAAGTTCTTTATCTGCTAATATAGGCTCGATTACGACTTTACACAAGCTGATGTGAGTAAGGTTTGATGCATAGCTGATTATCCTAGGGGCACATCTGAAGATAGTTGTATACCCTTAAAAAAAAGGAAATAAATGTTCTAAACTCAGATTAGCCAACACATACCAGCAAAATTGAGTTCAAGTAGTAATTAAGATATGGCAACTCTGTTTTTAACTTTGGTTAGCAGCTCTAGTTAAAACCTAAAACTGCTAAGCTAACCCGAGTTAAAAATGAGTTAACGTGTCTTCACAGCTATCTTAACCCAAATTAAGAACACACTTCCCGCCTCCCCTCCCCCCGTCAATGTAGACAAACCCTGCATCATAAACCTTTCACTCCCTGGTTGCTCTACAGACTTGGGTAAAGTTACTTCCTCACTTTTCCTGGGATGGTTTATCTCCCCTGGGACTCACTGGGGGTATGTCTACACTACCCCGCTAGTTCGAACTAGCGGGGTAATGTATGCATACCGCACTTGCTAATGAAGCCCGGGATTTGAATTTCCCGGGCTTCATTAGCATAAGCGGGGAGCCGCCATTTTTAAATCCCCGCTGCTTCGAACCCCGTGTAGCGCGGCTACACGGGGCTCGAACTAGGTAGTTCGGACTAGGGTGCCTATTCCGAACTACCGGTACACCTCGTTTCACGAGGAGTACCGGTAGTTCGGAATAGGACCCTAGTCCGAACTACCTAGTTCGAGCCCCGTGTAGCCGCGCTACACGGGGTTCGAAGCAGCGGGGATTTAAAAATGGCGGCTCCCCGCTTATGCTAATGAAGCCCGGGAAATTCAAATCCCGGGCTTCATTAGCAAGTGCGGTATGCATACATTACCCCGCTAGTTCGAACTAGCGGGGTAGTGTAGACATACCCGGGCT
Source organism: Pelodiscus sinensis (assembly GCF_049634645.1). Taxonomy (NCBI): domain Eukaryota; kingdom Metazoa; phylum Chordata; order Testudines; family Trionychidae; genus Pelodiscus; species Pelodiscus sinensis. The sequence goes on along the minus strand of NC_134719.1, from coordinate 39,911,999 downwards.
GGCAAGTGGTGTGAGAGAGCTGCCCTTCATCCTTCTCCACTATCTCCCATGCTATTTGTTTGCAGAAAAGAACAGCAAGGGGGTTTCCTCTGATCTACCTTCCTGCAGCTGCAGTCACAATGGGAAGATTGTGCAGAACCTCTTGCTTAAGGCTGTGCAAACACTGCCACACAATATTAGCCCTGACCTGCAGTGTGGCTCAGAAGGGTGAAACCAGGAGGTAAATTACCTCCAGGCTTCCCCCTTCTTCTAAGGGAAGAGTAATTTACTTACCACAGAGAGTCCAGTAGCAAGTAAAAGGGACAGAGCTGAGGCTCCTTCCTTTTATCCCCCTTTCTGCCACTTCCCAGGAAGACTTCCAGGTTGCTCCCAGGAAGACTATTGGGCAAATAGCCCCTGCCATGCAGGCCTTGCCAGGCCTCAGAGTTCAAGAGGTACAAAGATGGTGCCTAACAGAATAGTTGAGAAGGTGGGTCAAAGTGTTTAATCTGATGATGCTGGTATATTGCAACTTTTTACCTATAAAATCTGCTGGCGGTCATGGAATTCCACCAATATTTGTATTTTGATCAGTGCTGCTGTGTTAACCTATATTCACCAAATAATATACCTGGAGCTATGGTGAGAGTCTCTGCTGTGAAATTATAACATCTAGTGTCTATTTTTAAACTTCAAATAGCACAGCATGACCTACTTCTTTGTTATCTAGTAGTTTACAGGAAACAGAAACCCTGAGGTGGAGATTAGGGGGAAGGCAAGGTAATGTCCCCCCTCCCCCCCTTCCCTCTGATTTTTGCCTTCTATTTAGTATGGAAACTTTTTCGAAGCTGGCAGCTCCAATGTGGGAGCCACTCAGGTCCCTGCCTCTTCATGCTGTGGGAGCCAGGGCCCTGGCTGGCAGCCTGACAGACCTTCCTGGGTTAGGCTGCCTTTGCAGGGTCAGGCACTCCCCAGGCAGGGTAAGTAGCACAGCTCTACCATGTTGCACCCCTAACGTGTTCTTGTCTCTCACCCAAAGGAGCCTGGCATTGGCAGGCAACACGCCCTGGAGCCAGCCCCTGCCTGAGGAACCTGGCTGCCATGAGATGCTCCTCAAGGTACCCATTCACTGCTGGCCTGGCTCCTCTGCCCTGCCCACTCAGAATATAGAGGTCATATGACACCTTTGCAGAATCTCCAAATTAATTAGTTTAAAACAAGCTCAATTCCCTGAAGTATGTAAGTAGAATAGCAGCTTCATTTTTTCCTTTTCTTGATGTTTTAAGCACACACTGAATTAACTGTGTAAGATAGGGTTGTTCATATTTGAGAATGCATTAGAGATGAATAGATGGCATTTACATATGGCTCAAGCAGAGTATTACTGTCTACCCATGAGTTTCCTCTGCTCCTAGGATTGAATCTGGATGATCAACACAGTACAGCCCTGCTGGCTAAAAATAATTGTGTACTATTTTAATTTTTTATCATGAACTCAGCAGCAGCATCTGGGCTAAATCATCAGAGTAAGAAGATAAGACATGGGACTGCAATGAAAAGTTAATGCAGCATATTTTAAAAGTTGTTCTCAATTCACAAAGCGCCTTTTACAATCAGCTCAAAACATGAAACCAGAAAGAGTCCCTTGTAAAAGTGTGAAGGTGGAAGTGGGAATGCTTGTACTTTTTGTACGATTAGTAATGATAGTTTCAGCAATGACTATAATTCCAATGTGAGTTAATTTAATTCCCAGGAAATATATTCTGCATTATAATGCGTTACCACAATCAGGATGGCTTACCCCAAAATGAAATAATCAGAATTTACAGAATTTGGATTTGAGATATTTCATTAGTGAGGATTATAAAAGTGTCACAATGAAATAACCTCCCCCCCTTTTTTAGAAGCTTTATGCCATTGAAATACTATACAAAACAATATATATGTAGGAATCATTTCTCCCAAGTCAAATAAGCAGCAATGATTTGGGTGGTTTTTACTATTGTGATGATAGACTGTAGTCTATGAACATTGTTTGAAAAATCAGAATGAGGTACGAGGCAGTATTGTATCAATACATTAACTTTTCAGCCAAGGAAATTTATGTCAAATCCTCTTTTAGGTCATTGATTAAAACTCTGCTTTGTGCATCAATATTAGTAGTGTAATAAATTGAATTAGTTACATTGCAGCAAATTTAATTTAGACAATGCCTAAGGAACATTGGAGAGAGTTTAATTACACAGCATAACGATATGGGTAAAGTATTCATGAGGGAAACTAGAAAAAAATACTAAAAATAGAAATAAAGTCAGGGAGGAAGAAAAGGTTAATAACAATAGTTTGAAGAATTTTACTAAGTTAAAATATCTGAAGATAGGCAAAGCCCCAGCATCACAAAAAAACCCACCATCGAATCCACAAATAGGTGGCCGAATAATGTTTATCCATTTGCATTTTTTAGCAGTCTCTGGAGAGAAGCAAGCACAACTTCAATCTTTACAAAATGGATGATGGTGGAGCCAATAAATTATGCTCAGTGGTCAATAGTAGGCAAGATATTAAAGAAATTAATAGGGGATGAAATCACAAAGCATCTGGAGAAATATGAGGTGATAAAAACCAGTCAGCATGGTTTCATAAGAGAATAAATCTTGGCTGTGGAATCTGGTAGAATCTTTAAAATATAGCAGGGAGAATAGAAAGAGATAAAGGAGGAGACATAATCAGCTTAAGTCTCAAAAAGGCATTTGACACACTATCATAGAATAAAGTAGTACAAACTGCCAAGGCTTAAACTCTGTACTCATGTTAAATCCTGTTTCTCCCCCTTCTCCATTGGAAGTTTAACTTTAGTAGGGACTTGAGGTTTGGGCACATACAGCCATGAAGCATACACAATTCACTCTCCTTAAATGGGTTAAGAACTAGTCAATTGCACAAGGGCAGAGCATTCTGAGCCAAGAAGTGTGAAGATGATATATGAAGTACATAAGTATCTTTACTGAGGCCAACGTATTATTACTCTCTAGATTTTATATATAGGTCAATATGATTAGACTCTCTAAAACTCAGTACTGAACAGGGTGCCATTTAGGTAGCAGGGCCTGTAGACACACACACCCAACTCTGAACCTCTGAATTTCATACCTGAGGTCTGCTTAAAGCACATGCCAGAGCCCAGACACAGCTTTTAACTGCAATTGAGCTTGTGCTGCTCCCAGCTTTGCTTTTGGGACAAGGAATTTGTTTAGAAACAGAGGTAGGCAGAGTGATTAAGATAATATAAGCCTTGTCATTAAATTAACTGAAGGATCCTTAGATGGTCATGGAAACATTGCCAGGAACTCCACTTAAGATATAGGAAACAAATGGTAGGAATAAGTGTTGGTAGAATGGAGAGAGTTAAATAGTGGTGCGTTCCAGGGGTCTGGTTTGGGACAAGTGCTGTTCAACTTATTCATAAATGATCTGGAAAAGAGGGTAAACAGTGAAGTGGCAACATTTCCAAGTGATATAAAATTACTTACAGTAATTAAGTCCAAAGCTGACTGCAAAGAGTTACACAGGGATCTCACTACACAATGGCAGATGGAATTCAGTGATTATAAATGCAAAGTAATGCACATGGCAAAATATATTCCCAACTATACATACAAAATGATGGGGTCAAAGTCATTGTGATAGTGCCCTAAAAGCACCTCGTCAATGTGCAGTTACAATTAAAAATGGTAACAGGCTATTGGGAATAACTAGGAAAGGAACAGTAAAGATAGTAAGACAGTAAATCCTATATTACCTCTATATAAATGCATGGTATCCCCCACATTCTGAATGCTGCATGAAGATCTGGTCGATCCATCTAAAAAAAGATCTATTGGAAAGGGTAACAGAAATGACATGGGGTAAGAAACAGCTTCCTTATGAGGAGAGATTAAAAAGATTCGGACTTTTCAGCTTTGAAAAGAGATGACTAAAAGGTAGAGATGTAGAAGTCTATAAAATCAAGAATAGCATGGAAACATTGAATAGGGAAATATTATTTATTCCTTCACATAAGACAAGAAGGTCACCCAATGAAATATATAGACAGAAGATTTAAAAAAAAAGAAATTATTTCTTCGTTGTCAACCTGTGGAACTTTTTGCCAGGGGAGGCCAGAGCTATAACATAGTTCCAATAATAATGAAAAACATTCTAAGAGTATAGGTCCATCAATAGCTATTAGTCAGCATGGGCAGGGATGCTGGGAATGGGTAACAGGGGATGGATTACTTAATAATTGCCTCTTCTGTTCATTCCATCTGAAGCCCTTGTCACTGACCACTGTTGAAAGACAGTATACTGGGCTAGATGGACCATTGGTCTGACCCAGTGTGGCCAATTCTGATGTTCTTATATAGAACTCAGATATATTTACACTCTGCTGTAACCCACCACACCTCACTCCCCACCCAGAGCCGAGGTAGAACCCAGGAGTCCTGATGAGGTCTTTCTCTCTCCACAGAGCTTGTACCAAAGGAAAAAAGGAACGAGGTGTACCGGTAGTTCGAATTAGAGATCCTAATTCCAACTACCTACTCCGTGCTGCGTGTAGCCGTGGGCACGGAGTTTGGACTAAGGGACATTTAAAAATTTCGGCACCCGGGAAGATGCAAATGAAGCATATTTAAATCCCGGGCTTCATTTGCAACTTTGAATGCCTACATTAGCCTCCCTTGTTTGAACTAGGGGGCTAGTGTAGACATACCCCCTGATATGGCGCTCTTAGGAACATGGAGGACACAGCAAAAATACTGTCCTCCTGTATAGCTGTCTCTTCAATATTGTATACATTATTAGCCAGAGAGACTAAGGGTGGAAGACAAGCCATTATTCAATTTCAGTTCAGAACTGTGTAACGTTCTTAAGCAGCTTGGTAATCAATACACAAGAACTAGTTTGGACCAAACAGGAATTGTTCCATAACTTAGCCCTTCCCAATTTCAGGAGCCTCTCCATCCTGTTTAAACTACTTGATGTTTCAAAGTTTCACATGAGTCTAGGATATAAAAAATAGGAGAACCTGCAAATTAGAAAATCTAAATTACAGAAATAGAGCTGAGTATTGAGGCAGTTGGATCTTTTCACTATGCTGACACCTAGTGCAGAGTCTCAGAGGGGTAGCTATGTTAGTCTGTAACTTTAAAAAAAACTTATAAAACAAGTGATCCTGTAGCACCTTAGAGACTAACTAACTAACTAAATATAAATATATATATAGATATATATATAGGATCATGAGCTTTCGTGGGCACAACCCACTTCTTCAGATAAGTAGAGGAAGAGGCACAGAAACCCCAAAATTTAAAGCAGAAAAGGAGAGGAGAGGGGAAGGAGAAAAAAAACTGTCAATTATAGTGGTAGTGCAAAATGAGGCTAATAGAGTGGGTTGTAAGTGTCTGATACAAAGCTTTTGATGTCATTTGGGTGTTGAACATAATAGCCCATCCAGTTAATGTCTTTGTTCAGTGCCTGGGAAAACATGTCAAATTTGCATATGAAGGCACATTCTGCAGCCTCTCTCTCTTGTTGGTTCCTGAAAATATTCTACTAAAGAATGGATACTTTAAAATCCATAAATGAGTGCCCCTGCAGGGTTAAAATATTCTCCAACAGGTTTCTGTGTGCTACCATTTCAAATATCTGATTTGTGTCCATTAATCCTTTGTAACAAAGACTGTCCAGTTTGGCAAATGTACAGGGCAGAGGAGCATTGTTGGCATTTGATGGCATAGATCACAATAGGGGTACGTCTAGACTACAGGGTTTTGTCGACAGAAGTTTTGTCGACAGATACTGTCGACAAAGCTTCTGTCGACAAAGCGCGTCTAGACTACATTCAGTTCTGTCGACAAAGCAAGCTGCTTTGTCGACAAAACCCTGTAGTCTAGACACAACCCTACATGCAATAACACCTTCTGTCGACAGAACTCTGTCGACAGAAGGTGTTATGCCTCGTAAAATGAGGTTTACCAGCGTCGACAAAACTGCTGAGTTCTGTCGACGTTATGTCGACAGAACTCAGCGGTAGTGTAGACACAGGTATAGTTTTGTCGACATATCCCCCGCGGCATTTGCATGAACATGGTTGCCACTTTTTTCCGGCTCGGGGTTTGCCGGAGAAAAACGCCAGTCTATACGGGATCTTTCGGACAATAAACCCTTTTCCGGAAGATCCCTTAATCCTCTTAAAATCAGGAATAAGGGATCTTCCGGAAAAGGCTTTATTTTCCGAAAGATCCCGTCTAGACTGGTGCTTTTCCCCAGCAAAGCCCCGAGCCGGAAAAAAGCAGCAGCCATGTTCATGCAAATGCCACGGGGGATATTTGCAATTCCGACTTGTCTCATTAGCATCCCTTTTCCGGAAAAGGGTGCCAATGTAGACACAGCCGAGGTGTTTAAGTTGGGGTTGTAGGTGATGACTAGCAATATTTTGTTATTTTGTTTGTTGGGCCTATCTTGAAGAAGCTGATGCCTAGGTACTCATCTGGCTCTGTCAATCTGTTCTTTCACTTCCCTAGGTGGGTATTTAAGTTTTAAGAATACCGGGTAGAAGTTCTGTAGCTGTTTGTCTCTGTCTGTGGAACTGAAACAAATCCAGTTGTATCTTAGGGCCTGGCTGTAAACAACTGATCGTGTGATTAGTCCTGAATGGAAGCTAAAGGCATGTATGTAGGTATAACAATCGGTAGGTTTCCGGTATAAGGTGGTGGAAATGTGACTAACGTTTACTTGTACTGTAGTGTCAAGGAAGTGGATCACTTGCGTGGACATGGTAACACACAGAAACTTGCTGGGGAATATTTTAACCTGCCAGGGCACTCAAAAATTTGGGGGTTTCTGTGCCCGTCTGTGCCTCTTGCTCCACTCATCTCAAGAAGTGGATTGTGCCCACAAAAGCTCATGACCTGTTGCAAAGGGTGGACACTCCAAAACATTCCTGAAGCAAGGAGAAGCTCTTCAGTAGCAAGAAGAAAGGATGAATGAAACCTCCCTCAGTTCAAAAGAGTTTTAAAAATGAGTGCTAGTTTTGTTTACATTCAACGCTACCATGGTGAACGTAAGTGATTTCCTGTCATGTGTTTTTGTTAGCTAATAAAATATATTCTGAGGAAAGATCTATAGATTTGGTGAATCTATCATTTCATTTTCATGATTTAAGAGGTTCATTCCCTATTAGTAATATTTTCAGCATATTAGTGATTCCCTATTTGCATTTGATCTTTTCTTATTACTTTTGGGTCATCCCTAGTCATCCAAAAAGACATACCATAAATTGATCGGTTTCACACTATTCATATTATGTGGTAGATTAGGATATTTTATATACCAAGTCAAGTTACAGATTCTACAAATGATTTGTAGGATTAAATGTTTGATTTACAGTAAGATAATGTGAGTACCTGTAGACTAGGACAGCTGACGATTATGTCTAAAGCCAAACATGAGCACAGGCGAGAAGTACTCAGATTATTTACCTTGGACAATATAGAATGCTCTGAACATTTGGGGTGGGGGTGAGTTTCATTATCATTTTAATAGATCATTGCCAGGAGACATCAAAAAGTAATCAGGGACTATATTTGAAGCCTGCAAAGTCCATGTTTGCTTGTCCCTGAATGGGGAGATAACAAAAGAGTTGAGGCAGGAGGTGGGGGGGGGGGGGGAGGGAGACAAGCAATCAGGATGGAGAAGAAGAGGTTTTTCTGAAGAAAGGAAAGGAGAGAAACACAGAAAAGAGGAGGAGATGAAGGAGAGAGAAAATGGTATAAAGAGAAAGAGAATAAGTTGGAAATAAAGGACTGAAAATGAAAAACACAGAGCTGTGGAAAAAACAAGAGACAAATAAAATTCATTTAGGTTCCTTTATTGTGTTTTTTCTAGCAAGCATTGCCACATGCTGTAAGTTTAAGGGAAGTAGACATAGAAAATAACCTAACAGTCATCAGAATGCATTAAAAAGCTTTTAGTGGACTCCTTGGGCTAGATCCTCAGCTGCTGTAAACCCATGTAGCTTCATGGAAGTCAGAGTGCTGCTGATTCATCATCTGAGAATCTTATCTCATGATCGTAGCTTGTCTGTTGAACTGCGCATTGTCACATGTGCATAAATAATTTATTGCAAAAAAGGATCCTGGGCCAGTTTCCCGATTGTTGTAAATAAACACTCCATCAATGTTTCTGGAAAGCTCTATTTTCCTTCCTCTACCACTACTACACCACCCATCCCCAACCCCAAGTACAGCTTTATCACTCCATTGTTATTTGGAGTGATTGGGAACTTACCATGAGATGTGCATACATTTTATTCCAAATTCCCTCCACCATACCTCAGTGACCAAGTCAGTCACTGATAAAGACCTTGTCTTTGAGTGTCTGGTGCTGTGGGGGTAGAAAGAAACACAGTGATTATTGTGGCCTCTGTCATAGCCAGAAAAGCTATAGCACTGTCATGTGGTCCAGTGTTGGGGGCACCTCTGACATAAATAGGCTGTGTCTACATTGCTGCCTGTCTACACTGGCTGTGAGTTCTTGCACAAGAATACTGATGTTCTAATGTATGAAATCAGTGCTTCTTGCACAAGAATATGATGCTCCCACTCAGGAATAAGCCCTCTTGCACAACTGTTCTTGCACAAGAGGCCAGTGTAGACAGGCAACATGAATTACTTGCACAAGAAAGCCCTATGGTTAAAATGGCCATGGTTTGCGCAAGAGAGCTTCTACATTGGCATGGATGCTCTTGCGCAAAAGCACATCTCTTGCTCAAAAGCACATGCCAGTGTAGACGCTCTCTTCTGGAAGAGTTTTTGCACAAGAACTCTTCCACAAAAAAGTTTTTGTGCAAGATCATGCCATTGTAGACGTAGCCATAGTGTCTGTAGGAGGAGGGCTGTGTTGGGATTTTTGTTTGGCCAGTGCTGTATATGCTATTTGGCTTTGCCATTGTATCTTGAAGGATTCAAATTTACGTTCCCAGTTTGGGTTTGCAGTTTTGCTTATTCTGTGGGTGTGTCTAGACTACATGCCTCCTTCGACGGAGGCATGTAGATTAGCCAGATCGGAAGAGGGAAATGAAGCCGCGATTAAAATAATCGCGGCTTCATTTAAATTTAAATGGCTGCCCCGATCTGCCGATCAGCTGTTTGTCGGCAGATCGGGGGAGTCTGGACGCGATGCCCCGACAAAGAAGCCTTTCTTCATCGACACAGGTAAACCTGGTTTCACAAGGCTTACCTGTGTCGATGAAGAAAGGCTTCTTTGTCGGGGCATCGCGTCCAGACTCCCCCGATCTGCCGACAAACAGCTGATCGGCAGATCGGGGCAGCCATTTAAATTTAAATGAAGCCGCGATTATTTTAATCGCGGCTTCATTTCCCTCTTCCGATCTGGCTAATCTACATGCCTCCGTCGAAGGAGGCATGTAGTCTAGACACACCCTGTTTCTGAGAGGTTAATGGGGGACTTCTGGAGAACAGTCCTTTGTACATCCCCTTTTGGCTGTCCTGACTCTCCATGACTTTACACTGAGGTAGGTGACTAGAGACAGAGAATGATCTTATTCAAAAAGGAAAAGGTCAAAGCAGCAAAATGGTCTCCTGAGAAGCTCTGCAGGAGTGGAAGGGAGTTATGAGCTTTAATCTAGGGAATGCCTATGAAACTATCCCACACAGTATACAGAAGAACAAAAAATCAAGCAATTTCTCATCTTGGATTCTGCTTTATCTCCCATGCAGACATGCAAAAGTTCAGAGAAAGACAGACAGGGTTCTGCAATGATTGTCTGAAGCATTCACTATTATCAGTCTTTCTCTATGTAAGCCTGTGAAAAGCTATTAAGAGATTTGCTATTCCTAAGAAAAACTCTTTTTCTGTAATAATGTCTGTTACAGGGTCAGAGAGCTGTAAACTTTACATGTGGGGCATGCAATGCCCAGGATCTCCTTCATACACAGTAAAAATATTTTAAAAATGTATTTTCCTGTAGCCTTTGGTTCAATATACTGGTGAAGTATACATTGTTTAAGTCTGCCACAGTGGGAAAGGGATGCATTTCTGCGACTGTGCCATGCAATCTGCTCCCATTGTGAGTTGGCGAACATGGCTGGTGGTGAATAGGAGGGCATCCGCTGAGCAAGACAGATGCAGGGAGGGGAAAGGAAAATAGGTAGATGGGTGTAGACGCCCTCCATGACATGGGTTTGAAAATGGTCTGTTGTAAGAAAATTAGCATGAGACAGAGGCCAATTGCTGGCCAAAGGCATTGGTGCCATTTTGAAAATAAAGAAGGGGTTGAAGTGAACAGGCATGAATAGACAGCATAGGCAACTGGGGAGAAAGGGAGGGTAATGGGAGCTAGAGACTTAAACGGTCCCAGAGCACATCCGTCTACAGTATCTATGACTATATGGTACATGTAACAGAAGCTAGTACAGCCATATGACATGGACTGGATTTTTTACTAGGAATTTGGCTCATCTTCTACCAGGCCAACACTAGGGACCTGAATCTGGAAGATATGTGGGTTTTCTGGGACCAGCTCTTCATTGCCCTATTTGTATTCATCCCCCAATGAGTCCTGCAGCTCATCCTGGAAGATCCACTACTCTTTTGGGTTAGGTAATAGTGTAGTTGATCAAAATCTTGTCCAGCCCCTCATTGGACAGGTCACATTTCTATTGCCAAACCTGTTTCCTGGCATCCTGCAGTTTAATGTACATTCTCTTCAACTGTTACTCCTTTATCCTGTACTCATCAGGGTCCCGGTGTGGACTCTCAGAAATCTGCTTAGCAATGTCAACAACAAAAAAATCTTTATTCCGATGACTAGCCACAACAGCTTGCTGCCCTGATGCTTCTCTTCTGATGGTGAAGCAATTCAGGGTCTCAGCATGGCTCCAAAGGGCTATGGAAGAGATATTGTAAGGCTTCTGGTGTAATACCACAGCAAGGCTGATATATTACAATCCAGTCACAAATGGGTACATTCTGGCCCTGATCCCTGTTTTAAATGGGAGAGGGACATCTGGTCAACCTGAAGTAGTGAAGTGCACACAGGTAAACAGATGGGTAGTAGTGGTCTCCCACAAATCCGTGTAGGATAGCAGTTTCAGCACTGCTAGAGTAGCAAGTGTTGAATGTACATAAACCTTAAACCAAACTCCATTCAAATCAAAATCAGTTCATTTTGAATGAATACTCTGAAGTTCATTAAGCATGTTGAGCTAGTATTCTGTGATGATTTGCGTTGCAGGATGTAGGCAAGTGTCTTCAAACGGGGCTTAGTACAGGAGATCTTCAATTTCACGTATTTGCAGATCCACCCCTCCTCAAGCCCAGCCCCTTCCTGCCAGCACCCTGCCCTCTTCCCCCATTATACCCTATCCCCCAGGCTGAGGGGGAGAGGATCAGGCCTCAGGGTGGCCTATAGTGGGATGACAGGAGCAATCAGCCCCCCTTCCCGCCCCACCTTCTCCTATACTCACCATGGCAGAAGGGATGTAAAATCCCATCCCATTTGACATCATTAGGAATGTAAAATCCTATTTAAATGTCTAACCAATTAGCCAGTTAAAGGGAAGGTGGACGGGGGGGGGGGGGGCCTCTCCAGCCTGGCTGGCCTGAAGGAGCCTCCCCCTACAGTTTGCCTGGGGTAAGCCCATCATGGACAGTGGCTGTAACAGACAGACTGGAGTGCACCTGCCCACGGCAGGCCCCACAGGGCTGGAGCAGCACCCTGCCCACAGCAGACAGGGAGCTGCTCTAGCCCCCACCAGTTAACTGGTTAACCATTCACACCCCTAGAGCTCACTGTGGGGGTCCCACCACCTGAATTCATAGATTTTGCCATTTGCAGCCATGTCAGGAATATATCCAGCATAATTGGCGAGGGTTTCCGGTATCATTTAAACCCCATCTATACATGCCCTTAGTTTGTTCTTGTCATTGTTCCTGATTATTTTTCTCCATGGGTATGTCTAGACTACATGCCTCTACCTACCGAGGCATGTAAATTAGACATACCGACATAGTCAATGAAGCAGGGATTTAAATATCCCCTGCTTCATTAGAATAAAAATGGCCACCGCGTTGGGCTGGCTCAGCTGTTTGTCGGCACGAAGCAGCAGTCAAGACGGGGATCGGTTAGCAAGGAAAGCATTTGCTGATTGATCCCTATGCCTTGTACAACGAGGTTTACAGGATCGGTCAGCAAAGGCTTTCCTTGCCGACCGATCCCAGTCTTGACTGCCGCTTCGTGCCGACAAACAGCTGAGCCGGCACAATGCGGCGGCCATTTTTATTCTAATGAAGCGGGGATATTTAAATCCCTGCTTCACTGACAATGTCGGTATGTCTAATTTCCATGCCTCGGTCGGCAGAGGCATGGAGTCTAGACATACCCCTATGTATTGAGTAATATGTATGTTTTCCTAGCAAACATGAACACATGTCCTACATATATCTGTACAATGCAATGGAGAATCAGAGCTACAGTTTCTTATCCTGCTTACTCTAAATGTCAATATCAAAAAACCTCAGTGGCCCAAATCCTCTACTGACATAACTCTGCATGGATGATGATAAAGTTATGCCACCAGCAGAGACAGTGGTATTGGACACTTTTAATAGTGGAGGTACTGAAGGCTAGCCCACTTACCCCTGTCTTTGCCTGCCCCCAGCTGGGGTCGAGAGCAGGGTCCTGTCTCCAGGAGGTGGGGAGAGAACCCAGATGGCTGAAGGGGCCAAGACTGGTTCCGGCTGTTGGGACTTCTCATATGGGGCTGGAAATAAATTCCTACACGAAACCTGGGAGTGCTGCAGCTTCCCTCCCTTCCCAAAGTTCCTGGGCCTATGAGCAGAGAATTTGGCCCAGTGACATAAATGGGAATTGGACTGAATTAATAACAGTTTATTGAGGAATCCTGTTTTCACTTATTTCGATGGGAATTCAAATTTAAGCAAGGACCTGCAAAGAAGTTATTTTCCAAATTTCAGTTGTCTTAGTAATAGAGACAACCGCGTCTTCTACAATATCTCATGAAACTCCATTTTATCAAATGAAGCTTGTGAAGATATTTAACTTACTGAAAAGGAAAACTTCCGTCTGCCAAATAACCTTGAAAACAGCAGCAAGGAAAACTCTTCTTCCTCTATTAAATTTGCAGATTTCTCGGAACTGACACAGTAGAAGTGCAAAAAGCCCTACTAGCTACAACTGCTAAAACAAGATCAGCACTCTGGGGAAGGATGCCGGGCCATACTACAGAGAGGAAGTAATCAAGAGCTATTATGCAGAGGAAGCTAGAATTGTGGGCAAATGAGAAATCTTTCCCCTGCTGTTTTGTGTCCTCCTCTTCACCATAGCATAAAAAAAAAGAGGAGAAAAAGAAATTATCACAAGCAATCCTGAAGTGAAATGAGGAAATATTGAGAAAACAGACACAACAAAAATCAAATCAGCAGACCTGTAAATGATCCCTGCACCAGCAGCACTGCTCCAGGCTGTAGATAAGATCTGTTGTCTGGCCTCTTCCTAAAACAGCATTTATGTGGGAGTGCTTCCCTCTTTTCTATTTCTAATACAAGGTGTTTCCTCCACCACCTCCCCTTCTTGATCGTCCTCCACCTCAGATCATTAAGCAGTCTCTAGGGAAGAGAAGCTGGTTACTTCTTGTTCCTATAATTTCTCTTCCTCACAGAGAGTTTCCTACACCTTAACTGTGGTTTCTTTTGAGATTCCCAAGCCTTCTTTCCCACATTGAATCTTAACACCTTATTCTCTAGGGACCAATCATGCAGACATTATTCAGCCCTACATTTACATATTCTTTGTTTTAGACCTTTGCCTGAGAAGCATCCAGGATTTGGTTCCAATTAATTTTGGTGTGATTAGGTGAAATATGAAAAGGAAAAAGGAAATGGAGGCTAATGCTGCATGTTTGATAATATTTTTCCGACATGTCTTAAGTAATTAAATTCCCTTTTAAAGTATAGAAACCTGAGATTGAAAGTACCTTAGTGTTAGGCTAGAAACGTCTCATTCTATTCCCTTCAGGAAGCGGTATGGGGCCAGAGCCAGGGACACATCACCACAGCAGCCCAGCAGGGGGCGGTGGGCTGGGGGACTGGTAGCAAGGGACCTCTTTGTCTGACAAATTCCCTCATTTGGGACCAGTCAGGTCCTGAAGACAACGGACCAGAGAGGTCCAAATTGTACTAATCATCTCATTGGCAATTTTGTCGTTTGTGAGTGCTGGAAAAGACATGTATCAGTGTCACTGCTCCATTTCTCCTGTGCTTTCTCTGTCTTACTAGTGCAGTGTTTCTCAAACTGTGCTCCACGGAGCCCCAGGGTTCCGCAAGACATCTCCAGGGGCTCCGCGAGGTTGACAAACTGGAAACATCGATACGTACAACACATACAATCAGTGGACCATTGGCTTGCTGCATAAATTTTTACGCATGTAAAGGGCTCCAGAGCCAAAAAAGTTTGAGAACCACTGTACTAGTGTATAAGTTACAGCAGATCCATACCATTTGGTCAGTTTTACACATTATATCATTACTTCGATCATTCAGTAAAATGTCTCCTTATGGTTCTTCATGGCTTATGCTATGTGCATTTGTATATAATTATATCGTATTTGTATGCTTTTATACACAATGGACAACTTCCCAACACCATCACTGTTGCTGCTCACAATTGCTATTTTGCCAGTTGCTAGTGGTACATTCTGCTACTGTTCATGAAGTGTCCTAGTAATAGAGTGTCCAGGAACAGCATAAGCCAGAGCAACAACAGCAGGAGCACTCAAGTTGATGACCTTGTAAGGCTTGTGAGAATGGAACTGGCTATGTTATTTCCTGCTTTTCATTACACTTAATTTTTTTGACTCATTGTGATCAGTTATGATCGTAAACAAGTGTAACTCACACCAAGATACAGAATAATCAGAAAAACACGGGGAAATAGAAGTGAAAGAGATAGAAGGGCCCCTTTTAAATTCTATAAAAGGGGCAAGGTAGAAAACTCTACATTATTTCCTTCATGCACTTCACATGCCTAATAGCTTTCTCCAATAATATACTCTTTACTTTGTGTGTGTTTTAACGTGATATCAGTGCAGCTGTATGAATGGGTAGTGAAATTAAATGTGTTGCTGATATGCAGGACAATGCAGCACTTTTGTAAAAAAGCAACAAAGTCTTTTTCTTCTGACAAGGTGTTGAATAAAGGATGTGACTTTCTTGTTAGTAACGAAGCAATGAAAAGAGTGATAAAAATATAAATGTCTCATCTTCATATACTCCCAAACAAGCACACAAAAAGACTAACAGCGTTGGGGGGGGGGGGGTTGGTTTTGGGTGGTTTGGTTTTTTTGTTTGTTTGGTTGGGGTTTTTTTTGTCTGCTGTGGTTTCACTTTAGGATGAGTGACTTTGAAATCAGTGCCAAATGTGTCTAGCTTCTACAGAACTATCAATCAAATCAAATTTACATTATAAAGCATCCTTTATGCAAGCATTCCAGGGCATTGAACAAAGTCACTTTAAAAATAAATCCAATCAAATATTAATAACCCAAGCCAAACAAATACCTCCTTAGTTTATATTTTTTTTAAAGAACAGTTATTCTGTACCTGTAATAAAAATGCAAATTAAATTCCACAATCAAAGATTGTAGTTGTAGATAAAAGCATGCAGTCCCAACATGCAGACCAAGGAAGTGACACAGCAGAAACAGCAAGCCCGTGAAGAAAGAACTAGGCGATTGCTCACACAAAATGGAACCAAGCTATGAACATATTTTAAAAGAATGACAAATGAGATGATTGACAGTGCAATTGTTAAATAGCCTGTTACCTTTGAAGATGTAGGCCAAGATTTTTCAAATATACTGGAGATGCCTAAATATAGGAGCAAAATGTAAGGCATTCAGTTTTGACTGAATCTTTGACATTCATTTCAAAGTCATGAAGGACATTTGTGTAAATGTATGATAGATTTATCTTAGATATCACTAAACTATTTTGATGCATCTCACATCATTATTCAGGCAAAGCCCAGAGCTGGAATTGAAGGATATTGCAAATCAGTACTCAGATGTACTAACTATTAATACAGATGAACCTTTGTTTGCCATGGGCTCTAAGCTGTATGTAAGGATGCTATAGATTACTATATTTAGTGCTAGTAACCCCTCACTTTCATGACTCCATTAAGTTCATTCAGAACATTTAAAAGAAAAAAGTATGAGGAGTAAATACTAAGATTTTATTGGACTTTATTTTATTCTTTATTGAACTATGGCAGTGTTTCTCAAAGTGGGTCACAGGCAGCACTATGTTGCTAGCAAAGCCACTAGCAGGCCAATTCTGCATTGTTTACATAAAGGGTCCGTAGTCATGTCACCATTTCCAGCCAAGGGGAGTCAGAGGAACCAGAGCCAATGGGAGTCATGAGGGTCCATGGCTACAGACCCTTTAGGTAAACAAACCAGCACAGGCCAAGATGACTGCTGGAAACATCTCGGAGTGAACAGGAGGAACAATCAGATCCAACTGGGACCCTTTCCAGCTGTGAGAAAAGTTTATTAGAAGTACTGTTAAGGAATGAAATTGCACATAACAAATTTCTTAGACTATTAGACTTAGCTGGCATGCTTTGTTTAATTCTGCTTATTAACTTACTTTGATCTGTCTGCTACTATTTGCAACCACTTAAATACTATTTCTTATTCTTAATAAAATCACTTTTGCTTATTAATAAACTCAGTGTAAATCACTGTTACCTGGGGTGGGGAACCACGGCGTATATCATGGGCTTGCTTTGCTGTGAGCTGTACCAAAGCCTCATGTACCATGGCCTCACCAGGGCCATTCTAAGTTATTCCTCCCCAGTGCCTCCTAGGGCTCTAAATCAAGATAGCAGGTCTACATTAGTGAAAACTGCCTCAGACTAATTGTGAGGCTTCCCTGCAGTGTAGACGAGCTATTTTGAAATAAGCTATTTCATGCTATTTCAAAAGCTATTCTGAGAGGCTAAGATGAAGGGGAAAGGAGTCCAGGAGAGCTGGCAGTATTTTAAAGAAGCCTTACTGAAGGCACAGGAACAAACAATCCCAATGCACAGTAAGAAAAGTAAATATGGTAGGCGACCAGATTAGTTTACCAGGGAAATCCTTGGTGAGCTTAAACAAAAATAGGAAGCTTATAGGAAATGGAAATTGGACAGATGTCTAGGGAGGAGTATAAATATATTGCTCAAGAATGCAGGAAGGCGAAAGCACAACTGGAATTGCAGCTAGTAAGGGATGTGAAGGGTAACAAGAAAGGTATCTACAGGCATGTTAGCAATAAGAAGGCAATCAGTGAGGGTGTGGGGCCCTTACTGGATGAGGGAGGTAACTTGGTGACAGATGATGCGGTAAAAGCTGAAGTACTCAATGCGTTTTTTGCCCCTGTCTTCATAGACAAGGTCAGCTCCCAGACTACTACACTAGGCAATGCAGTATGGGAAGGAGGTGGGCAGCCCTTGCTGGAGAAAGAACAGGTTAAGAACTATTTAGAAAAGCTAGACATACACAAATCTATGGGTCTGGATTTAATGCGTCCGAGGGTACTGAGGGAGTTGGCAAATATCATTGCAGAGCCTTTGGCCATTATCTTTGAAAACTTGTGGAGATCGGGAGAGGTCCCAGATGATTGGAAAAAGGCAAATGTAGTGCCCATCTTTAAAAAAGGGAAGACGGATAATCCAGGGAACTACAGACCCCAGAAAAGTCATGGAGGGGATCCTCAAGGAATCCATTTTGAAGCACTTTGGAAGAAGGTGGCCCCTCTTCCAATCTGAATTATTCCCTGCTTCTTTATTTGAAATTACCTTTTTTTATAAGGTTTCTTCTATTGTCTGAGTAATGGGAAGGCAGAACTGGATTTGTGAACACCCTACTGTTTTTCATATGACACCTCGGTGTGATTTGGTGCCTGAATGTACTTAAAGTTGACTCTGAAGGAGGACTAAGTGCAGCATGGACAATCTTCACAAATGGTTTAGCATGATCAAATTTACATTTTTCGGTCAGAATAGTCCAGCATAAAATAAATATGACGTACTTCAAGACTCCTCTCAGACCAATTACTGCATTTCAGGGTAAGTAGTAACAGAAAAATACAGAGAAACTTTATAATGTGGCAGCTTGTTAGGAACATGCTGAACTGAAGGACACTTATTTGCTGGATTTTCTAACCCTTCACTTTCAGCTAGACCTAAACTGCTGAACAAAAATGAGCAGTTCTCCCTTCAAGAATATGTTTGTCTCTCTCATTTTCTTTCTCTTTGCTGTGTTTAATTAAATAACAATTTAAGACTTGCTTGAGTCATTGGAAACTCCACAAGCAGATCTCACCAAGGCTATACACATTTTCTTGTAGATAAAAATTACATTAATGACAGTTTGCACCAGGGGAATTCATTACAGCAATGAAACAAAGCTACTGAGAAACAAAAAAGAACATGAATTTACAAAGGGAATCATTTGGGATGAATATCGTGAATAAAAAAAATCAAAATATTCCATAGTGTATAACAAACCTGGAGAGAACAAAAGAAAGAAAATAACATCTGTTCTGCATGATGTAGGTACTGGAGTCAGTAGAGAGGGATTTATGGTCCCCCGTGTGCTAAATAGTGATTTGAATCAAACCTGTATACACATGTATCATTACTGCTGTGTTTTGTATGTGTGTGTGTGTACTGAATATGCAAAGCAGTTAAAGCCTTTATTTCCAGCTAGTACTTGAAGAATTAAGATTGTCATTCAGTTAAGATTCATTTCAAGTTACAAAACCACTACTTGAAAGAGCAATTTATCATCACATTCTCTCAGCTGTTTGGCTAATTGTTCTTGGCATGGGTCAAATGTCTTCTAGCACCCACATCAGTCAGGGAAGTTAATACAGAAGAAAAGGCTCTCATCTATAAAATTGTCATATTGAAGCAAAAACTTTATAATCTGTCTTTCTTGGTTATTCTTTGACATATGCTACAGTTAGAAATTTAGATTATAGTTCTTGGAGGGATTACAATAAACTGGTGTTGCTCAAAGGTTCTCACATTCTGGGCATCTACCTGTTAATTTTCCTCTTCTCATGATTAAGAAAATTGTGGGCAGCATTATAATCTCAGTTGAATAGTTGTGTAGATCAGATCATAATCTGATCCTTACGTTATTCTTTCAGGAAGCAAGAAAAGCCTTGAGTTCATCTGGTATTTTGAAAGATTATATATGACCTCCATTTTGTAGCCACAGTTTAGCTGGATATATAGGATTGCCTCTGTCCAACCTAATTTATGGCATATATTCCTGGAGTCACCAAAAAAATTTGGTCTTCAAGGATCTAGAAGGATCCTTCACAACTGAGATTTTTTTTGAACGCTTGCTATTTTGATCATTATATCCACCTTTAGTAATCAAAACGTTCTGGGGTGAGAAACACAGGTAGATTTTCTTAAAATATGCATTCTATATATAAAAATGTGTTTGTGAATGCATCTGCACAGTGGGTCAAATGAAGCTTATTACTCTAAGGCTGTGCCTAACACTCCCAAGTTATTTCAAAATAATTTATTTCAAAATAATATCTCCCAAAATAACTATTTTGAAATAAGCTTATTCCTCTTCACAAGCAGGCATTATTATTTTGAAATAACAAGCCCATTCTTTTGAAATAACAGGCTTGGTAGTGTGGATGCTTGCCTTGTTATTTCGAAATAACTCCCCAGTGTAGACATGCCGTATCCTAATCATTCAGTCACCGAGGAAAGTAAATTGTGGAAGTCCTTGAGGAAACTGAGCAACCCTTGCTGATGAAAACAGCCTGACCATATGTAACATGCATCTTCACACTGGAAACAGTGGCAACAGGAAGAGTCACGAAGGCCTCACTTATAGTCCTTAGCTGCATATCTGATCACTATATTTGAAGCAATTGGGCTTACTTAAAGATGACTTGGATGGTCAAAACTAGGAGGTGCGTCTACACAGCAGGGCTTAACTAGAAATAAGCTACGCAAATTGAGCTACGTCAGTTGCGTATCTTATTTCAAAATAGCTTTATTTCAAAATTGTCTACACCGCCCTTATTTTGAAATAGTGCACTCTTCCTCCAACTTCTCTTACTTCTCATACAATGAGGGTTACAGGAATTGGAGTAAGAAGTCCTTCAGCTTGACAGTTTTTCGACATTATTTCGAAACAACTGCCTGCTGTGTAGATGCAGACTAAGTTACTTTGAAATAACGTTCGTTATTTTGAAATGATGTTGCTGTGTAGACATACCCTAGGATCTATTACTAGAAAATCATTGGCTATGTTTAAAACATGTTCTTGCCACCCAGCATGCCACCCAGAGGAGAATTGTCCAAACAAGATGCCTCCAGCTAAAATAATGGCTTGCTGGACTAAATGCTTCTTCAAATGGGGTGGCTGTGGCATGTCTTACATCGTAAGGAGAAAATTCTTCAAGGCCTGATGTCAGGAAGAGTAATGTTGGACAGAACAGGTAGACAGTCCCATGGTGCCTGTTATATGCATGGTTTAATTCAGCTGAATTTCTGTCCTATGCAAAAAAAAGCTGAGTCACACCAAGGAGCAATAATCGGCGACTTAACAATGCAAGGCAAGCCCCAAATTTCTTTGTATCTGTGAACTGGCTTTCCAGGTAGAACCACTAGTTTGTTGATCGGATTGTTTCTTGTTTATCTTTTCAGTGAGATCTTTGTCAGATGTTCCTTGAAAGTCAAAGATGCAGCCTTTGGGTCATGTCCATTCAAGAAGATGTCAGACTGTTTGGTGCTAGGTTTAAGGTCCATGCCACCTCTTCAATTGTTAGCATTCAGAGCATCTTCTAGATGTCTGAAATTCTGGCCCTTTACTGCTGACAGAAATTCTGCTCCTTTACAGCACAGATAAAATGGCTGGCAGTAGTATTAGGAAGGTCAGTTGTGATCAGGACCAGTTCTAGGTTTTTTGCTGCCCCAAGCAAAAAACTTTTTGGCTGCCCCCCACTTTTTTTGTTGGCTTTTACACATGTTTGCACTTTGCAATTTTGTTTGTTTGTTTGCATTTTCATTTTTGTCCCGGCATTTTAGCCCTATAAATAGCAAATATAATTTTAATTGTATTTTTTCCATAAAGACAAAGGTGCTTCAAGTAAACTCCCCCTCCCCTTTCACTCGCTGCTGGGTCACAACAGCCTTTTCCCTGCCCTGTTCAGCCCCTCCTTCTGAACAAGCACCCCTCACTACCAACCCACAGGGGGAGCAGGGTGCAGGGACAGCACCGAGCCAGAGAGACATGGGGAACCGGGGGAGCAGGGTTCACCGTGGGGAATGGGATGCACAGAGCCAGAGGGGCGTGTGGACTGGGGGAAGCAGGGGGACTGGTGTGTGCAGAGCCAGAAGGGTGTGGGGAACAGTGGGGGGGTACAAGGGTGGCATGGGGAATGGGAGGCGCAGAGCCAGAGGGATGCAAGGATTGGGAGGAACAGGGTGCGGGGTGTAGGGGAGGCATGGGAATGGGACACGGGGAATGGGAAGGGCAGAGGTATTGGGGTCCAGGGGCAGTATGGAGAATGGGGGGCACAGATCCAGAGGGGTGCAGGGAAATGGGGCAGTGGGCTGCAGAGGGGGGAGCAGGGTGCAAGGGTGGCACAGAGCCAGAGAGTCGCAGGGAACAGGGAGAGCAGGAGGACCAAGTTCCAGGAGAGCAGGGTGTGAGGCACAGGGGCAACATGGGCTGCACAGAGCCAGAGGGGCGCAGGGCAGGGTGGGGCGAGCTCAGCGATCCGGGCTGCTGGCAGGGAGTGGTCTCTTGCCGGCGAAGGAAGCTGGGGCCACGATAGGACTGGAGCCAGTGGGGTGGGGCGGAGCGTGGCCACGCCACTCTCTGCAGCCAGCTCCCGAGGACACGAAGCCAGAGCTGAGCTTCTGCGGCTCTTTAAAATCGGCGGGATGGGGCAGGGCGGGGCAGGGCCGGGCATTGCCTGGGGCGACTGCTTACCTGGAAACGCCACCCCTGGAAATGTGCCGCCTTTATTTGCTAGTGCCTAGAGCCGGCCCTGTTTGTGATGAGGTTGAGACACGTTAGTGCTAGAACTGAGTCCTGAGGTAGATGGTTGTTCTGCAGGAGCTGTGGTTCTTTGATGGTGGTGGTCGTGGTTTGTTTTGTTTTGTTTTCAGGAGGAGGGTTTGTCCAGTCAAGTGAAACTTGGAAATAGTGATCTCAGTAGCAGTCCAAGTCAACCCATTTCAGTAATACCATTGACAGCTTGTACAATAAGCCTGTACAGTCAGGACTAGGGTTAGGGTTAGCATGCCTGCTGTCTGCCTGACAGGCTTTCAAGTCATTTGTACATGCAGCTTACCCAAAAAAGCGAGGTGTCAACTTGTTACAAATCAGTAGACTCTCTCAAGATTTAGCAAGGCGATTATTTTAATTCTGTGCCAAATCTTAGATAGTTTATTCTCCTGGATCACTCTAGACTGAAAAATGACTAACCATTGGCTTCTAGTTTTTCCCAGACACTTACCTTCCTTCCTCCCCCTTCCCACCCCCCCGCATCCTCCTTCTGTTCTGCAATGTGATTTGTCCTTTTCATATTTGTTCATTTTTTTAAATTGTATCCTTTGGTATATATGGTTGTGACTACTTTCTTCCACTATTTGATCTGAGGAAGTGGGTCTGGCCCACGAAAGCTCATCATCTAATAAACCATCTTGTTAGTCTTTAAAGTGCTACATTGTCCTGCATTTTGCTTCAACTACCCCAGACTAACACGGCTACATTTCTATCACTATTCTACATGCAAGGCACTACATTTAGCCGTTTGGAATGGAAATCCATCAACCATATGAAGAAACTCGCACAGATACAGACAGACATCATCTTTCTATCCAAGTGCAAGAAAATGGACATCGTACCCAAAGGACTGAAAGTGAACAATCCACTAAGATCAACATACTTCACTGACTACAGTGAAAGACTCTGCCTCACACTATCCAAGAAATTAAGAAACCACCTGATAAGTATTTTATACAAGAAACAGAAAACCATCAAGAATGACATTTCTAACTTAGATCGTCTCATCTCAAGACAAACATCCACACCGACTGACACCTTGCAAGACTTTTGTTCCACCAGACAAGAAATCTACTATACACACTTCTATTCCCTACAACAAAGAAAAGACAATAAATTTTCTAACCTGCTCCATACCACTGGCTACAACAGCAACTGCCTCAACCCACCGAATAATATTGTTAACCTCTCCAGCTACAAACTCAATCCAGCAGAAGAGTCTGTCTTGTCCCGGGGTCTCTCTTTCTGCCCCACGTCCCCCACAAACTGGATACAATTTTGTGGTGACCTTGAGGCTTTTTTTCGCCGCCTCCGTCTCCGAGAATATTTCCAAACCACCACTGAACATCAATCTGATCTACCAGATCCCCCCTACCAACACCAAAGGAAAAATAATTCTATATGGACTCCCCCTGACGGTCGGAATTACAATCTGGATTTCTATATACACAGCTTCCGCAACAACGCACAGACTGACATTATTCACAAACGACAACAAGCGACACACAATCTTAGCCGCGCTGAACACCATGCCATCCAGAGTCTCAAAAACAACCTGGACATTGTAATCAAACCAGCTGACAAAGGGGGTGCTGTGGTCATTATGAATAAGGCCGACTATAACCAGGAGGCAACCAGACAACTCTCGAACACCACATTTTACAAACCTCTCCCCTCTGATCCCACCTTGGACTACCAAAAGAAACTACACTGTCTCCTTAAAAGCCTCCCCACAGCTACTCGGGAACAAATCCTCACAGAATCACCTTCTGACCCCCGACCAGGATTGTTCTATCTACTTCCCAAGATCCATAAACCTGGGCACCCCGGACGTCCCATCATCTCTGGTATTGGCACGCTCACTACTGGTCTATCCAGCTATGTAGACACTCTTCTCAAACCCTTCGTAACCAATACCCCCAGCTATCTCCGAGACACTACTGACTTCCTAAGGAAATTACAAAACATCGATAACCTCCCCAATAATACCATCCTTGCCACCATGGATGTAGAAGCTCTATATACCAACATCCCACATGAAGACGGATTACAAGCAATTAGAAACACTATCCCAGAGGACACTACTGCCAACCTGATAGCAGACCTATGTAACTTTGTTCTCACCCACAATTATTTCCGGTTTGAGAACAACTTATACCTCCAGATCAGCGGCACAGCCATGGGTACACGCATGGCCCCACAGTATGCTAACATCTTTATGGCTGACCTAGAACAACGTTTCCTCAACTCCCGTCCCCTTTCACCCCTCCTCTACCTACGGTACATCGATGACATCTTTATGATCTGGACACATGGCCAAGAAACACTGGAGATATTCCACAGAGATTTCAACAACCTACACCCCACCATCAACCTCAGCCTGGACCATTCTACACGAGAGATCCACTTCCTGGACACCACCGTACAAATCAACAATGGAAAATTAGACACCACTCTCTACAGAAAACCCACTGACTCATACAGTTACCTACATGCATCCAGCTCCCATCCAGAACACACCACACGATCCATCGTCTATAGCCAAGCCCTTCGATACAACCGCATCTGCTCTAACCCCACTGACAGAGACCAGAAGCTTCAGGATCTCTACCAAGCATTTATAAATCTCAACTACCCACCCAGAGAAACAAAAAAGCAAATTGAAAGAGCCAGACGAATACCTAGAAACCATCTACTTCAAGACAGACCCAAGAAAACCAACAATAGAACACCACTTGTCATCACCTACAACCCCCAACTTAAACCTGTCCAACACATTATCAAGAAACTACAGCCTATATTGGAACAGGATACCATACTCAAAGAGGCTCTGGGAGACAGACCCATAGTCTCCTATAGACAACCACCTAACCTCAAGATGATTCTTACCAACCACCACAGGACATACCACACTAATACCAACCCTGGTACCTTCCCTTGCAACAAACCCCGTTGCCAGCTTTGTCCACATATTCATTCTGCTGATACCATTATTGGACCTAACCAAGTGAGTTATAAGATCAAGAACACATATTCCTGCGCATCCAGAAATATAATCTACGCTATCATGTGCCGAAAGTGTCCGTCTGCTATGTACATTGGACAAACATCTCAGACACTTCGCCAAAGGATTAATGCCCACAAAACAGATATTAGACAAGATCACAAAGAGAAAACAGTTTCTTGCCACTTTAACCAGAAAGGAAACTCTCTAAATGACTTAGCCACCTGCATTCTGCTACAAAGACCTTTTACATCTGCACTTGAAAGGGAATCCTCTGAACTGTCATTCATGTTAAAATTCGACACTTACCACCAGGGACTTAACAAGTCTTTGAACTTTCTCACCCATTATCAAGACAGTTTCCCCAATTATCACCTGTAATACCATTAACTCACAAACATCCCACTCTCCCTACCTTTAATATCAGCAATTCACAGACACTTACCTTCCTTCCTCCCCCTTCCCACCCCCCCGCATCCTCCTTCTGTTCTGCAATGTGATTTGTCCTTTTCATATTTGTTCATTTTTTTAAATTGTATCCTTTGGTATATATGGTTGTGACTACTTTCTTCCACTATTTGATCTGAGGAAGTGGGTCTGGCCCACGAAAGCTCATCATCTAATAAACCATCTTGTTAGTCTTTAAAGTGCTACATTGTCCTGCATTTTGCTTCAACTACCCCAGACTAACACGGCTACATTTCTATCACTATTCTACATGCAAGGCACTACATTTAGCCGTTTGGAATGGAAATCCATCAACCATATGAAGAAACTCGCACAGATACAGACAGACATCATCTTTCTATCCAAGTGCAAGAAAATGGACATCGTACCCAAAGGACTGAAAGTGAACAATCCACTAAGATCAACATACTTCACTGACTACAGTGAAAGACTCTGCCTCACACTATCCAAGAAATTAAGAAACCACCTGATAAGTATTTTATACAAGAAACAGAAAACCATCAAGAATGACATTTCTAACTTAGATCGTCTCATCTCAAGACAAACATCCACACCGACTGACACCTTGCAAGACTTTTGTTCCACCAGACAAGAAATCTACTATACACACTTCTATTCCCTACAACAAAGAAAAGACAATAAATTTTCTAACCTGCTCCATACCACTGGCTACAACAGCAACTGCCTCAACCCACCGAATAATATTGTTAACCTCTCCAGCTACAAACTCAATCCAGCAGAAGAGTCTGTCTTGTCCCGGGGTCTCTCTTTCTGCCCCACGTCCCCCACAAACTGGATACAATTTTGTGGTGACCTTGAGGCTTTTTTTCGCCGCCTCCGTCTCCGAGAATATTTCCAAACCACCACTGAACATCAATCTGATCTACCAGATCCCCCCTACCAACACCAAAGGAAAAATAATTCTATATGGACTCCCCCTGACGGTCGGAATTACAATCTGGATTTCTATATACACAGCTTCCGCAACAACGCACAGACTGACATTATTCACAAACGACAACAAGCGACACACAATCTTAGCCGCGCTGAACACCATGCCATCCAGAGTCTCAAAAACAACCTGGACATTGTAATCAAACCAGCTGACAAAGGGGGTGCTGTGGTCATTATGAATAAGGCCGACTATAACCAGGAGGCAACCAGACAACTCTCGAACACCACATTTTACAAACCTCTCCCCTCTGATCCCACCTTGGACTACCAAAAGAAACTACACTGTCTCCTTAAAAGCCTCCCCACAGCTACTCGGGAACAAATCCTCACAGAATCACCTTCTGACCCCCGACCAGGATTGTTCTATCTACTTCCCAAGATCCATAAACCTGGGCACCCCGGACGTCCCATCATCTCTGGTATTGGCACGCTCACTACTGGTCTATCCAGCTATGTAGACACTCTTCTCAAACCCTTCGTAACCAATACCCCCAGCTATCTCCGAGACACTACTGACTTCCTAAGGAAATTACAAAACATCGATAACCTCCCCAATAATACCATCCTTGCCACCATGGATGTAGAAGCTCTATATACCAACATCCCACATGAAGACGGATTACAAGCAATTAGAAACACTATCCCAGAGGACACTACTGCCAACCTGATAGCAGACCTATGTAACTTTGTTCTCACCCACAATTATTTCCGGTTTGAGAACAACTTATACCTCCAGATCAGCGGCACAGCCATGGGTACACGCATGGCCCCAC
Source organism: Pelodiscus sinensis (assembly GCF_049634645.1). NCBI lineage: Eukaryota > Metazoa > Chordata > Testudines > Trionychidae > Pelodiscus > Pelodiscus sinensis. Next base: position 39,884,640 of record NC_134719.1, on the reverse strand, counting down.
AGTATGCTAACATCTTTATGGCTGACCTAGAACAACGTTTCCTCAACTCCCGTCCCCTTTCACCCCTCCTCTACCTACGGTACATCGATGACATCTTTATGATCTGGACACATGGCCAAGAAACACTGGAGATATTCCACAGAGATTTCAACAACCTACACCCCACCATCAACCTCAGCCTGGACCATTCTACACGAGAGATCCACTTCCTGGACACCACCGTACAAATCAACAATGGAAAATTAGACACCACTCTCTACAGAAAACCCACTGACTCATACAGTTACCTACATGCATCCAGCTCCCATCCAGAACACACCACACGATCCATCGTCTATAGCCAAGCCCTTCGATACAACCGCATCTGCTCTAACCCCACTGACAGAGACCAGAAGCTTCAGGATCTCTACCAAGCATTTATAAATCTCAACTACCCACCCAGAGAAACAAAAAAGCAAATTGAAAGAGCCAGACGAATACCTAGAAACCATCTACTTCAAGACAGACCCAAGAAAACCAACAATAGAACACCACTTGTCATCACCTACAACCCCCAACTTAAACCTGTCCAACACATTATCAAGAAACTACAGCCTATATTGGAACAGGATACCATACTCAAAGAGGCTCTGGGAGACAGACCCATAGTCTCCTATAGACAACCACCTAACCTCAAGATGATTCTTACCAACCACCACAGGACATACCACACTAATACCAACCCTGGTACCTTCCCTTGCAACAAACCCCGTTGCCAGCTTTGTCCACATATTCATTCTGCTGATACCATTATTGGACCTAACCAAGTGAGTTATAAGATCAAGAACACATATTCCTGCGCATCCAGAAATATAATCTACGCTATCATGTGCCGAAAGTGTCCGTCTGCTATGTACATTGGACAAACATCTCAGACACTTCGCCAAAGGATTAATGCCCACAAAACAGATATTAGACAAGATCACAAAGAGAAAACAGTTTCTTGCCACTTTAACCAGAAAGGACACTCTCTAAATGACTTAGCCACCTGCATTCTGCTACAAAGACCTTTTACATCTGCACTTGAAAGGGAATCCTCTGAACTGTCATTCATGTTAAAATTCGACACTTACCACCAGGGACTTAACAAGTCTTTGAACTTTCTCACCCATTATCAAGACAGTTTCCCCAATTATCACCTGTAATACCATTAACTCACAAACATCCCACTCTCCCTACCTTTAATATCAGCAATTCACAGACACTTACCTTCCTTCCTCCCCCTTCCCACCCCCCCGCATCCTCCTTCTGTTCTGCAATGTGATTTGTCCTTTTCATATTTGTTCATTTTTTTAAATTGTATCCTTTGGTATATATGGTTGTGACTACTTTCTTCCACTATTTGATCTGAGGAAGTGGGTCTGGCCCACGAAAGCTCATCATCTAATAAACCATCTTGTTAGTCTTTAAAGTGCTACATTGTCCTGCATTTTAGTTTTTCCCAGGTTCTTCAAGAATGTTGGGGAGATGTTACCAAAGCCACAGGCTTTACCTCTTTTCATTGCCCTTTCTATTTAATCTGCGGTGAAAGGTATTGCCAACATGTCAACACTTTCACACTTGTTCTTGTTCACCTGTGTAACATTTGCCAGATGAGTGGGGAGGAATAGAGCAATTCCACATTTTCTGATTAGTGCCCAGGCTTTTCAAACAGATGGTATGATATTTCGTTCCAGGCTAACTTGCCCCCATCTTGCTCGTATAGATGTGTTCATGTCATCTGAATGATGTGTTGTGAGGTCTAGATTGCCACTTCCTTCACATTGCTTGAGGAGTCTGCACATTCTTCATCTAAGAAGGGAATGTAGGACTTCCCACAAGTCAGTCTTAAAATTGACTTGGTGATAGCTTTCTAGATAACTTTTGAAAAAGCGGCGAGGAGTCCTGTGGCACCTTCTAGACTAACTGCAGTGTAGGAGCATAAGCTTTCGTGGGCAAAGACCCACTTCGTCAGATGCATGTAGTGGAAATTTCCAGAGGCAGGTATAAATATGCAGGCCAGGATCAGGCTGGAGATGATGAGGTGGATCCAATCAAGGAGGATGAGGCCCACTTCTAGTAGCTGATCTGGAGGTGTGAATTCCAAGAGAGCAGAAGCTGCTTTTGTAGTTAGCGAGCTGTAGCTCAGCAGTTTCTCTTTGAAGTCTGGTCCTGAAGTTTTTGTCTGAGGGTTTGGAGCATATGCGGTTGTACCTCAGTGCTTGGCTGTAAACAGACAAGAGACCTACACCTACAAGATCTTCAACAAGCATTCTGCAAACTGCAATACCCACACGAGAAAGTGAGGAGACAGATTGACAGAGCCAGACATGTACCCAGAAGCCTCCTGCTACGGGACAAGCCCAAGAAAGAAACCAACAGAACACCACTGGCCATCACCTACAGTCCCCAGCTAAAACCTCTCCAACGCATCATTAGTGATCTACAACCCATCCTGGACAATGATCCCTCACTTTCACAGGCCTTGGGAGGTAGGCTGGTCCTTGCCCACAGTCAACCCGCCAACCTGAAGCATATTCTCACCAGCAACTACACACCACACCATAATAACTCGAACTCAGGAACCAATCCTTGCAACAAACCTCGGTGCCAACTCTGCCCACATATATACACCAGCAACACCATCACAGAACCTAACCAGATCAGCCATACTGTCACAGGTACATTCTCCTGCACATCTACTAACATAATATATGCCATCATGTGCCAACAATGCCCCACTGCTATATACATCGGCCAAACTGGACAGTCCCTACATAAAAGAATCAATGGACACAAATCTGATATTAGGAATGGCAACATACAAAAACCTGCAGGGGAACACTTCAATCTTCCTGGACACACAATTGCAGATCTAAAGGTAGCCATCCTGCAGCAAAAAAACCTTCAGGACCAGACTTCAAAGAAAAATGCAGGACAATGTAGCACTTTAAAGACTAACAAGATGGTTTATTAGATGATGAGCTCATCATCTAATAAACCATCTTGTTAGTCTTTAAAGTGCTACATTGTCCTGCATTTTGCTTCAACTACCCCAGACTAACACGGCTACATTTCTATCAGACTTCAAAGAGAAACTGCTGAGCTACAGTACATCTTCAAGTTTGACACAATCAACTCTGGATTAAACAAAGACTGTGAATGGCTCGCTAACTACAAAAGCAGCTTCTGCTCTCTTGGAATTCACACCTCCAGATCAGCTACTAGAAGTGGGCCTCATCCTCCCTGATTGGATCCACCTCATCATCTCCAGCCTGATTCTGGCCTGCATATTTATACCTGCCTCTGGAAATTTCCACTACATGCATCTGACGAAGTGGGTCTTTGCCCACGAAAGCTTATGCTCCTACACTGCAGTTAGTCTATAAGGTGCCACAGGACTCCTCGCCGCTTTTGCAGATTCAGACTAACACGGCTACCCCTCTGACACTAGATGACTTTTATAAACCTCACATAAGGTGCTTCAGTAGAGATGTGCAGAATAGGTGTGTTAGAGTGTAAAACGAGACCAGTTTGCTTTGGGATCATTTCAGCAAGAATTTTTATTGGTGCTCACAATAGATATGGAGAACGTTGAATATGTGGGAAGTTTTTCAATACACTGCTTCTATACTGAACGGGATGGCTGCCTGCGGTTGTGGTTCAGGTGAGATTAGGGAAGTAGTCTTGCTTTCATCTGGCAGAATGAAAGTACCTAGTTGTTTTAGGTCAGTGGTCCCCAACCTTATTGGGCTGCCAGGCTCTCAGCCGCGTGCCCGGGGGTGGCGCTGCGCATGCACCGTGCACCCGAGCCAGGGGCCGTGCATGCACCGTGCGCCTGGGGATGGAACCGCACATGTGCCATATGCCCGGGGCAGGGGCCACGCATGCGCCAGGTGCCTGGGGCCCGGGGCGCAAGAATGGCTCAGGCTGGCCCTGGTCTCTAGGCAGGTGCACATAAATGGCCTGGCAGATGCCATGGCACCCACAGGCTCCGTGTTGGGGACCACTGTTTTAGGTCACGGATGAAGTGAATGTCATGAAGTGAATCATATTCAAAGATTATTTTAAGCCTATGAGTCTTTTGGTTCTATGAAGTCCAAACTTCTTGTGATTTTTGTTTGCCTGAGCTTACTTGATTTATAAACATGTATTTTCTGAAACTATACGCAAGGTCTAAGGTCTTAAACTGCAACTCATTGTGATCTTTATCAATCCTTGGAACTCATTATGATCTTTGTAAAACTCTGTAATCTTTGTAATTCTCAGAAATTTACTGTAAGCTGCAACTTTGTAATCTTTGTAACTCTCAGCCACCTTGCTTGTAACTTGCTCTAAACTGCATTCTCATAAGAACATAAAAACGGCCGTACTGGGTCAGACCAACAGTCCATCTAGCCCAGTATCCTGTCTACTGACAGTGGCCAGCACCAGGTGCCCCAGAGAGGGTGGACCGAAGACAATGATCAAGCGATTTGTCTCCTGCCATCATCCTTCTCCAGCCTCTGACAGACAGAGGCCAAGGACACCATTTTATCCCCTAATAGCCTTTTATGGACCTAACCTCCATGAAATTATCTAGCTTCTCTTTAAACTCTATTATAGTCCTAGCCTTCACAGCCTCCTCTGGCAAGGCGTTCCACAGGCTGACTACACCCTGTGTGAAGAAGAACTTTCCTTTATTAGTTTTACACCTGCTACCCATTAATTTCATTTGGTGTCCTCTAGTTCTTCTATTTAGGGAACTAATAAATAACTTTTCTTTATCGGCCCTCTCCACACCACTCATGATTTTATATACCTCTATCATATCCCCCCTCAGTCTCCTCTTTTCCAAACTGAAAAGTCCCAGTCGCTTTAACCTCTCCTCATATGGGACCCGTTCCAAACCCCTAATCATTTTAGTTGCCCTTTTCTGAACCCTTTCCAAGGCCAAAATATCTTTTTTGAGGTGAGGAGACCACATCTGTACACAGTATTCAAGATGTGGGCGTACCATAGTTTTATACAGGGGCAGTAAGATATTCTGGGTCTTATTTTCTATCCCTTTCCTAATAGTTCCTAGCATCCTGTTTGCCTTTTTGACCACCGCTGCACGCTGTAGAAGTTTTCAGAGAACTGTCCACGATAACTCCAAGATCTCTTTCCTGATTTGTCGTAGCCAAATTTGCCCCCATCATACTGTACGTATAGTTGGGGTTATTTTTCCCGATGTGCATTACATTACACTTATCCACATTAAATTTCATTTGCCATTTTGTTGCCCAATCACTCAGTTTGGTGAGATCTTCTTGGAGTCCCTCACAGTCTGCTTCTGTCTTGACTATCCTAAACAGTGTGAGAGTGTTTGTGTTTGAAGAAGACTGGGAACAATGGAGCACATGGTGATGAGGCATCACAGACGGCTGCTTTTGCTGGATAAAGGGAAGTCTGGGCATGCTCCCTGATGATGCGGTGAATGAGTCACAGGAGCCAGTTAGACACTATTTAAGGAGAGGGAGCACATGTGAGACTCTCTCTTTCTTCCCCTGTGCCTGAGAAACTCCTCTCTACAGCCAGTGTCTCTCCTGACCAGCTTCCCCAGCCATGATGAGCAGACCGACATTCCAGAACCACCATGCCTTGGCTCCTTCTGCAACCCATATGCCTGTGTAAGTGTGTGAGTGCCTGAGGGCAGGAATGAATGGAGGGGTGTGTCCTTACTTGTTTGTGTGTGTGAGAGAAATAGCTTTATATCTTCCTTAGTTTAAAAACCTTTGGTGGCTGCTCTCTCCTCTTTAGTTTTACCTAGTGGAAATAAATCCATACTAGTGTAACCCTGGGTGGTCTCCAGTGAGGATATTTTGGGGGTAACAATTGTAGATTTTGAAGTTCTGATCCTCTACCATGTTACAAAAGTTTTATGCCGCTTCTGAATTCAGTGGAGCTACATGATCCCCAAACCAGTGTAGTGGAATGGACAAATCAAGTCCTAGCTCCCACAGACCTGCTTCTTACCTTGGAACTTACATTAATAGAGGTGGTCTTACTATCTTGGTTTGAAAGCAGATTCTTTGAAAATACAGGGCTTATTTTTAGGCATTTCAAAAAACAATTAGAATTACTAAAAGTGTTGCAAGCTGTACTGCTGTCAGTGCTAGAAGAAAGCCAATTTCCAAAGAGTAAACAAAATAAACACAGCAGGTGGTATAGTGGAGCTCAGCAAATCATGGTTGTTTCCAGAATGAGCATACATTCTGTAGCCCTACACTTTTGTTTCCTTCCTGGTAGGACTAGAAATCTATGTACTAACTCTCCTACTATTGCTCGATAGGGTTGATTATGTGAATTTGAGAGGCGATTTAATAGGTATTGGAATTTTCTCAGTATTGTAAGTTTAAACCTGCCACTCTTGCTCATATGAGCAAATCTTATTCATCTGACTACCACTGTTGAAATCAATGCGACTGCTCAGATGAGCAAGTATTGTGGAATTGGATCCGAAAATAATAAAACATTTTTCACAGGACAGTATAGTTCAAGTCAGATTGGCAATGGCTGGGCAGCTGGTGTACTGTGACTGATGCTTATTACATTTATCATAATTGTCTCTCTGTTACTTTGTGCACTCTCCATCTGTTTGTTGCATCCATTTGTTATCAGTCCTCTGATACTTAATGTAAGATTTCTGAAGCTAGAACTTTGTTATGTATGCACACAGTGCCTGCTACAAAGGGGTCCCAGTACTGATCAGGGCCTCTGAAGTATAACTAACAATATCTAATAATGACAGAAATAAAATCTCTTTCAGATAGTTAGCAACCAAATTTCTTTCAAATGATAACACAACCCAGCGGAAGAAGCATCCAATGCAAGACTCTCCAACATACAGTCTGGGCCTGTCAGTACTTGAGAGCTCTTTGGTTTTGTGACTGAGTGGAATATGTAATAGGGCCAGATCTAAACTGCAAAATTCAGCACTTGAGCTGGATTTCATTCACCCCCCAAATTCAGGTCTTGTTCACATCCAGGGCTTTGGTTTGGTCCATTATAGAGATCTGGGCTAGTTGTAAAACGTGAGTCATTTGGGGTTCACGTGAACACTCCCATTCTCCTCAAGATCGAAGGGTGTTCAAATCCAGAAGTTTTATTTGTGGCTTTTACAGTTTCCCAGTTACATTTCACCGTATATGGCAGAGGAACACCAGTAATTGAAAAGTATCTCGCGGTACTGCAAAGGGTTATTTTCTCCACTAATTTCATAGATCATTACAACTAACAACAGTGGCTCTGCAGAATCAATAGGTCCTCTCCTTAGCACAACGTTATGGAAGAAATATATACACTGTTATTTTGATTTTGAAAAGCAATCAGATTGGGCATGCATTTCATTTTCTTTCCACTACAGCTTCACCAGCAGCCTTAATAGCATCAAGGCAAATCTCCTACCCAAACAGAATAGAAAAATTCTAATTGTATTGTCATTGTTTGAGTGTTCTGCATTGTTCAGAGATAATAGTCACTGACTTAATTTTACTGGCTTTAACCACCTATTTCACATCCTATCTTTAATATACACTTAAATTCCAACTAAATGTGAATTAGAGAAACTATCAGCACTGCTGGTGCTGTTCTGGCTAATATCCCTTGGGTACTGCTCTCTTACAGAATGAATTCTGAGACTGAAAGTGCTGAGAAAACCATCCCATAAAATTAAACGTCACCAGAGGTCATACATTGCCTGCCAGCCCATGCGAAGATGGTGTCACCAGGAGGGCTTTGGCTTCCTCGACCATGGGGTGATATTCCAGGAAGGACTGCTAAGCAGGGATGGCATCCACCTTTTGAGAAGGGGGATACAGAATGGCTAACCTAGTGAGGAGGGCTTTAAACTAGGTTCGACGGGGACAGGTGAGCAAAGCCCACAGGTAAGTGGAGAACATGGAGACCTGGGAGATGGGTCAGAAATGGGAGGGAGTGTGGGCTACAATAGCAGAGAGAAAGGAGGGTCAGGGCAAAATTGGGAGGCAAGGTCAAATCAGGATCTTAGATGCCTATATACAAATGCGAGAAGTATGGGAAATAAGCAGGAAGAACTGGAAGTGCTAATAAATAAGTACAATTATGACACTGTTGGCATCACAGAAACTTGGTGGGATAATACACATGATTGGAATGTTTGTATAGAAGGGTACAGCTTGCTCAGGAAGGATAGACAGGGAAAAAAGGAAGGAGGTGTTGCCTTATATATTAAAAATGAACATACCTGGAGTGAGGTGGAGATGGACATAGGAGACGGAAATGTTGAGAGTCTCTGGGTTAGGTTAAAAGGGATTAAAAACAAAGGTGATGTCATGCTAGGAGTCTACTATAGGCCACCTACCCAGGTGGAAGAAGTGAATGAGGCTTTTTTTTTTAAACTAACAAAATCATCCAAAGCCCAAGATTTGGTGGTGATGGGGGACTTCAACTATCCAGATATGTTGGGAAAATAACACTGCAGGGCACAGACTATCCAATAAGTTCTTGGACTGCATTGGAGACAACTTTTTACTATAGAAGGTTGAAAAAGCTACCAGGGAGAAAGCTGTTCTAGATTTGATCCTAACAAATAGGGAGGAACTGGTTGAGAATTTGAAAGTGGAAGGTAGGTTGGGTGAAAGTGATTATGAAATCATAGAGTTCATAATTCTAAGGAAGGATAGAAGGGAGAACAGCAAAATAGAGACAATGGATTTCGGGAAGGCGGATTTTGGTAAGCTCAGAGATCTGATAGGTAAGGTCCCATGGGAATCAAGACTGAGAGGAAAAACAACTGAGGAGAGTTGGCAGTTTTTCAAAGGAACATTGTTAAGGGCCCAAAAGCAAGCTATTCCAATGTGTCGGAAAGATAGAAAATATGGCAAAAGACAGCCTTGGCTTAACCACGAGATCTTGAATGATCTAAAAATAAAAAGGGGTCATATAAAAAATGGAAAGTAGGACAAAATTACAAAGAATGAATATAGGCAAACAACACAGGAATGCAGGGGCAAGATTAGAAAGGCAAAGGCACAGAATGAGCTCTAACTAGCTTCAGAAATAAAGGGAAACAAGAAGACATTTTATAAATACATTAGAAGCAAGAGGAAGACAAAGGAGAGGGTAGGCCCACTGGTCAGTGAAGAGGGAGAAACAGTAACAGGAAACTTGGAAATGGCAGAGATGCTCAGTGACTTCTTTGTTTTGGTCTTTACCGAGAAGTCTTTAGGAATGCCTAACATAGTGAATGCTAGTGGAAAGGGGGTAATTTTAGAAGGTAAAATAAAAAAAGAACAAGTTAAAAATCACCTAGAAAAGTTAGATGCCTGCAAGTCACTGGAGCCTGATGAAATGCATCCTAGAATACTCAAGGAGCTAATAGAGGATGTATCTGAGCTTCTAGCTATCATCTTTGGAAAATCATGGGAGACAGGAGAGATTCCAGAAGACTGGAAAAGGGCAAATATAGTGCCCATCTATAAAAAGGGAAATAAGAACAATCCAGGAAACTACAGACCAGTTAGTTTAACTTCTGTGTCAGAGAAGACAATGGAGCAAGTAATTAAGGAAATCATCTATAAACACTTGGAAAGTGGCAAGGTGATAGGGAACAGCCAGCATGGATTTGAAAAGAACAAATCATGTCAAACCAATCTGATAGCTTTCTTTAATAGGATAACAACTCTTGTGGATAAGGGAGAAGCGGTGGATGTGGTATACCTAGACTTTAGTAAGGCGTTTGATACAGTCTCGCATGATATTCTTATCAATAAACTAGGCAAATACAACTTAGATGGGGCTACTATAAGGTGGGTGCATAACTGGCTGGATAACCGTACTCAGAGAGTAGTTATTAATGGTTCACAATCCTGCTGGAAAGGCATAACAAGTGGGATTCTGCAGGGGTCTGTTTTGGGACTGGCTCTGTTCAATATCTTCATCAACGTTTTAGATATTGGTATAGAAAGTACGCTTATTAAGTTTGCACATGATACCAAGTTGGGAGGGATTGCGACTAATCTGGAGGATATGGTCATAATTCAAAGTGACCTGGACAAATTGGAGAAATGGTCTGAGATAAACTTCATCCTATTTAATAAAGACAAATGCAAAGTGCTCCACTTAGGAAGGAACAATCAGTTTCACACATACAGAATGGGAAACGATGGTCTGGGAAGGAGTATGGCAGAAAGGGATCTAGGGGTTATAGTGGACCACAAGTTAAATATGAGTCAGCAGTGTGATGCTGTTGCAAAGAAAGCAAACATGATTCTGGGATGTATTAACAGGTGTGTTGTGAGCAAGACACGAGAAGTCATTCTTCCGCTCTACTCTGCGCTGGTTAGGCTTCAACTGGAGTATTGTGTCCAGTTCTGGGCACCGCATTTCAAGAAAGATGTGGAGAAATTGGAGAGGGCCCAGAGAAGAGCAACGAGAATGATTAAAGGTCTAGAGAACATGACCTATGAGGGAAGGCTGAAGGAACTGGGTTTGTTTAGAAAAGAGAAGATTGAGGGGGGACATGATAGCAGTTTTCAGATATCTAAAAGGGTGTTCATCTTGGCCTCTGAGGATAGAACAAGAAGCAATGGGCTTAAACTGCAGCAAGGGCGGTTTAGGTTGGACATTAGGAAAAAGTTCCTAACTGTCAGGGTAGTCAAACACTGGAATAAATTGCCCAGGGAGGTTGTAGAATCCCCATCTCTGGTGATATTTAAGAATAGGTTAGATAAATGTCTATCAGGGATGCTCTAGACAGTGTTTGGTCCTGCCATGAGGGCAAGGGACTGGACTCAATGACCTCTCGAGGTCCCTTCCAGTCCTAGTATTCTGATTCTATGCTTCCTCTTTTTCCTTTGTTAAAATAACTATTAAAAGATGAAGAAGACCTACTGCAGGCATTGCCAGGGATTCAGAAATTGCAGTGTATGTAGAGCAACTTGATTTCAAATTGTTAAAAAAAAATCAGGGTGGTGGAGTAGAGATAATAGGCACATATATAACACAAAGCCCCAAATACAGTATCAAGATTGTCCCTATTAAAAATTGGAACAGCTAGACACCCTAAGTATGTGCTGTGTACAGTAGCCCCAAAAATACATCAGTCTGGTAAGTTTCTTTGTAAGCATGTAAAAACATCCCAGGCACTGAAGAGAGCTTGTGGAATGCAGGAGCAAAAGCTGGAAGAAGAAATCGTCTTGCGTTTTGACAGAAAGTGATTATCAACCAGCCATGGAAATATTTCTTGAGGAAGGGCTCTGCAGATAAAGTGCCTCCTTAAAGTTATTTTCCAGGTTCTTGGTACAGGAGAGACCAGTGCCAACCCATGCCTGCCAATAGTGGTGGGTCACAGTGAGGGCAGTAGCTTCAGAAGATGATCTTAAGCATGCTCAGTACATGTGAGTATGTCCAGCAGAAAGCAAGCAGCAAATGAGGGGAGGTGCATGATTCGGCATGCCCCCGCCATGTTTCACCTCCAGCACAGCCATTAAATTAGACCTTAAGCATGGGGAGCAGATGGCCTCAGACTCATACACTTTGTCATAATCACATAGGGACCATCATAATCACATAGTTTGAAGACTTCCATGACACAGAATCTGACTGAACCACTTAGCTCTGGCCTAGGGTTGGCTTCAGCCAGGCTTTGGCTCTCTAAATTCTTTCAGTATACGGTATATAGCACATGTGTGTTGCCTTTAGCTTCTGATTGCTTTTCTGTGATTTCGGACATTAAAACTGAAAATACACTAGGAAAGATACAGGCACCAGATTTCTGCCCACTTCAGATCTCCTGTTCTCTTTACCAAAGAATTTTAAATTAAGGTTTATGGGCCTGATCCTAGTGCTGTTAATCTAGACTCCCTTTGACTCCCCAAAGGAAACTTGGCCTGAATAATGACTGCACAAATCAGTACCTGCTCCTCACCATCCCTCCCAGAGCCTGAATGCCATGAACAGCTGATTTGCACAAGTGCTAGCAGGGCAGGATGAGTTGGTAAAAATGGGGCCACCAGCGCATGAGGGGAACAAGGGAAGGGGGCAAAGAGGGGAGCTTCGTGCCCTTAGGAACTCCAGCCTCAGATCACCCATGGAGTCAGTGCCTATGCATACTTCAACCAGCTAAGAGAGGCAAAACATATTTTTAAAATTATCCTTTACCCCTTTAAAATATATGTGAATATATATGGATCTTGGCAGCTAGCTATAATGTATGAGCTTTTTTCTTAAATATGAGAGCACAACATTTCCCTCACGCATCACTGATAAAAAGTTATGGGGCCTTTGGTGCTTTTAAAAGCAATTTCTGCAATCCACTACTATCTATGAAGAGTCTTCAGACTTTGTAGTGGAGTCAGTGGAAGTTACAGTAGCTCACTTTCAGCACATAGAATATTAGCTGGATTCTGTTTTACATTCTGTTCAGTAACGGTTGGCTAATAACAGAAATGTTGTCTTTCCAGTCACCCTTCTGCCAGAGAATGCTAGTTTAAATGGAGAGTTTCGCATGAGAGATGTTTGGAGGAAATATTAGTCATATAGCTCCACTGCAAATTTAGTCTGTATATGTTTCCACAAAAATGATAAAGTCCTCTTGCAGCTTTGAATTCTATTCCAGAGTAACATTAAACGATTTAAGAAGGCGCTGCATAATTCAAAAGAAAAAGTGAGTGTGCAATAGAAGGAAAACTGTATAATGTTGTGGTTTAATGTATTAGAAGTCAGCATTATCTGGAACTTTCTAATCATAATTTCAGCCGTTAAAGCACTAGGGACTCCATCAGTATAGACACTATATTCTGACTCAATTACATTATGCATTAAAAAAATGGTGGTTTACAGCATCTATTAGACTTGTTATTACCCTTGTGCCATACTCAATTGACCAAAGGAAGAAAAAAAAAGGTCTCTCCTAGAAAAGGAAAAACAAAAAAGCAAATTCAGTGAAATGCATTAATAGGTGCTCCCTGAGAGAAGACCATAGGTTTCAGTTCATTTCTTCCCAAGATGAGTATTCCTACAAAATTCATCAAAGTAAACATCATGCCTCATTACCCCTTTCTATTGTTCATACCACATAGAGATAGGTATAGCACTGATTAATGCAAATAAATTACAGTCTACTATGACTGAGAATAAGCAACTCCATATGCTTAGCTGGAGTACTGGCATGAAAAGAATTTCTAAAATATCAAGTTTGGTAGGAAAATAGTCTAAGCCCTGTCCGTGCCAGGTGGACAAGTGAGGGATATATTACCTGGAACTTGAAAAGCCTGTTCAATGCCTTCCTACTGTAAGAAAACAGAAAAGACAAGATGGCTGGCTCAGAAGGTACTTTCTTTAGCAATTTCTCGCCATTGTGAACACAAGCATGGCAGCTGTGTCATTTTGGCTGGTAATCCTAACTCCATCCATCCAGTGCCATGTGCTGTGAAATAACCTGCTCCCAGCAATAAATATAGCATTTCATTGATTATATGTTTCATGCACCCAGGATACTCTACCACCACTGGAAAAATGGACCAAAACGCAGGCTCCACTACTAGGACAAGCAAGGCAACACCACATTTCTTGCAATCACTGTTTATAAACTGGTCTCTATGTTGCATTCCTAATGACACTTTGGCTAAATGTGTGAGAAGGAAAAATCCAAACACCATATGCCTATCATAGGATGCTCTACTCAAAACTAGAGTGCTCACTTGTGGCCACAGCTGGGGATTAACTCTGCCTCTCCTGAAAGTGCATGTTCCATCTTTTTCTTGGAATGCAATAATTCCCTCTTAGTGGCTTAGCTCTCCAGCCAGGTGACTGTAGTTTCTCCTTCCAGGAGAGGGGGGGTGCATATCAAAGTTTCCTAGAACCCAGTGGCCCAAGCAGACTTCTCTTTCACTGCTGATAGGGAAACCCAGACTGGTCTCCACACTGTGTTCTAGCCCAGGGACCCTACAGCAAGCAATCAAGGACTACACAGTTCTGATTCTTACTGCTATATACCTGAATAGCATCCTACTTATTTCTCTTCCCCTGAGCCCTGGTCTAAACTATTACATTAGGTCAAAATAAGTCAAATTAGGTCAATTTGGTTCTCATGGGGGACTTTAATCACCTTGACATCTGTTGGGAGACCAGTATAGCAGTACACAGACAATCCAGAAAGTTTACAGAATGTTGGGGATAACTTCTTGGTACAAGTGCTGAAGGAACCAACCAGGGTCATGTGCAGATTGACCTGCTGCTCACAAACAGGGAGGAACTAGTAGGGGAAAGTGGTGGGTGACAACCTGGGAAGCAGTGATCATGAGATGGTAGATTTCATGATCCTGGCTGAAGAAAGAAAGGAGAGTAGCAAAATACACACCTAGGATTTTAGAAAAGCAGACTTTGACTCCCTCAGAGAACTGATGGGTAGGGTTCCCTGGGATGCTTACATGAAGGGAAAAGGAGTCCATGAGAGCTGGCAGTATTTTAAAGAAACCTTATTGAAGGCACAGGAACAAACCATCCCAATGCACAGTAAGAAAAGCAAATATGGTAGGCGATAAGATTGTCTTACCGAGGGAATCCTTGGTGAGCTTAAACACAAAAAGGAAGCTTATAAGAAGTGGAAACTTGGACAGATGACTAGGAAGGAGTATAAATATATTGCTCGAGAATGCAGGGGAGTTATCAGGAAGGCGAAAGCACAACTGGAATTGCAGCTAGCAAGGGATGAGAAGGATAATAAGAAAAGTTTCAATAGGCATGTTAGCAATAAGAGGGTGATCAGAGAGAGAATGGGGGCCCTTAGTGGATGAGTGAGGTAACCTAAGGTGTGTCTAGATTTCATGGCTCCATCGACAGAACCATGTAAACTAATTTACCCAACATAGTCAATGAAGTGGGGATTTAAATAATCCCCGCTTCATTAAAATAAAAATGGCCACCATGCTGTGCTGACAATCAGCTGATCTGGCACAGCGCGGCAGTCTAGACGCGGATTGGTCAACAAGGGAAGCCTTTGTCAGCCGCTCCTGTAAACCTCGTTTCACGAGGCATAAGGGAGCGGTCGACAAAGGCTTCCCTTGTCGACCGATCCACGTCTAGACTGCCGCGCTGTGCCGGATCAGCTGATTGTGAGCCAGCCATTTTTATTTTAATGAAGCGGGGATTATTTAAATCCCCGCTTCATTGACTGTTGGGTAAACAAGTTTACATGGCTCTGTCGATGGAGCCTTGTAGTCTAGACACACCCTTAGTGATAGATGATGTGGGAAAAGCTGAAGTATTCAATGCTTTCTTTGCGTCTGTCTTCACAGACGAGGTCAGCTCCCAGACTTATGCATTAGGCAACGCACTATGGGAAGGACATGGACAGCCCTTGTTGGGGAAAGAACAGGTTAGGAACTATTTAGAAAAGCTAAACATACACAAATCCATGGGGCTGGATTTAATGCATCCAAGGGTACTGAAGGAGTTGGCAAATGTCATTGCGGAGCCTTTGGCCATTATCTTTGAAAAGTCATGGGCTACGTCTACACTGCAGGCTTCTTGCACAAGAACTGTTTTACACAAGAGTTCTTGTGCAAAAAGTCTTCCACAAGAGTGCGTCCACACTGCCATGTGCTTTTGTGGAAGAGATGTGCTTTTGCGCAAGAGCATCCATGGCAGTGTGGACACTCTCTTGTGCAAGAAAGCTCTGATAGCCATTTTAGCCATAGTGCTTTCTTGCACAAGAAACCCCTGTTGCCTGTCCATACTGTCTTCTTGCGCAAGAGGGCTTATTCCTCATGAGGAGAAGAATAACCCTTGCACAAGAAGCCCTGTTTTCCAATGCTTTACTGTAAATTTACTTGCATAAGAACACGCATGCAGTGTGGATACTCTGCAAGTTTTTGCACAAGAACAGATGAGGTGTCCGGTAGACTTGCAGGAAAGGTAACTAGACTATAGAATCCTGCTGCACCCATTGCTAACCCACTTGCCTTCTTCACCAGGTTCCATATCCTCCTCTTCCAGATTTCCTAGAGTGCAGGGGAGGACAGCCAGAGGGAAGCCCCAGGATGATTCATACTGAAGGCTGTCTTTCTCACTACTTTGATTGCTATACAGAGTGATTGTAATAAGCTATGTGGCCTTATCCTTCCTCCCCCAGCTATGTATCAGACTCTTATTACACTCATGTTTCTTTTACTATTCAGTGGTGCCTGTGTCCAGTATTTCTTAGCGTAAATAAAAATCCATAGATCCAGAACAACAGGATCTTTATTCACTGTGCCAACTGTGGTTGGGGGTAGAGGGAGCGGGGAGAACACCACACATACATGTCACATCAGTAGCTGGTCATTCATGAAACAAGTTTTCCTTGACTCTGTGATAACAAAGCGCCTCAGCGTGCTTTTCTTATTACTCTGCTGTCCAGCTGCTCATAACTAGTCTGCCTCAACCTTCCACCACCTGAAGAAACTTTCCCTTTTATTTTCCCAGATATGGAGTACACAGCAAGCAGCAACAACAGTGGGAATGTGGCTTTCACTGAGGTCTAACTAGTCAGTAAGTTGTGCCAATGCCCTTTTAAATTTTCAAAGGCACATTCTACCACCATTCTGCACTTGCTCAGCCTATAGTTTAACTGCTCCTCACTGTTGTCCAGGGTGCCTGTGTATGGCTTCATGAGCTACAGGAGCAAGGGACAGGCTGGGAGTCCAAGGAAACCTATTGGCTTTTCAACGTCTCCAACAGTAATTTTCCAGGAGAAAGTTCCTTCTTGCAACTTTCTGAAGAGACCAGAGTTCCTAAAGATGAGCGTGACATACACCTTTCCTGACCATACCACATTGGTGTTGGTGAAACAGCCCTTATGATCCACCAGTGCCTGCAACACCATTGAGAAGAACCCCTTGTGTTTTATGTACTCTTTGGCATGGTTCTCTGGAGCCAAGATAAGAATATGTATTCCATCTATTGCCCCATTACAGTTAGGGAACCCCATCATAATGAAGCCATCCACTATGTCTTACACATTCCCCAGAGTCATTAGCTTTCCTAGAAGAAGGATTACTGGCTGGCTACTTGGA
Organism: Pelodiscus sinensis; assembly: GCF_049634645.1. Classification (NCBI taxonomy): domain Eukaryota; kingdom Metazoa; phylum Chordata; order Testudines; family Trionychidae; genus Pelodiscus; species Pelodiscus sinensis. The sequence continues at coordinate 39,867,565 of NC_134719.1, read as the reverse complement.
TCATAGCAGTCCCCCAGAATAGATTTTACCATTCAGAATTGCTTCCCAACTGACCAGTAGCAATCTGGCATTGCAAGCTCCCATGGAACTATCACTATGCTGTCCCCATCAGCCTATACTTGTTTCCTGGGACCAGAATCAGCATTCCACTGTGTCAACATGCCCAGATGGCACCAGCATATGCCAATTGCTTTATTCAATGGTTTCCAGCTGGTCTATGTAGGTGGCCTCCTCACTTTCTTCCTTGCCCTGGCAGTTCCTGGCTATACTCTGTACATACTGCAGGATAATGCGTGAGGTATTTGCAATACTCACAACAGCAATGTACAGCTGAGCAGGGTTCATGTTTACAGTGTTATGATGTCTGCATAGATAACCCAGAAAATAAAGTCACAGAATGATTATTTGCCATTTCTTTCAAGGTGGCAAAGAGGAGGGAGGTAAATGCATCATGGGAGACTGAGGACATGTACCCCCAAACCACCTGTGATACATTGGGAGCCTAGCCCAGAATTCAAATGGGCAGCAGGGACTGTGGAATCACTACCCATAGTGCATTGTTCTGTGAGTCAATGCTCGCCATGGTAGTGATGTTGCACATTGCCAACCAATTGTGCATAGTACTAATGTGTCTAATTGCAGTCTCTTCTTCTGTAATCCCCTTCTGCTCACTGCTTCTGGGCTATATATAGGCTACTCCTATTCCTGTCCAGCTGAATTAGTCCTCATTGCTCCCTGGCCCTTCCTCCAGATGCAACTTGAGTAATTAATTGGCCCACCTGCCACCATTCAGGCCTTGTCTAGAGTGTACACCTCATCACCAACCCTCCAGTCAGAGCTCAACAATTTTTCCCCTGGAGCACCGGCACCATTTTTTTTTTTTTAACAAAAAAAGCACTGCACTTAAGTATATAATACAAGCAAATGAAAGTCAAGCAAAGAGATACTGTTTTTTAAATCAACAAAAAAGATTTGAACATCAATTAAAATCTGCATACCACTTAAAGAAAAGGAGCAGTTCATGATACCTTCACTATTTTCATCAAGTATTCATAGATCTTCCAAAACATCTTAAGATACCAAGCTATGAAAAAGTGGATGTGTTTCGCAGAGCAGGAAAGAGTCTGATTTTGCAGTACTTTCCTAAACATATAGCACCCACTTCCTCATTGTCAGTCTCCCCCTGTTGTGCTTAGTCCTAAAGGCAATAACAATGTTAAAAAGAGGAAATCTAAATAATCACCTGTTGGTATCATCCACTACCATTTTGAAGTCCATGTAACTTAACATTCAAAGACCAACTGGACTCTAACTTAAAGTAGCCTGCAAAGTGTTCAGATATTTTCAGAGAAAGTCAGAGGCTAGGCTGAGTTTTAATTTATGGAATATTAGCTAAGGCAGTGAAAAGATCGCATATTAGACACTGAGGATATTTTATAAACTGATGACTTATTTCAGTAGGACATAAAATGTTGGTCATGGCTATTCATCAATTTACTACAAAATAATTTTGTCCTTTAGTCATTACGGCCATGTCTACACTAGGAAATTATTTTGAAATTACTAAATTTGACCTAACTCCCAATTCAACAAATTCGAATTAGCATGTGCACGCTATGAGGAAGCCTCAAAATTGGTCCAAGGCAGGCTCTGTTAATGTGGATGTGCTACATTGGACTTAGAGCCCCACAAAGCACAGGAGAGTAATTAGTTCAAATTACTCAGGGGAGTAATTATTTCAAAATAGCTGCAGTGGAGCATCCATACTACAGTTATTTCAAAATAACTATTTTGGAATTAGCGTTATTCCTGACAAAAAGATTTTTAATTAAGCAGTCTGTTATTTCAAAATAATGGGCTTGGTAGTGTGGACTTGCCACTTATAAATTTTACGTTAGTGAGGGTTATTTCAAAATAAAGTCTTAGCGTAGTCCAGGGCTTAGACAACATAAAATAAAATAATTTAAAATGCATACTAAGCACAGCACCTTTCTGCCACTTCATGAAAATGTGGTAAATAACCTTTGTTACCCTCCTTAAGCCTATGCTTGTAAGGCAGTGTTTAATCCCTGTAAGTCCTGCAATATGTGAAAAATGTTATTCAGAAGTAAAGGTAGTCTGAAATGGGCTCTCATTTCAAAAAGAGCCCAAGTTCCAAAATGCACAGACTGATTCTCAAGTGAAGGTTTTACCATGCCTCTGCATGCACCACTGCACTTCTCATGGAGCGTTCTTTTTTCTTTTTGTTACACTGGCACAGATGACATTTTCACAGTAGTGCTCACCTACCAGGTTCTGACCATCTGTTTCTTTGCTGCAATGTGTCCTTTTCGGAAGTGTATTATACAGTATACAAATTCACTTTCACCATTTCTGTCAGGGAAAAGATTGTGGTTGATAAATGCCCCCTTCCTGACAATGTTTGAACATCATTTACAGACTGCAATTACCTCTAAACATGGAAATTTTATAATAAATTAGGTTTTGATGAATAGTTATCCATCACACTCTTTTCCCTGGTTTTGAGGGCTAATCTTGCTCCAGTTGAAATCTGTGGCTACAAGGGCCACCTACTTTCCCAATCGAATGGCCTTTGCAGTGCATGGTGTCCAGTTGGGAATTTGGCAATTCTAACTACATCCTTACTGGCATTGATGGGTGAAAATATGGACCTTTAAGTTGGGTCTTCCCTCTAAAGCTGAATATTGGCAGCAAGGGAAGCCTAACCCAGGTGTGAGCAGACAATATTCAATTTACTATGACATCACTGTTTCTGCACTCCTCTTATGACTGGGGGCATTTCCCACAGTCCTTTGTGCCGATACGTTCTTTCTCTTCACTACAGTGTAGATAGGTGCTAGCCCAAGGTAAAGCAGAAGCAAAGCTCTAACCTACACCCACAGCTGAATAAACTAACCTGGGCTTAACTCACTTTGGGTATGTCTACACTACAAAGTTAATTCGAACTAACGGATGTTAGTTCGAATTAACTTTGATAGACGCTACACAAGCGCTCCGCTACTTCGAACTTAATTTGAACTAGCGGAGCGCTTAGTTCGAACTAGGTAAACCTCATTCTACAAGGGCTAAGCCTAGTTCGAACTTACTAGTTTGAATTAAGGGGTGTGTAGCCCCTTAATTCGAACTAGTGGGAGGCTAGCCCTCCCCAGCTTTCCCTGGTGGCCACTCTGGCCAACACCAGGGAAACTCTACTGCCGCCCTCCTGGCCCCGGACCCCTTAAAGGGGCACGGGCTGGCTACAATGCCCGTGCCAGGTGCAAGCCTGCCAGCACCCAGCCAGCAGACCCTGCACCTGGCACGGCTCGAGCCACCCACCCGATGCCCCCCAGCCCTCCCCCTCTTCCCGGGACCAGGCTGGCGGCTCCCGGGAGCTTGCCTGGGACCGCAAGAGGCGGGCACCGCCTGGTCTAGTGCGGACATCGTGGACCTCGTCCATGACCTCTGCACTAGGCACAGGAAAGTGGCCATCGAGGGCAGGAGAGCTGCCAGCCTGGCCACCCAGGAGCAGGTGTGCATGAAAATCAAGGGGGTCCACTGAGACCCCCGACCCTGAGCCCTGAGCTTACAATGGCCGTACTGGGTCAGACCAAAGGTCCGTCTAGCCCAGTAGCCTGTCTGCCGACAGTGGCCAACCCTAGGGACCCTGGAGGGGATGGACCAAAGACAGTGACCAAGCCATTTGTCTCGTGCCATCCCTCTCCAGCCTTCCACAAACTTTGGGCAGGGACACCTCTCCTACCCCCTGGCTAATACCACTCCATGGACCCAACCTCCATCACTTTATCTCACTTCTCTTTAAACTCTGTTCTAGTTCTAGCCTTCACAGACTCCTGCAGCAAGGAGTTCCACAGGTTGACTCTTTGCTTTGTGAAGAACGACTTTCTGTTACTAGTTTGAAGCCTGCTACCCATTCCCTTCCTTTGGTGTCCTCTAGACCTTCTATTATGGGAACTAATGAAGAACTTTTCTTGATGCACCCTCTCCACCCCACTCATGCTTTTATAGACCTCTATCCTATCCCCCCTCAGTCTCCTCTTTTCTAAGCTGAAAAGTCCCAGTCTGTTTAGCCTCTCTTCATATGGGACCTGTTCCAAACCCCTCATCATTGTAGTTGCCCTCCCCTCTCCCACCCTCTCTCTTCCCCTCTCCCACCTCCTTTTCCCAGTCTTCCCCAGTTTTGTTCAATAAAGAGAGATTCTATTTTTGAACACAATTGTCCTTTATTTTGTACATCCGGAAGGGGGGCTAGGGAAGGGTAAGTGGAAGGAGGTGAGGGAGGAATGGGTTACAAGCCCCCGATGGGGAGGACTGGGCTGGCTCTGTGGGCTTCTGGGGGTGGAAGCTCTCCTGCAGCCCCCCAATTGCCCCCTCTCCCCAGATGGCAGCCTGCGGCAAGTGCAGCCGGTCTGATGGCCGAGTGCTATGATGTGCCCAGTGTGGGTACTCCGGGCAATCCAAGTCAGCACTGCTTTGCAAGCGGGGCACCCCTGAGAATTGTCTGTCTGGGGTGGGGGTCGGGTCCCTTTAAGCACAGCCCTCGGCTAGCCTGAGACAGCAGATCCACGCTCTAACTCCTCATCTGATGCCCTGACGGCACTGCTTCCGGCCATCCTTAACCCCGGTTCAGGGTCCACTCTGTGTGGACGTGCTCGTTTGAATTAGGAAAACGCTAATTCGAACTCGTTTTTTAGTCTGGATGCGTTAGTTCGAATTAGCTTCGTTCGAATTAACTAATTCGAACTAAGTTAGTTCGAATTAGCGCTGTAGTGTAAAAATACCCCTGCAAAGTGAGATAAAATGCTTTTGTGTGAGGACAGTAGAGGAAATTGGGCTAATACCCAAGAAACAGCCCAGGATAACTCTGTCATGAAGACACATGTGTAGGTCCCAATCCAACAATGGGTTCCACAGAGGTGGAGTCTGAGCCTACTGGTATGAATAGGGCCCAACTTGGACACTGAGATTCATCTGCATGGAGCACCTTGTACCATCAGAACTTTAGTGAGCAATTCCCAAATACAGACACACATACCCCATTCCCTGCATGTGTCCCCTCTCAAGCCTTTGCTTCGCCAAAACACACATATATAGAAACATTCCATGGACTAGATCCTTAACTGGTATAAACTGACATAGCTACTGTGAAGTTAATGGAGATACACTGATTTGCATAAGCTTCACAGTTCTGAGGTTCACTCCAAATCAGTAAGGGGTTATATCATCACCTGCCCTGCACCTTTAGGTGTCTTAAATGCTGTACTTCTATGGCTCACATAAGTATGCAAGTCATATGCCACCTTCCTTGTACAGGAATACCCACAGTACCCCATTTCCTCAAAACTTTCTCCTGTAGTAGTCACCATCTCCAGAAATGCTAACAGAAGTTAAGTTTATTGTTCCTTTATGTAGAGAGTAAACATCAGCTCATTAATTTAACTGTGATTTGCCAAATACTTATTAAACTCTCAGTAATGTGTTGGTTATTACTCAAAGAAGAACAATCTTATTAATCCAAAAGGCATAGATTTAAGTGATACCAACAATAAGAGGAAAAGATAGAAAATTACAGGTAAACAATAGCAAAAATAGTCTTCTAAGGTTAGAACTTAATTTCAGCAAATTACAAACTTTGCCTAAGATGTTCTCACCAATAAATATTCAGTTCTCAGAGACATCAACCCCTTTGCCTGAAGGACCCATTACTTTGTGATTTCAAGATCTGCTCAGGTGATAGTTGCCAAAATGGCATTCTGTTCTTGCATCTGTCTTCCAAAGTTCCTCTATATATAACTTCCAAAGGTCCATCTAGCCCAGTATCCTGTCTTCTGACAGTGGCCAGTGCCAGGTGTCCCAGTGGGAATGAATAGAACAGGTAGTCATCAAATGATGCATCCCCTGTGGCCCATGCCCAGCTTCTGACAAACAGAAGCTAGGGACACAATTCTCCATGCTGGCTAAGAGCCATATATGGAGCTATCCTCCGTTAATTTTTCTAGCTCTTTTTTAAACCCTGTTAAAGACCTGTCCTTCACAATATCCTCTGGCAAGAAGTTCTACACATTGACTATGTGTTGTGATAACATTTGTCTTGTTTGTTTTAAACCTGCTATATATTAATTTCATTTGGTAACCCCTACTTCTTGTGTTATGAGAACAAGGACATAATTTTCCTTATTTACTTTCTCCACACCAGTCATGATTTCAAACTGCAATCATATCCCTCCTTAATCTTGTTTTTTCTAATCTGACTCTGCCAAATGAGGAAAGATTAGTAATGATTCCTAACATTCTGTTTGATTTTTTGACTGCTACTGCATATTGAGTGAATGTTTTCAGAGACCTAACCACAATGACTCCAAGATCTGTCTCTTGATTGGTCACAGCTAATGTAGTCCCCCATCATTTTATACATATAGTTGGGATTATGTTTTCTAATATACATTACTTTGCATTTGTCAACAGTAAAATTCCTCTGCCATTTTGTTTCCCAGTTACCTACTTTTCTGAGATCTTTTTGAAGTTCTTCACAGTCTACTTTGGACTTAACTATCTTCACAGGTGATTAATCAGCCCTGCTCAGTCAATCAGCTTCCTGCACAGAGGCCTGAGCCTGTGACTGAGCAGGGCTGATTAATCACCTGTGAAGCTATGCTGCCACACAGGTTAGAAGGAACACTGTTACTGAACCCCTCAAATAACTCTTGTAGCCTGGTAAGAAAGCTTTCCCTTTACAGAATCCAGGTTGACTTTTCCCCCAACAAATTATGTTCATCTATGTGTCTAAAAATTCTGTTCTTAAATATTGTTTCAACCATTTTACCTGGTACTGAAACTAGATTTACCAGTCTGTAATTGCCAGGATGACCCCTGGAGCCCTTTTTAAAAATAGCATCACATTAGCTATCCTCTGGTCATTAGGTACAGAAGATGACTGAAAGGATAGGTTACAAACCAAAATTAGTTATTCTGCAGTTTCACATTTGAGTTCCTTCAGAACTCTTGGGTGAATGCCATCTGGTCCTGGTGACTTGTTACTGTTAAGTTTATCAATTTGTTCCAAAACCTCTTCTACTGACACCTCAATCTGAGACAGTTCCTCGAATTTGTCACCTAAAATGAATGAGCACTTTCTTATATGTGACTAATTGTAGCTGTGAATAAGAAGTCAAAAATAAACTAGGGAATACGATAAAAAAAATCAGAGTAGGGAGCTGATAGTTAGAAGGCTGACAGAAAAGAGAGAGGGAAAGGGAAAAGCCAGTATTTTTAACAAAATATCTGAGGTGCTGTTTATCTTTCACTTCTATTCTAGAGAATGTTAGGGCAGTGTTTCTCAAAGTGAGCTGTAGGCCAACTTTGAGAAAGCTGCTAATGGGCTGTTCCAGTTTACTGTATTTACTTAACAGCTCTGCAGCCACAGTGCCTTGCAGCTCCCCTTGGCTGCAAAAGGTGAACCAGAGCCAATGGAAGACAGGACGCTCTGTGGCTGCAGAGTCAGTAGGTAAACAAATGTGAGTGGCCTGTTAGCAGCTTTCTCAAAGAGGGCCTGGGCTCACTTTGAGAAACATTGTGTAAGGGAGATACCAGGCTGTGTTAATGTGGAGATCTGTAGAGAAAGATATGAGCATAGGAGGAAAGTAGATTTTTAGAAGTATTTTTAGAGCAAAATATTTATATAACCAGTGGGCCTGATGAAAAACCCATTAAAATCAGTTGGAATTTTTCTTCTGACTTTTCTGGCCTTTGGATCAAGGCTAATATGAACATGAAGGGGCTTATATAATTAGACACTTCTCATCTTTTCTTCTGTTAATAGTATTTTAAGAAATAGGATATATGTTTTAACTCCAAAGGTTGTTTTAACAGCAAAAGAAAAACATAAACTAAAGCATTTGTGGTGCTGCTATTCAGTATATATGAACTGCTAGTCTTCTCTTCTTAGTCTGCACAGTTAGACTAACAGATGCTGATTTGACTGTTCTTCTTGAGGATGAGAATACTCTAGCCTTGTCAAAATCAGTGAAACTATGTGAGACACCATTAATTTCAACATGCTGTGATATTTCAAAATCCAACAGAGCAGGGCAACCTTGAATGTTTGACACAAGGTTTTAGAAAGGAACTAATCTTTCTTGGTAATTTCTATTAGACTTGGGTCCCAAATCAGGTTCCTGGATATTTTAATAATACACAAACTGGCACTCTGCCACTCTAGTCCAATAAGAAAGAGAATAAGAATGCATCTAACATAATCTAGACATAAAGAGTTAACCTTGTAATAGAAATGATACCATCTATTCAGTTCTGAAGGGATTATATTGATTTTAGTGTATTTAGGATTTCACATTCTCTAAGGCAGAAAAAGAACTCAGGCATTTTCTTGTGAGAAAGTGATAGTGCACAGAAGGGAAACAAACACCACTTTGGATAGAATGAAAACATCTGATCAAACTAAAAATCATATTATATGCCATTGTACAGAGCCAAGATTTGACCAATGACTGTGGCTAACAAAGAAATTGGAAGCTGACCATCACAGATGGCTGAGGAAGATATTATATGTTTTGTGGAAAGACAAACTAACAAATGTCAAAATAAGGAATCTGACAGAGCAGGGTATGTTTGAAAACGTATCAATATAATACAACTTGCCTTCTGTGAGTGAGGAGACCCTTCCAGCTACCTTAATTTCTGACATTTTATAACCAAATCTGTCAGCTACTCAGCACTTCCACTTCTGCAACAGAATTAGACTGAAAGTGGCATTACTGAAGTGCAAAGAATATCTTGATTCATGTAAAGATGGAGGAAGGGTCCAGGTGAAGGAAGGAAGGAAGGAAGAGAGAGAACTTCAGGATTATTCTTTCTCTTTCTCCTTACATTTCTACTATGTATTGCATAAAATCCTCCTTCCCCCCCATGCAAAGTCTTTCAATTATTTTTACATGTAATTTAAAAATAAAAACCTACAGTAGCAATAAGCCATATCAGAGTGCTCATACCAATGACATTGATGCACTTCATGGCCTTTGGCCTTATGCCTCACAACATATTTAGGGCATGCACCAGTGGCCCAGGAATACAAGCCCCATTGTGGCTTATCACTTAATTGGCAATTATAATTCTATAATTAACTATAGAAAAAAGCCTCTTGCCGAAATGTGAGACATCAAATTCCTCCTAAAACTAATCAACATAGACATTCATCTGCAAATAAATAAGCAAATTGCAGCAGAGAGTTAATGTTGTCAATTACAGCACCCAGTCAGGCCTCTCAGATCATGTGGCTCATATCAGTTCAAAACAACAGAGCAACCATCAAACTGATACTGGCCTTAATAGGTCATTGGCAGTATCCTCAGAAATCAAAAAGACTGAGAAACCCAAGTCACCTTGTCTCTGTAAACACCCTCATATAATCTCCTAGTCGACAATCACTTACAGGAGCAGTGGTCCAATAAATGAGCTCTTGACAATGTCACTTGCAACAGCACATCAGTGGGCTATAAGCCAACACTGATTGGCAACCATCATGCTGAACTTGACTGAATCCTTCACACCAAGCAGCAATACTAATTATTTGAAAACACACAGCTGCAACCCACTTATTCTTTTTAACAAGGTAGCAGACAGGCCAAGACTATGAACAACAGAAAATATATTCTAATAAGATTCAGCTAATCCTTTGGTTTTGGATATTTAAAGTTTTTCCCCATTTCCTCACACATGTGGGCTGTCTCTACACTGGCACCTTTTTCCAGAAATGCTTAAAACGGAATACTATTCTGTTTTCAGTTTTTCCGGAAAAGGAGTGTCTACATTGGCGGCACGCTTTTCCGGAAAAGCAGAAGCCCGGAGCCATTTTGAAGAGGGCAAAGGCCACCAGACCTTTCCGGGGGCGGGGCCAGACCGCCGTTCAGACACGTGCTTAAGGGGGTCTCGCTGGACAGCCATTGGTCTCCTGCTCCCGTGCCTTGGGGCCACTGCCAGGGACTGACACCCTTAGCAGGTTTGGTGGTTGCCCTCTGAGCTTTGGGGACACCACCCTTTGGCCCCCAACTGCTTTTCTGTGAGTTTTGTTTTGTCTGCCCTGCTCTGTCTGCTATGGAGCCGTGGGTGGCCATGTGCCTGGTCGGACAGGTGCCTGCGGCTCGTGCTGCAGGCCGGTGCCCTGCTGTTCATGGACCAGGAGGCAAAGATAGCCTTGACTGCCTCACCAGGGAGGCTGTGGCAACCGTGTGGCATCAGCACCCGACTGTAGACAGGCCCGTCAGGAGTTTGGACAGCAGCACCGACTGATGGGACTGGGTGGTCCTCGGACTCTGGGACGACCACCAGTGGATCCGGAATTTCTGGATGAGAAAGCGGACCTTCCTGCAGCTGTGCACCTGGCTCACCCCCGCACTGCATAGAGCCACCACCCGGCTGAGGGCACCCATCCCCGTGAAGAAGATGGTAGCCATCGCGCTCTGGAAGCTGGCCACACCGGACAGCTACCGCTCGGTGGCCCAGCAGTTCGGGGTGGGAAGATCAACCGTCGGAGTGATCGTCATGGAGGTAAGTGGGGGAGTGGGATGGGGGGGAGGGTGCTGCACTCCAGGCCCAGGGACAGCCAAGACTCCCGGCTGGGTCGCCCAGGGGTTTGGGCCGTCCCTCCCTTGCACAGGCCCGGTGGGGGGGGTGTGCGGCGAGGGGGGCCCTGGGGTGTGTGTTTGTATGTGTGTGTGTGTGTGTGTAAGAGAGAGAGAGGACAGAGGGAATCAAGGGGGGGGGCCCAAGGGAGCGCACACTCACCCCTGCCGTATGTGATGCGTTCCCTTGTGTTTCTCTGCACCCTTCTGCAGGTCGTCCACGCCATCAACGACATCCTGCTCCCGCGAATCATCCGCCTGCACGACGTGGATGATACCATGGCCGGCTTCGCTGCCCTCGGGTTCCCCAACTGCGGGGGAGCCCTGGATGCCACCCACATCCCCATCCGGGCCCCGGAGCATTGAGCGGGCCATTTCATGAACCGCAAGGGGTACTGCTCCATCATTCTGCAGGCCCTCGTGGACCACCGGGGCCACTTCGTGGACATTTACGGGGGCTGGTCCGGCCGGGCACACGACACCCACATCCTCTGGAACTCTGGACTGTTTCGCAGGTTGGAGGCGGGCACCTACTTCCCCCGGCGAGACTTGACTGTCGGGGATGTGCCTATGCCCATCTGCGTCGTCAGGGACGTGGCCTACTCCCTGATGCCCTGGCTAATGCGGCCCTACACGGGGCAGCCGGACCAGAACCGGGCCCAGTTCAACGACCGCCTCAACCGGGCCCAAAACCCAGTGGAGCTGGCGTTTGGACGTTTAAAAGCCCGCTTCCGTTGCTTGCTCACCCGTCTCGAGATGGGTGAGCAGAATGCAACGGAGGTCCTGGTCGCGTGCTGCGTGCTCCACAACATTGTGGAGCGCAGTGGGGAGGCCTTCCTCCCTGCATGGATGGCAGCTGAGGCACAGACCTTGGAACAGCCCGACACAGCTGCCGTCCACCAGGCGCACCAGGATGCGGTGCGCATCAGAGACATGTTTGCTCAAGCCCGATAGTAGGACAAGCCCCTATCCTTCCCCACCCCTTCCCCTTACCTCCCCCCCAATTGTAAAGCATCGGGTTAAAGCACATCGGCCGTCATCGAGACTGTTCGTCGGGTGCGTCGGGCTTAGCTAGGGTTTTTCTTTTTAGCTTAGGCTAGGGTTTAGGCCACCATCGCCTGTCCCGAAGAACAGCCACGAGGATTCGGGGTTCGTGCGGAAGGCTGAAGTCAGCATACCTGATTCCAGTCATCTTCCGTCGAGGGATCTCCTGGCTGTTCCTCTCCTGAGGCCCGGAAGGACCAAAGGATTGAGGTGGCCAGCAACACCATCAATCGTCCTCCCTGAGCCTAGACTATGTTTAATTAACTGTAGAAACTTGCACAGATACAGACAGACATCATCTTTCTATCCAAGTGCAAGAAGATGGACATCGTACCCAAAGGACTGAAAGTGAACAATTTCATATGTGTTCATTTTTTTTTTAATTGTATCCTTTGGTATATATGGTTGTGACTATTTTCTTCCACTATTTGATCTGAGGAAGTGGGTCTGGCCCACGAAAGCTCATCATCTAATAAACCATCTTGTTAGTCTTTAAAGTGCTACATTGTCCTGCATTTTGCTTCAGCTACCCCAGACTAACACGGCTACATTTCTATCACTTAACTGTAGTGTGCATCTTGTAACCGTTCTTGTTAGCTATGTAAATATAGTTTGTTAGCTATGTAAATATAGTTTGTGGTTTACATTTTACTGAAAAGTCTCAGTATTTATTTATGCACCACAAACCACTGACCACTTAAGAAGGGCCCCCCCAGTGATAGAGTACAGATTTTGTTGTCCACAGTTTGCAACCATGTTAAAGTTAAGTGGCTACTTGGCATCCCACATCATTTCTTACACTAACTAGAGTTACACAATTACCAACACAGGAATGAACAGCAAAATAGAGAACTGTTTATTTACAAGGGGGGGGGGAGACCTTCAACTGGGACGGGGGGGGAGACTTTCAACTGGGACAGGATGGGTGGGCAGTTACTGGGACGGGCGGCCCCTGCGAGTGCTCCTCTGGGGGCCGGCCTGCCCACGCTGGGCAGACCGCGTCGGGGCAGGCTGCACGCAGAGGTGGCCGGGGAGGTGGGCAGGCTCAGGAGCAGGAGCAGGGGCAGGGGCAGGAGCTGGGATAGGAGGAGGGGCAGGAACAGGGGCAGGAGCTGGGATAGGAGGAGGGGCAGGAACAGGGGCAGGAGCTGGGATAGGAACAGGGATAGGAGGGGGCATGGGCTGTGCTATGGGAGGGATGGTGGGGGCCTGGGCTCCGCCCATGCCATAATGAATGGCATGCACAACATGTGCTGTCAGCGTGTCCATAGTGGCGCGCATCCCTCAGCACTCGACCAGGAAGGCAGCCCAGCCCTCCTACAGCCACTGCAGGTCCCCCTGCACCCGCTCAGTGATGGAGGCCTGGATTGCCTCCACGGCGTTACGTGCCGGCGAAGCAGCTGGTCCCTCTGTCGGAGCCTGTGCCTCCGGGGTTGGCCAGCTGGGGGTGCCGCTGCTGCTGGAGTCGAGGGTCTTGTGCTCGGTCCCGCTGCAGGGAAGACAAGAAAGGATGGGTCAGTCAGGCAGGCCATCCACTGTCCCCACACCACATGCCCTCCACCCCTGAGCCCAAGTGACCCCACAGTTGTGTGGCTTGGGCCCACTCGGTTCCCCTACTGCCCCCGTGTTGTATGTTTGCAAGGAGAACCGCCCCTGGAGTAGGGTCCTCCCTCCAGTATTGTAAGCACCGGTCTGTATCCTGGCCCCGTGGACGGCGGGAGGGTGCTTGTGCTGCGTTCACCTGTGGAACTCCCTGCCGGTGGAGACTGTGAAAAGCTTTGGGCTAATCACTGGTGTTTGACAGGGAGCAAGATGCATCCCCACGCAGTGCCTGGGAGCACATCTGGCAGAGGCGGTCTGGGCTCTCAGATCCCCTTGCATGGGATATCTCCTGGATGGAACCAGAAGAGTGACTGGGTGGGGGGATGTTCCATCCTTGCAGCAAAACTCAGGGGCCCTTCTCCCTCCCGCTATCCCTCCCGCAAGCCCAGGGACATGTGTGGCCACAGTGGAGACTTCCCTCGGGGAGGCAGCCAAGGCACCGGGAGCAGGCGAGGGGCTCGGTGGGGGTCCACGGTCACAGGACCGTGACACTGCGGTGTACCCAATAGCAGCTGGCTGTGCCTCACAGCAAGGCATGGGACAGTATGCTGTTCTCCGTGCTGCACCCTTGGCAGAGCTGCGGGCTCTGGGCTGAGTCCCTGGGGCCCTGGCCGGTTCCAGCCGGCATCCACCCTTTCCCCTGGTCCCGCCGAATGTGTGTGAGCAGCACGGTCCCAGGCGTGCCCTGCAGCTGCCTGCCGCGGCCACGTGCCGCTTGGTCACCAGGCTGCACGTGGTTGCACGTGCTGCTTGCTGCCTCATGCTATGCAGCATGCAGCTCACGTGGCCTGAGTGACGTCCTCTCCCCGTCCTCCCTCCGGGCACCTGGCTCCCCCCCACCTCCACCCCCCACCCTTTGGGAGTGCAAACAGCACAAACTCACCAGTGGGTTCCTCCCTGGCCTCAGCCTTGGAAGAGCTGCTGGAGGGGGCCTGCTGGGCGGTGGCTATGCTGGCCTCCTCACCGCCGGACGCGCTGGCGCTGTCCTCTCCCTCCCCTGGCTCGGTGGGACGGTTGATGGGAGGGCGCTGGCAGGTGTCCACGGGGATAGCTGGGGCTTCTGGCTGGCTGGCCCAGAAAAGAATTCAGCCGGTTATAATAGGGGCAGGCATCGGGTCCTGCCCCCCTACCCTCAGTGGCCCGCACATACCCCAGCTGAAGTTCTTTAACCTTTGAGCGCACCTGCTCGCAGTTGCGGCCGGGGGGTCCCTGCTGCGCCAGGTTCTGTGCCAGCCGCCTGTAAAGGTCCGCATTACGGCGGCGGGACAGCAGGGCCTCCTCCTCCTGCCACAGGTCCAGGATGGGGCCCGGCGTTTACGGCCCCTGGGGGCTTCCTCCTCTGCGGGTGCAGGTGGCTCACCACCCAGAGCTGCCATGCTGGGCTGAGAGGTGGCTGTTGGGCAGCACAGCGGCACGTGGCAGAGCTGAAGCAGCAGGGTCTCCAGCAGGCTCCTGCCACGGGCGCCCAGCAGCCTCCGAGCTCTTTAAGAGCTCGGGTTAGCAGGAAGTCCAGGGCTCCTACGGGGTCTCGCGGCGTCCAAACTGCTTTTTTCCGTTTCTTCTGCTTTTCCAGAAAAGCTGTCTACACTGGCCCTTTTCCGGAAAAGCTTTTCTGGAATAAGGACTTATGCCCGAGCGGGAGCAGCGTAGCTTTTCCAGAATAGCGGCTGATTTTGTACAGTAGAGCATCGTTGCTTTTCCGGAAATTCAAGTGGCCAGTGTAGACAGCTCGCAGCTTATTCCGGAAAAGCGGCTGATTTTCCAGAATAAGTGTCCCAGTGTAGACACAGCCAGAGTGAACAATTAATCCTTTTAAAATCAACAGGTCTTCTAAGTCGGTGGTTTTCAAAGTGTGAGTTGTGACGCAGTACGGAGTCATGGAATGTAAGGCATTGGGTTATCTTGCTCAGCCTCCCAGGGACTCTAGTCATTCTGGTCAGCATTGCTGACCGGGCCGTTAAAAGTCCACTCAGTGGTGCTGCCTGGCTAAGGCTGGGTTATGACCCTTTCTTTGAAAAACCACTGGGCTAGTCCCAATCGTTTCTGACACTGTGCTGCACTCTGGAAGTGACCGGCAACAGGCCCAGCTCCTAGGTGGGGGGGCCACAGGGCTCTGCACAATATTCCCCTCTCCCCCCACCCTCCCCAATGACCAGCTCCACACTTCCAATGGGTTGGAATTGGCCAATGGGCACTGGGATGGCAGTGCTTGTGGGTGACAGCTGCATGAAGCTGATTGCCCGCCCCCAGTCATTAGGTTCCAGCAGAGGTCCTGGAGGCCTTGGCGGATCCTTGGGCCGTGGCTGCAGTCTCCGGGGTCCGGGCCAGTCGCTGGGATCTGGCAGGGGGTTCTGTCAGCCCAACCCAGTCCTCCCGTGGGGACCAGCATGGCTGGGCCCGTCTCTGCAGGAACTAGGACCAAGCATCTGGCCTGTTCTGCCATCGGGCTTCAACTGAGTGCTGAGCTATTATACCCTGGATCCCACCTCCCTGCTTCCTGTGGGTGGGGCTGGGCCGCCCACCAAGGGTTCTTAGAGGATCCTTCCTCTTCCAGGTCAGAGGGAGGCCTGGTTGTTAGCCTAGACCCCTTGCATAGCCATGTCATTGTTATATTTGTGCGGCAACATGGACTAGAAACCAGCACAGCCATCAGGATGATTATCCCCAGCAAAGGAAAAGACGACATCAGCATTAAGAGCTGTAATTGTACTTAACTGCATCTTTACATCTTAATATCATTTCCAAAGAAATTTGCTTGCCCTTGGTTTGATACTTCACCCTCAGATGATCACAGAGCAAGGCCTCTCCTCAGCACCAGCAGATCCTGTTAATCTCTCACTAAGGAGTGATTTGACAGCCAGGGTCCACCAGTTGCCTGCAACAATGGTGTCATTCCACGTACTGCCTACCAAATATCTTGAAACAGTGTTGTACCTGCAGTATTTTGTTTGGAGTTGTATTATTTTTTTATTGCCAGGGTACATATTTGGGTTGGGCCTGTGTTTCAAACCCAAATTGTCAAAATCATATCTCACTATTGTTTACCATTCGGGTATGTCTACACTACAGCACTAATTCGAACTAACTTAATTTGAATTAGTTAATTCGAAATAAGCTAATTCGAACTAGTGCATCTAGACCTAAAAACTAGTTCGAATTAGCGTTTTGCTAATTCGAAATAGCATGTCCACATTGAGTGGACCCTGAACCGAAGTTAAGGCTGGCCGGAAGCAGTGCCAGCAGGGCATCAGGTTAGGACTTAGAGTGTGGAGCTGCTGCCTCAGGCTAGCCGAGGGCTGTGCTTAAAGGGACCCAACCCCCACCCCAGACAGACAGTTCTCAGGGTTCCCCACTTGCTTGTCTAACTCGATGAGGGACAGCAAAGCAGGAGTGCCTGGAGTGCCCTGAATGAGGAATGAGGAGTAACGGTAGTTCAGACTAGGAAGCCTACTCCGAACTTCCTAGTTCGTGCCACGTGTAGCCGCGTGGCACGGGGTTCGAACCAGCGGGGTTTTAAAAATGGCGGCGCCCAGTTTATGCAAATGAAGCCCGGGAAATTCAAATCCCGGGCTTCATTTGCAAGTGCGGTATGCCTACATTACCCCGCTAGTTCGAACTAGCGGGGTAGTGTAGACATACCCTTAATGACCATAGATAATGCTTTGTATTATAGTTTCCATTGGATGGTTTGCATGTGATACTGAAAAGGACAATGGAACAAAGATTTTGCTTTCAGCCTTATAATGTATTGGAAAAACACTGGTGCTTCAATTTCAAAGTCTCCTTGAAGAAGATCAGGACATTTTCTTGTTAGTGGCGTGATACCATGTGCCTTCTAGTACTGATTTATGCATTTTTAAAATATGGCATTTTTCTGTTCAATCTAATGAATTATGCATGTTGAAAATGCATATTTTAAAATACTGAGTAATTTTCAACCTGTGCTACTACAATACACATTTTTATTATTATTCCAATGTTTTTTCATAGAAAACTGACAATCAAAAGGGTGAGTCCCTCATTTCTACCCAGCTTCAAGAGAGTTGTAAATTGAAAGACATATTGAAAATGGTATGTAGCACTTTAAAGACTAACAAGATGGTTTATTAGATGATGAGCTTTCGTGGGCCAGACCCACTTCCTCAGATCAAATAGTGGAAGAAAATAGTCACAACCATATATACCAAAGGATACAATTAAAAAAATGAACACATATGAAAAGGACAAATCAAATTTCAGAACAGAAGGGCGATGCAGGGGAGGCCGGGAAAGGTAAATGTCTGTGAGCTAATGGTATTACTTTCAGACAGACCCAAGAAAACCAACAATAGAACACAACTTGTCATCACCTACAGCCCCCAACTTAAACCTGTCCAACACATTTCAATAAACTACAGCCTATACTGGAACAGGATACTAAACTCCAACAGGCTCTGGGAGACAGACCCATAGTCTCCTATAGACAACCACCTGACCTCAAGATGATTCTTACCAACAACCACAGGACATACCACACTAATACCAACCCTGGTACCTTCCCTTGCAACAAACTCCATTGCCCGCTTTGCCCACATATTCACTCTGCTGATACCATTATTGGACCTAACCAAGTGAGTTATAAGATCAAGAATACATATTCCTGCGCATCCAGAAATATAATTTATGCTATAATGTGCCGAAAGTGTCCGTCTGCTATGTACATTGGACAAACGTCTCAGACACTTCGCCAAAGGATCAATGCCCACAAAACAGATATTAGAAAGGATCACAAAGAAAAAACAGTTTCTTGCCATTTCAACCAGAAAGGACACTGTCTCAACGACTTAATTACCTGCATCCTGCTTCAGAAGCCTTTTAAATCTGCACTTGAAAGGGAATTCTCTGAACTGTCATTCATGCTAAAATTTGACACTCTACGCGTGGGTCTCAACAAAGACCCTAGCTATCTTACCCATTACAAAGATAGCTTCCCCAATTATCACCTCTAATACCATTAGCTCACAGACATTTACCTTTCCCCACCTCCAATACCATTAGCTCACAGTCATTTACCTTTCCCCTTCCCCGCCCCCCCCCCCCCCCCCGCATCCCCCTTCTGTTCTGCAATGTGATTTGTCCTTTTCATATGTGTTCATTTTTTTAATTGTATCCTTTGGTATATATGGTTGTGACTATTTTCTTCCACTATTTGATCTGAAGAAGTGGGTCTGGCCCACGAAAGCTCATCATCTAATAAACCATCTTGTTAGTCTTTAAAGTGCTACATAGTCCTGTATTTTGTTTCAGCTACACCAGAATAACATGGCTACATTTCTATCAATATTGAAAATGGGGCTTTTGGCTTCTTTCTCCATTCAAAGCAATAGGAGACAGAAAAACATACAAGCTAGTATTTTTCTAGGCAGACCGCTAAATCCCACTTTTGGAACAATACCACCATTTAGCTTATGTTTTATTACAAGCAATCTGAATCTCTCTCACAGATTGAAATTATGCCATATGTGGTTTCACAGCATATATGATGACACTTTTCTCATTTTTTAAAATAGTCATTTGTCCACTATTTTAAAATATTTTATTTTAGGAATTCATGATTAGTTGGGGGTATTTTTATCTCTCAAATTTGAGATGTTGGAACCATATTGAAACTTTCATAATGTCAATGGCTATTTCAAGAAGTGTCCATGTTAACATTAGACTAAACGACATGCTGTTACACCCTATTTAATTACTCATTTTACTTTATTAACTATAAACAGAATTGTTCCGTCTGTAGGAAATTACAGTAGTATATCTCCTGGAGTAAGGTGTGGATTATTGTTTGGCTTTCCATCCTGGTTATTTTCTCTTGGCTCACTACTTTTTCTAGTAGCATTCATCACCTTGCCAAAATGCAGCGCTTTTTCTCATGCCAATCCATCAGCCAGCTAGCATGGGGTGGACTAAAAGCTGCAGCTTTCTCAGAAATTCCACATCTCACCCAGCTTCCAAGAGGTCACAGAAATAGCAAACATGGGACTTCAATCTGCTTCCAAAGAAGTCAGGGGCAAAATTCCTGCTGATTACAGTGGGAGCAGAGAGGCACCAACCCAACTCACACACTGTTTAAACATTAAAGAATTCAAATCCTGATTTTAATCTGAAGTATATAAACCATGAGATGTTGAATTTTATATCTCCATCTTACAATTCAGTGACAAAGCCTGCCATTTCTCCTACTCACATGAAAAAACCTGGCTCTCGTAACAGATTTCAAACCCCCAAGAATATCACAGCAGGTTTGAATTTCACATAAGTCATTGTCCCTTATCTGCGTAAAGTGGTCAAATTCTGTTCTCAGTTGCACTAGCAGAAACATGGAGTAACTTCATTCACTTACCTGGTGAATTCTAGATTCACAGTGGTGTAAATAAAAGGAAATTTGCCTTGGTGTGATCAAATTTTCTCTTTTTCCTTTATATACTATTCTAGTTTACTGAGAAAATATCAACATGCTGAATTAAAAGTTATATAGGACATGAAAGTGAGAATAGACCAGGCCAAATTCAGAGGTGATTTGTAAGTAATGTAAATTAGTCCAACTTAAATTCCCTTATATTAGACTTCCTTCTATTGTTAGATTCCTTTAAAACATCTTATACCCATTTACCAATGCTGAGAGCAAGGTACTCTGAGTGGGCATAATCTAAATACTGAGAAGTCAGAAGAGATAGATGCTCGTGTAAGGGGGCGGGGGTAAATCCTCAATTTCTGTGAGCTGGCATAGCTGCCTTGACTTTAGTAGAATCTTGCCAGTTTATACCAGATGAGGATCAGGGCCACTTTGATGGCCTACTTCATTACAAACCTCTTTTTGGCTACTTTTCTTGATGCACTTTCTCTTCTAGCCCCCAACATATGCATTAAACTAAACTAATGTGGACTCCCTATAAGTAGCTAGACTAAGTGGATGATATTCAAAGATCACTTGAGACAAGTAACGTAAATTACATATTGGTAGGTGGGTGAGAGTTTAAATAAACCAGAGGGAGTCCAGGCGGATATAATTTATAAACTGAGTGAGACAGAAGAAGCTGCAAGTCACTCTAATTTAGATTCCTTCCAGACTTAGACTGATTTAAACCCACTATTGAATTTGACAGTGAGTTTACACATATAGCAAAACCAGAATCCCTGTAATTACAAAATGTTCTAATGGCTGTGGAGTGTAATATTTAAGGGATGTTCAAGTCAGCACATTAATACTTGTGTCTTTTTCAAATCTTTGCCCTTGTTCAGATTCTGACAAGACAGCAGGGCAATTCCTTCTCTGATTTCTATTTCTTTACTTTACTTGGTACTAAAGAAGGGATGTTCAAGTCAGCACATTAATACTTGTGTCTTTTTCAAATCTTTGCCCTTGTTCAGATTCTGACAAGACAGCAGGGCAATTCCTTCTCTGATTTCTATTTCTTTACTTTACTTGGTACTAAAGAAGATTCTGTTTTGCCAGTTCTATCTGATTTAAAAGCTGTGTGTTCTGGACTTAATTCCCTTTGCCCAAAACAATATCAATCTAGTTTCTTGCAAATTGCTACCCTCAGTATCAGGAAATAAAGAAGGATTCTCCACATTTGGTGTAAAAAGGTATTGTATCAGTCTTTGCCAAATCTATAGCATGGAGACTTGGCACATATTTGTTCAGTTTTACATGAATTTTCTTCGGCGGAATACTAACTGGGAATGTCTGCTCTTCCTGAATGCATCATTACCCCTTGGTAGCAATCATATTTATGCAACAAGATGAACTTGTGGTTAAGACACTGGATTAGGGCTCAGGAGTCTGGTTTTGGTTCTGCCACAGACTTTCTGTGTCACCTTGGGCAAGCAACAACTTTTTCTTGTGTCTAAGTTCTCCATCTGTCACATCAAAATTATAACAATTCCCCTCACACACCACCTCACCTGTTACCTGTTTTGTAGACTGTAAACATTTTGGAGAGAGATTGTATCTCATTATGTTTCTACCGCATCTCACATGAGGCAGCAGCTATCTCATTTGCAATCCCTAAATCCAACTTATTATGCAAATTGTTACGGGGTGTGATGCCACCACAGAACAAAGTTCCATATAAGTGTTACACTTGATGCACACTTATGTGTATGGTTTAGATACATTTAATTTGAACCAGGTGTTCTGAAATGATTTTGCACTCAATTTGTACTGCTGCAAGCCTTTCAGATTCCCAGAGAAGTTAGGTTTGCATGTTGCAGCATACAGGCCAGGAATACATGGGTCCTGCTCCTGGCCAAAAAGAAGCTCATCATGCTCTGGATGACGCAAATGTAAATCACAGGTGATTGCTCTGTCTGCTCCACGATTGGAGCAACCACAGGAAAAAATGAGTGGGTGCAGAGCACCTACCTGTACCAAGCTCCCCTGCTTTGCCCATGCCTTTAGTGCACCAGCAGCCCTGCACTTGCCTACTCTGTCCCTTCCCTCCAGCACTTCCAAAGTGCCACAAACAGCTGATTCATGGCATTCATGCTCCAGGAGGGAATGGGAAGAGTGGAGGGAGGTGGGAAAAAGGAATGGCAGGGGTAAGTGCTTAGGGGAAGGGATGGAATGGGGTCAGGGCCAAGATTGGGTGTGGGGGGGAGTGAGAAGTTTACACCTATGATGGAAACTACAGTATTGGATGAAGGCCCAATCAATTGCACTACCATAAGAAAGGGCATGTGTGAAAAAACAACAACGTTGTAAAAAAAGCTCATCAACCTGCTTCTAACGTATTTTGGACCTAACAAGATATATAACAACTTGTATAACCCACTGGGCTATAAACAAAAAGGAATAACAGTCAACACAGGGAAACAGCACAGCAAATAAAAGTTTATTAGGCTTGACAGTGTTAGATATCTGTGAAAAATGTACCTGATGACATTCCTAACATACCCAAGAAGTTAAGTGATCTGTCTGAATTCATTGCATTCCAAATCCAAAACAGGTTTTGCTATTGCTTTAATGGTTGTGCTGTCCATTCACTCTGATTCACTTTTATTATTGCTCAGTAAAGGATGTGCTCTAAGCAGGTTAGGAATGTACCAGCTGTGCCCATTTTATCACATAAACATTATAATAAAATCTGTTACAAAAAAATGCAAGGGAAATAGCAACATAGGATTAGCCATGCCGGATCAGACCATCAGTCCATAAAGTTTGGTATTCTGTCTCCAGAACTAGCAATACCTGATGCGTCAGAAAAACATACTTAATCTATTCTGCACTGCTGTACAATGAAAAAGATCCTTCTTGACCTCTAGGGCAATCAGTTTATGGTCCAAAACTTAAGAGTTATTTAGTCTTATTTTAATATGAAGCACTAGGATAGCCTCTGCAAAGCTGTCCTATACTCACTCCTTCCTTGATGCTAGTTGGCTACTATAATTCTCGATTATGGGAAAAAGAAACATTAGTGCATCATCAAGCAATTAAGCATATGAACATAATCTCACTTTTAATGTAGTAGGTGAGACTGGAAAGTTACATACACTTTATTTTGTATAGGACGCTTATTCCCCTTGCCTGGGTTTTGGACTTTAGATATCCTACTACAAACTCCTTTTTTGTAATAAGATTTTGTATTCTAGTATCTTCCAACAGATGCAGAACTTTACTGGTGACTCAGGGTAATGCCAGAAACTAGGACTCAGGTACACAGACTTATTTTTGCTGACTTGTCCTGATGTCGGACAAGATAGGTCTTATTAAGCATCAAACTACATGGATGTTATTAGCAGGAAAAATGGATTTTACACAATTTTTTGTTAAGGAATGGGACTGTAGATGGTTCGGTATAATTACTTCTAAAAGTAGCTCACTTCCACTTTCCTAGCAAAGACATACTGTATTGGGATGACAGTGAATGCATTCAGATTTGGATTTTACTGCTGGTGTAGTCTAATTAGACAAAGGAGTTAACCTTTGCATCAGTGCACTAGGGACTAGCTGGTATATAACTCTGCTCTTTCTTCCATCATGCTATTCACATCTATAGAAAACGAGCTCTGCTCCCACTCTACCCTGTAACCTTTTCTTTTATTTGTTTTCAACACCTGGGTAGTTCACAAAATGAAGTGTAATGACTAGCACCTCCACGCCAACCTGCAAGAGGCACAGAAACAAATCAAATGCAGCACTGCTTACCTTTTGACAGCTGTAATGAATTAAATTGCATACCCACTTCAATTCATTATGTCCTCCAGGAAAGAGAGTTATATGCAAAATGAGCAATCTAAAAACACATTCTGCATTTTTATTAATGTAACACAGTGAATTGTTTTCTATATTGTAAAACTAATAATCCCTGCCCTCACGGTGCTGCATCATGGCATAAAGCTGTGGTGCCTGCCCAATGAAAAGATGCAAAGAGGCAATATAGGGATCAAGAAAATGTCACCTTCTAAGGCTGACTTAGAAGCCATCAGCCTGTGAAAAATGTATTTCGTTTGTTTAGGTGCCTTCATGTACCTGCCACATCTGTGCCATTTAGTTCCTAAATGAATCTAGTATCCTTTTAGTTTCACTGATAGAAATTATCTTTACTATGCAGCATTCCAATTTCTCACTGTTACTCACTGCCATCTACTGGAATTTTAGAAACTTTCAAGCAAAATATGTGTGTATTGTTAATTCTGCACATGCTCTTCCAAGTCGAATACTCTGCCGCTGCATTTTGCTGCTGTTAAAAAGGTTTCATGATTCTTTTTTTATTTGTAGTTTTCCTTACAGTGAGAGTTAAATTCTGCCCTGTTATCCTGCAGCAGTGCCTAGTGAAGCCACACAGGGGTAACTAAGGGCAGAATTTGCTCTATTATTGTTTTGCCATGTAGCTGTGAGTACAGTTAATATTTTAACAAGCCCTATACTTTCGGTTGGGAGCATTATCCTTTTATCTAAAGGCAATAAATGGGTTAATTTATAGGCTCCATATTTTTTAGAAAGGGAGCAACTCTAACTTTACTTTTAATTTTATCTTATATATTTTGCATGCAAAAACTGAGGGGAAATTGTGTTTTGTATGTACATATTATATCGAGTAAGTGGTGTCCCAGGCTTTGATTTACAGAGACAATATGTGATGATACTAAACAGCTGAGCAGTGTTTAATCTTAGACCTTATCGACTTACCCTATGCATAGCTGAAGACAATATACTTATCACAGTGTCTTCCTCGCAGTAAGGTTAGAGGGAGCTGTTCTCCTGTTGACTCCAACTACTCTTCTCATCCTGGTAGAGTACCGGAGTTTACGGGAGAGCACTCAGAGATTGATTTATTGTGTCTAAGCAGACATGATAAATCAACCACCTGTGGATCGGTCGCTGCAGTGTCAATCCACTGTGCCATGGAAACAAGGCCTTACAGCTAGACAGCCAGAAAAATTGCAAGTTCTCTTTGTATCCAACAATCTGGTGTCAGTAGTTAAGGCATTAAAATGGGAATAATGAGATCTGGGTCCTACTCCTGAGAGTACCAGAGACTTCTCACGTGACACTAAGCAATGCTATGCCTCAATTCCCCCCATTGTAAAATGGTATAAATTATACTTCCTCCTACTTTACCAAAGTGATGTGTGGATAAATTTGCTAATGTTGCAACAGCATCTTGAGATCCATGGAGAAAAGGTGATATAGAATCCAAATGTGGCGGTGGTAGTGGTATTATTTTATTTTATTACTCACAAAAATGTAGGGTTGGAAGGAACCTCAAAACTCCAGTCCCTTGTGCTGAGACAGGACGAAGTAAATCTAAACCATCCCTGGCAGCTGTTTGTCTAACTTGTTCTTAAAAACTTCCAGGACAGGGATTCTACAGCCTTACTTGGAAGCTTATTTCAAAACTTAGCTACCTTTAGAGTTAGAAAGTTTTTTCCCAATATCTTAACCTAAATCTTCCTTGCTGCATATTAAACCCATTACTTCCTGTCCTATCTTCACTGGACATAAAGAACAATTGATCACTGTCTCCTATAATAGCTCTAAACATATTTGAAGACTGTTTTAGGTCTCTCCTTCAATTTTCTTTTCTCAAGGCTAAACATGCCCTTTTTAATCTTTCCTTACGATATATTTTTCAAACCTTTTCCCATTTTTGTTGCTATCATCTGGACTGTATCCAGTTTATTCACATCTTTCCTAAAATGTGGTGCTAGAACTGGACATGGTATTACAGCTCAGGTCTCACTGGTGCTAAGTAGATCAGATCAATTGCCCCTCATGTCTTATGTATTACATCTTTTTAATATACCCTGGAATTATATTAGCCTTTTTGCAGCTGCCTCACATTGTTGACTCATATTCAATTTGTGATCCACTCTAACCCCCACATATTTTTCAGTGGCACGATCATCTATCCATTTATGCCCTATTTTGTAGTTGTGCATTTGATTTTTCCTTCCTAAGTGTAATACTGTGCACTTATCCTTATTGAATTTAATCTTGCCAATTTCAGACCAATTCTCTAATATTTCAAAGTAGTTTTGAATTCTAGTCTTGTCCTCTAAAGTGCTTGTAACAACCCCTATCCCCACCCAACTTGGCGTCAAACACAAATTTTATAAGCATACTTTCCACTCCATTCTCAAAGTCATTAATAACAATATTGAAAAGTACCAGACCCAGAACTGACCCCTTTGAAACCTCACTAGCTATACCTTCCCACTTTGACAGAAACCATTAAATATGGTCTTTCAAGCATTTATGCAGCCACCTTATGTTAATTTCATCTAGATCACATTTCCCTGGTTTACTTATGAGTATATCATGTGGGATTATGCCAAAATCCTTACTAAAAATCATGATGTCTACTGCTCCTCCACCTGCATTAGGCCAGTAAATCATGTCTACTGCTCCCTCACCTGTATTAGGCCAGTAAGTCTGTCAAAGTAGGAACTTAGATTGATTCGGCATGATTTGTTCTTAACAAATCCATGTTGGCTATTATTTATAACTATCTTCCCCTAGGATCTTACAAATTGATTGTTTAATAACTTTTTCCAATATCTTTCCTACTATCAAAGTTAGCCTGAAAGGTCTATAATTCCCCAGTCCTCTTTGTTTCCCTTTAAAAGATAGATACTATGGTTGCCCTTCTCTTGTCCTCTGGGACCTCACCTGTTCTATGTGAGTTCTCAAAGATAATAGCTAATAGTTTTGAGATTGCTTCAGTAGTTCCTATTAAGTGCCCTAGGATGAACTTCAGCAGAGTCTACCAATGTGAATAGATCTAACTTATCTAAATATTCTTTAAGCTCTTTTTTCCCTGTTTTAGCTTCTGTACCTTCCTAAATTCCCTGTGTTGAGTTTCTGGACACCATTAGCCTTTCTAGTGAAGACTGAAGCCAAACTGGCATTAAATACCTCAGCCTTCTTGATGTCATCAGGTATTATCTCCTTCCCCACTAAGTAAAGGACCTATACTTTTTTTCATCTTTCTCTTGCTCCTAATTGTTTTTAATGAATCTCTTTTTATGAACATTTATGTCCCTTTCTACTAGATATGTCTGATTTTTGTCTTAGCCTTTCTGATTTTGTCCTTATATGGTTGTGTTGTCCTTTTGTACTCCCCCTTAGCAATTCATCCATGTCTACCTCTCTTCTGAGATTCCTTTTTTATTTTCAGATTATTAAAGTCTCGTGATAAAACCTAATTAGCCTCTTACTATTTTTATTTTGATTTCTGATTAGATAGTCTGCAATTATGCTTTCAACATAGTGTTTTTAACAAAATGCCAGCTTTTCTGAAGTCCTTTACCCTGAGATTTCTCTTCTCAGGAGATCTTCCCTACAAGTTCTCTGAGTTTATCTGCTTTTTTAAAAAAATCCATAATATTAACTTTCCTACCCTTTCTCTTTCCTCAGAAACATGAAATGTACCATTTTCAGATCATTTTTACCCGAATTGCCTTCCACCTTCAGATCTGAAACCAATTCTTCCCAATTGATCAGAATCAAGTATCCCTGCTTACTGAATCCACTTTCTGAAACTAAATGTTGTTCTGATTACATTCCAAGAAGTTATTGGGCTTTGTCATATTACCTTTACCACAGAGATGTGAATAGTTTAAGTCCCCGTTTACTATCAGGTCTTGTTCGCTATCCTCTGGTACTGCAACAGCATTGGCAACTGGAGCCCTGGTCCTTCAAATCACCACTTGAGCCCCAGGTGGTACACTCTGGTCACCTGTCTGGGCAGGGGCCCAGTGAGGTGAGGGTACGGCAGAGGGCTGGCTCTAGCCATGCCCCTTCTGCCCAAGGCCTCATCCCTTCCTGGAGTACAGAGCCATGCCCCCCGCTCCCACCTTGTTCTGGGACCCAGCAAGTTTGTCAGCTTCCCAATCGATAGCAGATCTCTATAATGGTATCACCTCTATTTGTTCTCCTTTTAGCTTTACACAATGACTTGCAACTGTATGTCTCTCACATCCCTGTGGCTTTCAGACCAATTGTATATATACTTGGTATATAATGCATTATACCCTCATTTTTCCTGTTTGCCCTTCCGGAACCAAGATATACCTCTCTCTACTACTATATCAGCCATGAGATTTACCCCACCCACTCTGCAATGTCAATTAAATAATAATTTAGATTATGTTCTGTGGCAAAACTCTGGCCATGCCCTGAGGGTCCTGCTTCTGGTGGATAGTGTTTGCCTCAGAGGCTTGCTATGACCCTCCGCTCATACTCTTCTTTTCTAGAGGCAAAGATCACACCCTACGGAGCCATAATCTTCATAGGATACGCCAATTTGGGGTGAAACTTACTCTCTCCTGTCAGGGAAAGTCTCTGTAGTGGTGTGGGGACGGTTGGGGAGGAACCGGGCCCATCCACTACTCTAGGTAGTGGCCCAGGAACCCTAAGGCAACAGCAGCAGACAGGGTTTCAGCTACTGCCAATCTGGTAGCTTCTTTTCTGGGCTACTTACCCAAACAATCCCTCCCAGTACCTATTCTCTAGTAGGTGAGCAAGTCCATCCTGCTCCTCCACAGCACTCTGCCTTGCTTGCAAACCACAGCTTTCACCCAATGTACACATTCTCACTCACAGATCTTAAGCTCCTGTCCTCCCTGCAAGGAGACCTGATAAACAAGCCCAAGGCCTTAATGGGCTACAGGTGCTCTGACTAGCCTGCTGCCTCTGGCAAGCTCTTAATTGGCCCTGGGTTCCTGCCTGATTATGCTGCAGCAGGCTCAGCCCTGTTTACTAAGGGTGGAAGGAAACTGTTCACCCAGAGCCCAACATATCTGCCCTCCATTAGAGTGTGACAGCCAGCTGGTCTGGGTCCGTCACAGCACTAATACTGCTACTTCTTGTTCCCATACTTCTCGTATTTGTGTATAGGCATCTAAGATGTTGAGCAGATTCATTTCCCTCTTGTTACTCCAATGACCCATTTGTAATTCTCCATGCCCACTGCCTCCTCTACAATCTAGCCTTCTTTTAAGGTTGCCTTTTTGTGCTTATGGGTGGGATTTTTTTGTCTGTCCCCTTTGAACCTAGTTTAAAGACTTTCTCCCTAAGTTGATAAGTCAGTGCACAAAGGCACTGGTCAGAAGGCCCTATATTTTCTCAGCAGTCCTCCTTCCCAGAACGTGGTCAAGGAAGCTGAAGTCCTCCCATTGACATCATCTGTGCAGCCATGCATTCACCTCCAGGATACACCTGTCCCTTCGTCCATTACCCTCAAGCTGAAGAGACTCCTTGCCTTGACAGAATGCCCTGAGGGAAGTCACGCTATCCAGAGTCCTGACTGGCTTCAGACAGAGCAGTTCCAGAGCAATGGATCTGTGACTCCAATGCTGTGGCTTCAAGAAATGTTTTAGATTTTTTCCCCAAGTGAACACTGATTCTAATTTATTCCATTTTAAAGCATAAATCAGGCATGTTGTTGGTCATTTTAATATAAACTAGCATCTTCAGTATCTATTCCCCCTTTCAGTGCATAAGTCCACTTCCACTGACACTAATGGAAGTTATGTATGCATCTCAAGCAGAGCATATACCTCTTAAGTCTTTAAAGGCTAACTGTTCTATGCGCTCTTTTGAGGTAGGGGCATTAAGCAGAATTTGTATAACGGTTTAATGAATATAATGATGCAATGCGTGATTTGTTTTCCATGTTGTTCTTGTAGAGCATTTTATGTTTATGGATGGATATAGCCTGCAATTCACCAAGCCATTGTTTTCGCACAATGCATGGCTGTCTTACATATTTGTATGGATAAAATGTTAATCAATATTGGGAGCAGGAATTTAAATGTATGAAACCTGACAGCTACTCCCATTGTAGTGAACTCTTTTTGTCTATTCATTTTCTTTAGTATGGATTTCTTTTCTCACCCTGGAAACAACAACTCACTTTATTTTGAATGGTCCAGTTTGGTTTTGTAGATATAGAAACAGAAGGAAAATGTGTCTTGTTTGTTTGTGACTAAAAACCTCTTTCTTTCTTAGTTGTTTCATTTACTCATTGCGCACACTATGAAACAAAGCTCTCTCAAAGCTCTAGGTCTTGTTCTCCTCTGTAATACTCCAGGGCCAAACACCTTAACAGCCTGAAGCTTTTTATCTTGCAGTGTCCCAAGCCAGTCTTTCTTATAGCCTGCTGTCAGTGCTGCTTTCTCTGCAGCAGCCCAAGCCAGATTGGAGTTACTGACTATAGGTATTGATTGGAATACAAATATCATGGTGCTGTTACCGCTATAAATATATTGCAAGATGCACCCACTTCGGATAAAGGTGACATTAACATTTAATGAAACCTTGAAACTAATCCTAAAATATAATATAGGATTTCTATTCCATTTTATGACCAAGTAAGAAAGCCTTGTATGCTCTCAAAGTACTGATGTATGAAAAATCCAGTGATCATAGCATGTCAAAAGCCTGCTTCAGCTGTTACCCACACTAAAATTAATTTAATATCATTTCAGATATTAGTATATCAGATTGAATATGGGAATGTAAATACATGTTTAAAATGCTGGCCGTGCTTTCAGATGGAACATATTAATATATGTATAGCTATAAACGTACATAGGGAGGGAGAGACCTCTCACACACAGACTAAAAGTATGTGTAAATGAGTGCTTAAAATTGTTTACCAGGTCTTATTTATCTTTTTTACAGCTCTTAGAATTGTAAAAAGCAGTCATTCATTCTTTACTGCTTGCAGTCTGAGCATTTGTGGTCTTGGCAAGGAGAATAGATTGTGCAGTGACTGTGAGCATATGTCTAGTAAACGCCATCAAACAACCTACATTAAAGTAACATTAAGGTTTTGACTCAAAGTGACAAAAGTGCAGAAGCTCAGGCCTTGTCTTCATGGCTTAAAAAGAAAAGTGCCTTGTTTTTTACCTGAGGGTAACTCACATGCATGAGTTATGTGGTAAAAACACAGTGAAGAGTAGGGATTTTACTTTTACCATCTGTTTCTTTTACCGGGTGAACAGAACTATATACCCTTTTGGGTTTCAACGTGGCAAGTTTACATTATGATAAAATGAAGTGACTGGTCTTCACTATGGTTTTACCTCAGAATAGCTCATGTACATTACTGACTCTGAGGTTAAAAAAATGCACCTGTTTAGCAGTGAAAACAAGACCTCAGAGTTAAGTCTATCACTCTATTTTAACACCCAACCCTTCATCCACCTTCAAAGGAAAGTAACTCTTAATTGTCCTGACCCTGCTTACACTAATACTCTCTTCACAGGCAAGCAGTACCCTGCTTTAGGCCTAATCCTCAAGTCTTTACTAAGGCAAAATTCACATTGAAGCTCACAGAAATAATGGCTGAATAAGGAATTTAGGATTTGACCAGGATTCATGGGATTTCTCAAAAGAGTGAGGATTATTCCTGCGTGAGAACTGTAGCAATCGGATTAACGTTTGTAATAATACGTGGGCAAGATAGGCTGAGTTAATGGGATGCAAGAAACTACTTAGAATTTCTTTGTTTTGTATAGATCAGGGATCTGCAACCTATGGCTCTAGAGCCAAATATGGCTCAGTATGGAACCAAATATGGCTCTTTTGTCATTCCCAAAACACATACAACATTTTGAATTAAAATGAAAAGTAAATTCAAACATTTAAAATCACATAATTACACATTTCAAGATGGTCTTCTTTGTGTCTATTTCACTTTTAACTATGCATTTTAACAACCATTCACTCACTGGGGTGGTTGTACATATTCTCTTTTTATTTGAGTGGTCGAGAAATCTTTTTGACATCATACATGATGGTGAACTCTGTGGCCCCCAATAGCAAAAATAGTGAAGAGGAAGAAAGATGACGAGTATTGGATTTTTTCAAAGGGAGCAGACAGACTTGTATGCATGTGTAGCTAGCTATGCAGCCCCACACTGTCTCATTTATAAGGTGAGCTGTCCTCCAACAAAAGAGAACTCAAAGTTAGAATGGCATTTCATGACAAAACATGTAGCATTTGCTACAAAATACACCGAGTTTGGCACACGAAAAAAGGCCTGTGAGGAGCAGCCGCGAAAAATGAACATTGGGCAAAATAGCCTGGGACATGGTCAAAAAAAGGTGGGAGCTTAAACTCTGCAAGTTTTGCAGGCTCATACAGCGTTATTCAAGAGGGGAAGCCTTTTGTTGACCAGGATTACATGAAGAGATACATGCTAAAAATTGGTCATGAACTATTTGATGAGTTTCACAGCAAGGACAAAATCTTACAGAAAATTCTAGACATGCCATTATCTGCAAAAATAGTTCATGACAGAGCTATGAAAATGGCCCATCAAATCAACAAGGAACAAATGCAAAATTTGAATATAGCTACTTATATGTGTTTTCTTTGGACGAGACAATCAACATATGTGACCCTAATCACTTGTATATACTGGGATGATATATGTGTGGAAATGCTATACACAAAGAAATGATTGAGATATTACCAATGAAAAATCAAACAAGGGGTGAAGACAGCCTTAAAACTGTGATGACCTTTGTAAATGAGAAAGAAATACAGTTGGATCATCTTGTGATTGTGTATATGGACAGTGCTCCTAACATGGGAGGCAAACACAGGGGATTCCCTCTTTTGTCAGAATAGTTAAACTGCCTGCTTTTGAACTTTCATTGCATTGTGCATCAGGAGGCACTTTGTGCACAATCTTGTAGAACCGAACTCGGAAATGTAATGGGACTGGTTGTTCAAGGAAGTAAATTCTGAATACCCCAAGCTAATAATGCACAGCAATGTTCACTGGTTATGTCGCAGCAAAGTTTTGTCTCGTTTTGCCTCCTGCATTAATGAGATTAAGTCATTTTTGGATATGAAGGGTGTCAAACAACCCGAGCTTTTAGACTGTGACTGGTTGCTCAAGTGTTAGTATCTCGTCAACATTACTGGTCATTGAATGAGTTGAACCTTAAGCTACAAAAGCCAGGAAATACAGTCCTGACTCTGTTGCAGGCAGTGTATGGATCTGAGTCAAAACTGGCTGTCTTCATCTAAGATATTGAGATGGGCAGACTGGCACATTTTGAAATATTACAAATGTTTCATGATTTGTGTCAGAGAGAAAATCCAAGTAACAGCCTTGATTTGCAGCAGCTTGCCAGTTTGTTTCTGAGCTCATGATGGCATTCAAGTCTTATTTTGTTGACTTTTGCAAACACCATGCTCTGTTTAAATAAATGATTCATTCACACAAAGCATCCATTGAAGAACTGGATTTGACAGTTATTCCAGGCATCTCAGTCAGCATTTTGGAAATGGAAAATAGCAGATTTCAAGGAGACCCATATCTGGGTGGAAAAAATCGTCCAGCTGAATTCTGATTTAGAATGCCTTGCTTGACAACGTGCAGAATTGGCAAAATTGCACAAGTGGGATGACATGAAGAAACTGGAGAACAATGATCATCTAATTCTGAAAACTTGGAATGAACTTCCTGTCACCTGCAACACCATGCGGAATGTCAGCTTGCCTTACTTTCAATGTTTGGCTCCACCTATGTGTGTGAGTAGGCTTTGTCTCATTTGAATTACATCAAAGGTAAATTGCGCTCAAGACTGACAGAAGATTGCCTCCTGAAGGCGTGCATGAAGCTGAATTTGACCAGTTATTACGTAAACTTTGAAGAAATGTGTGAAAAGATGCAGCAGCAGAAGTCCCATTAAATAAAGTCTGTGAGTACAATGTTTCATTTGTGCTATTATTAATCATCATGTCAATTATCAATAATATTAAGTTGTGTATTTTCAGTCATGCAAATGAGCATTCTTAAACTGGCTCTTTGTTGACTACTTGTTCTGAATTTCGATGTAGTTTGGCTCTTTGGTTTGAAATGGTTGTCCACCCCCAGTATAGATCAAAGGTCCCCAAATTGTGGGGCATGCTGAGGAATGTTATGAGGGGCATGGGTAGGGCTCAGCCCAGCTCCAACAGGGGACAGAGAGAGATGCCACCAGCTCTTCTCTTCACCCTGGTTGCTGGTCCCAGCTCCCAGTCCCACACCAAGTACTCCTGCTGATGGCTCTGTGCCCTGGGGCTCTGACTGCCGGGGATCTGAGGCTCTGCTCCCGGCTTTGCCGCAATCCCCATCTGTGACCCCAGCCTCAGCCCCTGTGTCTGCATCTCTACCCTCTCTCCCAGATTACAGTCCTGCTCCTGGCCTTAGCTCTGGAGGTAGAATAAGGGAAGTGCAAGGTACAACGTTTTGGGGACCACAGGTATAGATTATCCTCTACCCTTAATATTTTAAGTAGTTTATTGTTGTTATTAGTAGTATTAAATATGTGTCTATAGGCCCCATTTGAAATCATGTCCTACTATGCTAGACACTGTACAAATACATAGCAAGTAAAAGTGCCCACCACAAAGAGCTTTTAATGTGATTTATGAAGAGCAGAAGAAAGGCAATATTATCTCTGTTTTTCAGAAGAGGAACCATCTTAACTCACACAGGGAGTCTGGGGCAGAGGTTTGCTGAGTGCCAGTCCCTTGTTTTAACAAAGCCATCTGTGATGAGGGGGGCGGGAGCTACCACATAGAATGGAACAAAGACCTAATATGATTCAGCAAACTTGGCCCACCTAGAGGCTGGACCAGACCTAATTAATGACCCACCCAGCTGGAGCTGGAGGGAAGGGCTGTGTAATGTTATAAACAGAGGAAGTATGGAATGGAATAGGGTGGAAAGAAAACATTCTATAGTCACTTTTCTGATAGTTGGAACGTAAGGGACCTGTGAGAAAAAGGAAGCCTCTTGATGGCTAGGAGAAAGCCTAATAGAAAGAAGTTCAGAGAGGAGGCAGAAAGAAGTTTTGTGGACTGAACATTGGCTACCTATCCTAAAGTCACTGGACTGAAACCCTGGTTTAAATAAACCTGATGTATAGGATAAATACTTCTCCAGTTGTGTATATGTAAGTAAAAATAGATTTTGAAATAGTTCTGAATTATATGGCATAAAGACAGCATGTGTTGGAACTTGAGTACAGAATGGACAAAATATTATTGTGGGAGTAATCTGATGGGGGAGGGAAAAAAGAGGGAAAAATCCAAAAGATGGGTAATGAAAACCTGGTGGGGGAAGGTAGGGAGAACAAGGCATTAAATAGTAAATAAATTATTGCAAAGGCAATGAATCAATTCTAGTAAGAGTTGGCAGCTCTTAGTATTCTTCAAATAACCTTAGTTCCTCAAACCAGCTGAATATGTGAAAATCTGGGTATTCAATTTTTTTCTTTAAATGTCTTGTCCTCCTAGTTGTTTTCCAGCAATTGTTAACATGAAACTCAAAAGGCTCAAAGTCAAAAGCAAACATCTAGTATTTAGGAAAAATAAGTGAGTAACACTTGGGATGTGAAAAAGTCAGTGATCTAAATGGTATTTGATGATAATCTTTTGTCCCACTATATAACTTTTCAGTCTTCAAACTTTGCTGAGTTCTGGGATAATGTTTCAGATTATAAAGACAAAATAATTACTTCACTATTTGGAAAGATGAACACTCTGACTATAGGAGAAGATTA
This sequence comes from Pelodiscus sinensis, assembly GCF_049634645.1. NCBI lineage: Eukaryota > Metazoa > Chordata > Testudines > Trionychidae > Pelodiscus > Pelodiscus sinensis. The sequence goes on along the minus strand of NC_134719.1, from coordinate 39,832,210 downwards.
TAATCCATACAGTCACATTCGGAACATATTCCAGTGTCAACTTCCAAAGTGGGGAGATGGATTAGATAACCCAATAGGTTTTTCCATATATTAGTAATGAGCACTCTGATCAAACAAAGTTAGGCCTAAGTGTATGGGTGGGTCTAGACTGGCATGATTTTGCGCAAAAGCAAAAACTTCCCAGCTATCTACACTGGCCGCTTGAATTTGTGCAAGAGCACTGACTTTGTAATGTACAAAATCAGTGCTTCTTGCACAAATACTGTCACGCTCCCGTTCAGGGATGAGCCCTCTTGCGCAAGAATACTTGCACAAGAGGGCCAGTGTAGACAGGCACCTTAATTTTTTGCGCAAGAAAGCCCGATGGCTAAAATGGCCCTTTTTTGCGCAAAAGTGAGTCTAGATTGGCACGAATGCTTTTGCGCAAAAGCATCCGTGCCAATCTAGACGCGCTTTTGCGGAAATATTTTTAAAGGAAAAACTTTTCCGTTAAAAGTATTTCCGCAAAATCATGCCAGTCTAGACGCAGCCTATTTGAATTCTATTTTGAGTTTTTTAACCACCTTTTTTTCAAAATCCTTATGATACTTCGTTACTATTATGAAATACTCACATTTAATAAAGTAAATACGCACAGACTCATTATTCTTCAAGACTCCTTCAAATTCTCCTCTGCTGCAATGCCTACAAAACTTGCAATGATTAAGCAGCTGAGATGCTGTAACAGCATCTTATAACGATGTCTAGTATTGTTTTGTTACCCTATGTCTGTCTGGCACCTAGATTACAAAATCTCGGGGGCGGGGGCGCAGAGACCATCTTTATCTATGTATTGTACAGAGTGTGGCACATAACTGACTACAAATGGAATCACTCCTATTACAATTGAAACAAAGGCATAGAAACCAGAGCTTTGAATATAATTGGCATGACCTGTGTGTGGTTCTGCTCATCATGAGAAGAGAAAAGTTTACTACATTTTGTGAATGTATCTATGGTGCCCCAGCCATAAATGATCTCAGGGAGGAATGGATACCAGTCAAGAAGGATGATCTCAGGAAGGGATGGATACCAGGCAAGACACTGAAGTAGTAAAACAGAGGGGCTACGTCTAGACTGGTATGATTTTCCACAAATGCTTTTAACGGAAAAGTTTTCCGTTAAAAGCATTTGCAGAAAAGAGTGTCTAGATTGGCACAGACGCTTTTCCGCAAAAGCACTTTTTGGGGAAAAGCGTCCGTGCCATTCTAGATGCGCTTTTGCGCAAAAAAGCCCCGATCGCCATTTTTGCCATCGGGGCTTTTTTGCACAAAACAAATCTGAGCTGTCTACACTGGCCTTTTTGCGCAAAAGCTATTGCACAAAAGGACTTTTGTCCGAACAGGAACAGCATAGTAATTCCGCAAGAAGCACTGATTTCTTACATGAGATCGTCAGTGTTCTTGCGGAAATTCAAGTGGCCAGTGTAGACAGCTGGCAAGTTTTTCCGCAAAAGCAGCTGCTTTTGCGGAAAAACGTGCCAGTCTAGACACTGCCAGGCTCTTTCCCATTTTTACCTTCTCCCACAGATGGAAGAGTATGCTTCTAGCTACTTTTCAAACAGACTCAATAATTAATATATTTCCCCATTAATTATTTGGTTTGCCCATGGGCTAGAAAGCCTGGGGCTAAGCCAGTCCTAATTACAAGATCAGTTACACCTGGTGGGTTGAGCCCAGTGATCCCAGGTAAAAGGCTGTAGAGATGGGGCTCCTGCATTAAGACAGCTGGAGGGAAAGAGAGAGTGTCTCCTGCCGTGGTCCATGAAGAAGGAACAGTTTCTCAGGGAGGAGATGTTTACACTGCCTAAGCCAGGGTGGAAGAATGTTCTTTTGTGTTGGTTTTCAGAGCTTAGTTAATATAATAATAAAGACCATAAGGAGGGCTGTCATTGAAAGAGACTAGAAAGTTTGTTTAAGAAGCTCTAATGAAGGGTTAAACAAGAACAGGGCATGCAGAAGACCCTCTGGCCACAAAGGAGTATTTATGTGGTAACAGGTTCTATTATATCCTCCCTCCTGGGGAAACTGAGGAAAATACAGTGTTGTTACTACCTTCTCTGATTTTTAAAACCCAAACAATAGCTTGCGACAAAAAGAATACCAGAGAATGTTATACATCAAAGATGCACACAATTCCTACAGCAATATTAGATGAAAATGAGCAACAACGTAAAAATGCATAATTTATCACAATACAAGAAAAATGTAGGAAAGCCATCTCTGCAGAAAGCACTTTCTGAATATAAGGCACTTTTGAGACACTTGGCCTTTGACTTATTCTCTTGTCCATGTTTATAGTGATGGATGGACTGGGCTATTTTATTGACCGTGAATAGTATCCTGCTATCTTATTCGAGTAAGTGTCACACAGAGCCATTGGGCCAAATCTGACATCCTCACACGGATGTTGAAAGCAAAGAGTATCTGCCTGTGCAAGGGCTGTCATCTATTTACAGATTCTGCTCTTGAGGGACTCTGCCCTGGCTGGAGGTTTCCAAGACATGTCATTAAACTGGGCGATGAGGATAAAGAAACATGGGAAACTACTTTGTGTTTGAACATAAGCGGCAACACTGGGTCAGACTGATGGCACATCTAACAAAGGGCCCAGCTACTTCTGAGAGTGGCAGCTGCTAGATGCTTCAGAGGGAATAAACAGAAGAGAGCACTTAGAGCAGTGGTCACCAACCAGTAGATCCGGATCTACCGGTAGATCTTGGAGCCTCTGACAGGTGAACCTAACTGGTTTGGCCAAGAGGCTATCAAGTGCCAGCACTTCATCTGCTCATCTCCTGCCCTTGGCTTTGGAGCTGTCCCCTTAGGAGCCGCCTGCTCACTGGGCAGGACAGGGGAGGGAAAGGCAGGAGCTGATGTCAAGGTGCCCCTCTCCGACTCTGTATCCATTCTCCTCAGAACAGAGAGGGGGCACAACAGGACTTGGGAGGGAGTTTGCTGGCTACTTTTGGGAGTGGTGCAGAGCCAGGGTAGGGGCGAGCCTGCCTTAGCCCCACTGCACCACTACCCAAGAGCCACCTGCAGTAAGCAGTGCCCAGCTGGAGCCCACATCCTGAAACCCTAACCCAGTCATGAACCCCCTCCTGCACCCCAAACCCCTGCCCTAGCCCCAAGCGCCCCTGCATGCAAACACCCTACCAAAGCCTGCACCTAGAACCTCCTTCAGCACTCCAACTGCCTGCCCCAAGCTCAGCTCAGAGCCCCTCTCACACTTCAAATCCCTTAATCCAGGGCCGGAGCCTTCATCCCATCCCTCTGCCCCAGCCTGGTGAAAGTGAGGGACGATAGGGGACAGAGGGATTATGGAGTGAGCAGGAGCGGGGCCTCAGAGAAAGGGCGCAAAGGAGGCCGGACAAGGGTATTTGGGTTTGAGGTAAATCTTGAATTACACTTAAATTCAAAAAGTGATCTCGTGCTTAAAAAGGTTGGCGACCACTGACTTAGAGTGATCCAGGCCCAGCTTCTGGCAGTCAGAGGCTTAGGGACACCCAGAGCACGGGTGTAACAAGTCTCCCCTCTCCCCAGGGGTCCAGTGGTCCCACGATACTGCCAACCGTGGACCCAGTCCCCTTGGCTCCTCACGTCCTGGAGCTTAGTCTCAATGTTTGTAGGTTATGGTTGCATCAACCCTCGTAATTCTGGTGCCTGGATGGGCAGGCGAGCACCCTTTGGCTTAACTCCAGCCAGGGTCCTCGAATCGCCTCAGCGATGGGGGAAGAGGGCTCGGGCCCACCCTTTCTTCAAGCCCCAGCCCAGGGCCCTATGGCAGGGAATTCTATCCCTGCTCAGCGGAGAGTACCGTAACCCCTAATCTCTCCACTCATGGGTTCCACAGCCCTGCCCTGGGCTACTTCTTCCCCCCATCCCCGGACCTAGTTCTGGCTCACTGGATTGGGGCCAAGACTCACCGCTGCCGTTCCCCGGTCTGAGTCCTCTAGCCGGGCATCTGTCCCTCCTTCCTCTTCCCCACGCCTTTTTAAGCTCCCCGCCGGTGCACCTGGGGACATCATCCCCCCCGCGTCTCCATCCCCGCCTCTTGGCATCCCCAGCATGATGCTGCGGGTGATGTTATCCGCAGTTGGCTCCAGTGGTGGGTGCACCATGCCTCTCGCTCCGCTGCCGCTCTCTGCCCCGGCCGCTTCCCTACCGGGCCGTTCCGCCGCACCTCCGTCACTTCCTGCCCCTCCCCCCTTGGCTCTCTGGCTCGGGGTTCAGGGCTTCCCCAAGTGCGGGGTGGAGCCGCCCCATCACAGCGGGGTTGTGTCCATGTGCATGATGTCCTTCGTGTGATTACTCTTTGAATTTGTGCTGCGCTCTAATACTAGGGTGGCAAGTGCAAAATCATTGAATAGCTCAAATATTTCATCCTACCTAATTCAAATGTTGGTCTGCTCATCTTATATGGGGAAAAAATCTACTTGATATGTATATTCTTATGGTGTAGTCTACTGCTCTGCTTTAGCGCTTGGACATAACGCTGACTGAACAGTTGTCTGGCATCAATCTACCTTTGTCTATTCTGCTCAGCATTTCTGAATCCTGTTGAGAATGTAATCAGTGAGGGTATGTCTATACTACAGTGTTATTTTGAAATAAGCTATTATTTAGTTAATTCGTAATAGCTTATTTTGAAATAACGCGTCTACACACAAAATGCATTTCAAAATAGCATTTTTCTACTTCAAATAGCACGTCCACACTGTGTGGATGTTGAATCGCATTTAAGGCTGGTTGGAACCAGTTCCGGCACGGCATCAGGTCAGAAGTTGCCTTTTGGCTAGGGCGGCCAGCAGGGCACCCTGGGAAGGGTTGGAGGCCCCCTACTTCAAAATAAGTGTCTACACAGCACTTAATTCGAAATAGCATTTCAAAATTGTCACTATTCCTCATGGAATGAGGTTTACCAATTTCAAAATAAGCTCTTCGCTATTTCGAATTAATTTCCAAATAACGGAATGGCTGTGTAGACGCTAGGAAAGTTATTTTGAAATAACTCTGCGGTATAGACATATCCTGAAGGACGAGGGATTGCCCCACAGCAGGGACAAAAGACCTTCCGTTCCCCAATAAGTCTACTACCGAGGGCTCTACTTCCCACACTTGCATAGTGCAGCTCCTGTCACGGGCCTTTTCCATGCTATGCTAATTCTCTGCCAGCCAGCCCCTCTTCTCTGTACCCAAGGGCAAGCACTTCTGTTGACACAGGAAAGCTCTCCTGGTTAAGAAGGCCCTATGTCATTTAAACTTTAAGGAGAACAGGGATATGTCTACACTACCCCACTAGTTCGAACTAGCGGGTAATGTAGGCATACCGCAATTGCAAATGAAGCCCGGGATTTGAATTTCCCGGGCTTCATTTGCATAAACTGGGCGTCGCCATTTTTAAATCCCTGCTCGTTCGAACCCCGTGCCGCACGGCTACACGCAGCACGAACTAGGTAGTTCGGACTAGGCTTCCTAGTCCGAACTACCGTTATTCCTCATTCCATGAGGAGTAACGGTAGATCGGACTAGGAAGCCTAGTTCGAACTACCTAGTTCGTGCCGTGTGTAGCCGCGCGGCACGGAGTTCAAACGAGCAGGGATTTAAAAATGGTGGCACCCAGTTTATGCAAATGAAGCCCGGGAAATTCAAATCCCGGGCTTCATTTGCAATTGCGGTATGCCTACATTACCCTCCTAGTTCGAACTAGGAGGGTAGTGTAGAGATACCCCAGTTTAATAATGGAGGGGTGGCTTTCACTACTATTGGTGATGTGATACTTTAAGGTAACTTTAAAAAGAAGTGTGGATTAAGTGATCAGAACAAAACTGTACTTGAAATAATCAGATTCTATTAGATAATTACAAATCATGCTTCTGTTGCAGGGTGCAGGAGGAAGGAGCGATACAATGGTAAAAATGAAGTCTCATAGAATTCCCTAATTTTTGGATACCCCTAAACCAGCCCCTGACAAAATTGCCTCTTAACTCTCTCTCATGTGAATGCTTCTGGATAGCCAATATTATGCCTTTGGAATGCATGAGAAGGCACCAAACAAACTGAAATTTCCCAGGAAAGGAACCCATCCCCTCGTACATCATTTGGTAGATTTCTGTAATCCCTAAATAAGATTTTACTAGCTGCCTATGGTAACAATTTTTCTAACAAAAGATACCTCAAAGCTAGTTCAAATTCCTTGTTGCAATAGAGCTAAGTTCTAATGAGTTCCCTGGCCAGTGCAAATAGAGTAATATAGTATCATGAAGCATGTGCTTTCTTGATTTGTTTTGTGTCCAAACCCATCTCATCTGAACACTACATAGTTAGCTCCTGGCTGTGACAGATTTTGACACTCAGCATCATGCAAGTTTGCTGTGACCCAAAAAGAAATAAAAAAAATTTTAAAAATTAACATTCTTCTAAAGGTTCAATGACAGGAAACATTTTCTGGAATATAATTGAGACCCTGGCAGCAGGTCTAATAATATAGTGCTAAGCTTTAAAATGCTGCAGTTATCAGTCAGTCACACAACAGAGCAGGTCATGCATAATAAACAGCTGCTTTATTAGCTTGATGGAGTATGCAGCAAATATGAAATGATAGAATGCTGCTGCAAAGCAAAAACCAAGGAGCTGATGCAAACTATGCTGTTATGGACCAGATAATGCATGCCATTTACAATAATGTTGGAGATCCATTCTGACCATTGCATGTTTGTTATCTGTAACCCCTTAAAAAAGGACAGTGAACAACCTATCTGGGCTTTACACAAGAGAGACGGCAAATCAAACTGGACTCTTTTTTTGTAGTTTATATTTTTTTTCCTGGGAGCTGCAAGGCATAATAAACAAACATGTAACATGAATAAAGATGAGTTGTTTAGTGGCAATTTTTCATGATAAATTAGTAAGGGTAATTGGTGATTTGTTACCATGCTGCTCTCTTTTCTTGTCCTTTTCTGAAACAGATTGAAGTACTTCTTCTGACTTTACCAGCCAAGCAACAGTCATTTATATTGTCCACAGAAGGTGCAAACTAGTTTTCAGGAAAATGAAAGGAATACAGACTGAAGAAAAGCAAGAACCCTTCCTTTTCTGACAAGCAGTATATCTACCATTGTTTGGGTTTTTTGAGTAAATTTCATAGCTTATCAAACATGCTATATATCAGTGGTTTCTCAATTACCTGTCTTTGTACTGGTGCCAGTACCTGAGATTTCCCTGAGACAGTTTAAAAAGGGAAAAAGCCAGTTCCTGGTATCAAAAAGCTTAAACACTGTTATATCTGCTTCTGCAGGCAGCCAAAGAAGTGTTGGCATCTTTTTTTGCACACACATTCTGATTTAATGGTCTCATAAAAACTACTAGGTTGGTCTCAATATGATCAAAGCTAGTCTTTTAAACATGAAAACACAAGAATTGCTATATGAGCTCAAATTCCTAATTCAGTTAGTTTCTCTGACCACGTCTACACTTCGGATAGGATCGAAGCTGTCACAGTCGATCTTCCGGGGTTCAAACTAGTGGATCTAATGAAGACATGCTCATTTGAATTGAGAGGGCACTCCCAGCAATGCTGATAACTCCTGCTTCTATGAGGAATAAGGGAAGTCAAAGGGAGAGTGTGCTCCCTTCGACATCCTGCAGTTTGGATGGCGCCAAAATTTGAGTTAAGATACTTTGACTTATGTTACACAATTAACATAGCTAAAGTTCTGCATCTTAATTCAACCTTATCCCCTAGTGTAAACCAGGCCTCTAACAGTGACCAATGCTAGTTGATTCAAAAGATACCAGACCCCATGAGCACGGGGTTCGCACTAGCCGGCTTTTAAAAATGGCGGCGCCGGCTTTATGCTAATGAAGCCCGGGAAATTCAAATCCCGGGCTTCATTAGCAAGTTCGGTATGAATACATTACCCCGGTAGTTCGAACTAGCGGGGTAGTGTAGACATACCCTCTCTCTTACCAACAGAAGTTGGTCCAATAAGACAGGGTATGTCTGCACTACACCACTAATTTGAACTAACTTATTTCAAATTAGTTAAATAAGCTAATTTGAAATTATGCATCTAGACCCAAAAACTAATTCAAATTAGCATTTTGCTCATTCGAAATAGCATGTCCACACTAATTGGACGCTGGGTCGCATTTAAGGGCAGCTGAAACCAGTTCCAGCAGAGCATCAGTAGTTGCTTTGTGTGGCTGCTGTCTGAGGCTATCTGAGGCTCGTGCTTAAAGGGACCCCCCTGGACAGCCAGTTCTCAGCTGTTCCGCTTGCTTGCCTATCTCTCCAAGGGACAGCAAAGCAGTTTCCTCTGCCTGCCTGTGTTGGTGGTTCCCATTGGGGACACTGCCACAGTTGGCACCATGGAGCCAGAGCTCGCTCTGGGCATGCTGCTCCAGTTTTTGGACTTGCTGCTGCAAGCCCGCCAGCAATGGCTGGAAGCTGCCTGGCTCCATCTAGTGCACATCAGCCCTATGGCTCTCCCTCTGGCCTCCCTGGGGGCCGTGGAGGAGCCACAGCAGTGCCCGGATGCCAGCGTGCCCCGCCACATCTGGCTGCAAGGAGGGAATAGGCCATCCCAGGGAAAACGGGGGGGGGGAGGAGGCGAGGGTTTGGTCTGTCCCGGCCATACTACACGCCACCCACGGCGGCCAAGATTGCAGCGGGGTTTGTTTCCAGGAGTGGGGAGCAGGGCAGTGCCAGGGAACGAACGCTCCCAGCCACCCCGGGCGCCCCAGTGATTTGCAGTTTGCTGTCTCTCTCTGCAGGTGGTCAAGGCCATCAACCGGGTGCTGCTCCGCAGGGTGGTCATCCAGGGGTTTGGCGCCCTCGGCTTCCCCAACTGCGGGGGGGCCATTGACAGGACACACATCCCCATCCATGCCCTGGAACACCAGGCCTCCCAGTACACCAACCGCAAGGAGTACTTCTCCGTACTCCTGCAGGCCATGTCTGACCACTGGGGCCAGTTCACGGACATTAATGTGGGCTAGTCTGGCAAGGCACATGACGCCAGGGTGTTCTACAACTCCTCTGTGTGCCAGAGGCTGCAGGCCGGGACCTTTTTCCTCAACCACCACATCAGAGTCGGGACATGGACATGCCCGTCTTCCTGGTGGGAGATGCGGCCTATCCCCTACAGCCCTGGCTGATGAAGCCCTACACGGGGCACCTCAACTCCTCCCGGCAGGCCTTCAATGCCAGGCTCACCAGGACCTTCGGACACGTGAAAGCCCGATTTAGATGCCTCCTCACCCACCTCAACCTCGCTGAGCACAATATCCCTCCCGTGGTGGCAGTATGTTGTGTGCTGCACAATTTATGTGAATGGAAGGGGGAAGCTTTCCTGTCAGCCTGGATGGCTGAGGCTGACTGCATGGCTGGCCAGTACGCGCAGCCCCGCACCACCGCCATCCAGGAGACCCAGCGGGGGGCCATCCAGATCCAGGAAGCCCTGCAGGAGAGCTTCCATATGGAGGAGGACTGAACTCTCCCTGCATGCCCCACTGGGGCCTTCTTCCACCCTCCCCTCCTTCCCCTGTCCCCTCCCTAACCCCCCTTCCTAATGTCAAATAAAGACACCTGTTTTGCCAACAAAAATCTCTTTTTATTTTATATAACTGGGGAGGTGGGAGGGTGAGAGAGGGGAGGGGGAAACCTGAGAGGAGGGAGCTGGAAGGGGAGGAAGGGAAGGGAAAGCTCAGGGTTGGGGCTCTCCCTGCTGGCTCTCTTGTATCACAGCACTGTGGGTGTGGGGGTGTCGGGGGGGAGTGAGTGTGGAGGGTGGGGCAGGAGGGATGGGGAGTGCGAAGGAAGCGGGAGGGGGAGCAGGGGTGGGAGGAGGAGTGAGAGCTGGGGTGGCCGCAGGGGCTGGAGCAGGAAGAGGCAGGGACCTGTCCACCAAGGTCTGGAGGTGATCTCTGAGGGCACTGCCCTGCTCCTCCAGCGCCTCCAAGCTCCGTTGCCACACCCACAGGTCCTTCTGGACCCAGTGGTCCTGGGTGCGGAGCTGGTGCTCCAGTAACCACAGGTGCCACCGCTGGTAGTCCTCCAGGTTCCTGGTGCACCTGTTGGCCCGGAGTGCAGCAGGGGCTCAGGCATCGCAAGGAGCCCTGCAGCAGGGGGCTCAGGTGGCATGGCAAGCGCTGTGGCAAAAGGGTCCAGCAGCGCAGGTAGGAGTTCTGAGGTTGAGGGGTCCAGCAGCACAGCTGGCTGAAGGCAGTGGGGGCCAGCTGGGGCCAGGAATGGAGCTGGCAGGTGCCTGGGAGGCTGGTGACAGGGAACCTCCCCTGGTCCAGTGAATTCCCTTGTTCAGGACTGATTAGGTCCCAAAGGTGCTGGATCCCGTCCAGCCTGTATATAATCTGAGGGTGTGTCTACCCTGCAGAGGTGTTGCTGTGCCGCTGGAGCACTTCAGTGTAGACAATACCTTTACTGACAGAAGGGCTTCTCCCATCAGCACAGGTAATTCATCACCCTGAGAGTCAGTAGCTAGGCTGACAGAAGCTTCCATCAACTAGTGCTGTCTACACCAGGCATTAGGGTCCATTTACCCATGTTGCTTAGCGATGTGGATTTTTCACATCTGTGAGCAATGTATCTGAGTTCACATTAGTGTAGACCTAGACTAAAGATCTCTTGCTTCAGATGTAGCCCATTTCTACTTGTTTTACCTTCAGTGGACATAAGAACAGTTGATCACTATCCTCTTTATTACAGCTCTTAACATATTTTAAGATAGTTGTATCAGGATCTTTCATCTTACTCTTCTTCTAGTATTGTTATAGACTATTTATAGTACCCTTCCTTTCTATACATCACCCCAATCTTAATAAACTGCTTCATAATAGAAATGCAGATAGGCAGTACTGATATAGGAAGCAATTTCTAAATCAGATTTTAGTTCATAAAAGAAGCAAGGTTAACAGGAAATGTATCACCACTAAATATAGAATCATAAACTATTATCTACCACATCTGATGAAACCTTTTTCTTCTCTAGTCAGACAAAAATTACCTGAAATAATAGATCTGATGCACTGTGGTGCTTTGTGCTTTATTGGTGTATTTGGAGGAAAGGTACCACTTTTAGCTGAGGAACAGTGCACAGGAACTACAATTTGGAATCCCTAAGTGCACCTCTGTAGATATACCCAACATTAGCCTGTGATGTTACTTCAAGGAATCAAACGAAAAGTGGCCCTAAAAGAAATAGTTTTGAGTCACAACTACTTTGATGCCAAGAATGATACAAATGACTACTGACAAATTGATAGTCTGATATTTCTCCCAGCAGACAAAGAATTGAACTTCTCTCTTCTAGCTGAGGATATTTATGTAACGTATTGAGTTATAGAAGGGTATTAAGGGATGAGTCAATGTACTCATCATAAAGTTCAGTAGTTCTCTAATCTTATTAAATGTATTTTACTTGATTCAGGCATTACTGTGCCTATATTCATGCAGACCATTTTCTTTTTCATTTGATAATAATGGGGCAACATGTTGTGTGTGTGTTTAAAACACACACCTTCAAATGCTAATGGTAAAGTAAATATCGGGGTTTGTAGAGGCACTTTATTTACTTCTAAGCATTGTGTCGTTCAACATGATAACCCAGCGCCTTAAGTGCTCCTTTCACACTTTCATTTGTTGTGTGATGGAGTGATAACCACACACAAATTTACCATAGCTCTGCATTTAAAGTTTGGAGACAAATAATAGCAACATAATTTGTAAATATGGAATTCAAAGGGAATTAGCAGTATGAGTTGACTATGAGCAATGATCCTACTGAATTAGGAGCCATGTTTCCAACCATTTCTTTTCTTTTCTTTTCAAGGTTATCTTTGTACTGATTTTGTACATATTTGTGAACTAGTCACTGGCTGTGAACCTTTGTGGGGAAACAATGTATAAAATATGATTCTGTTCCACTATAGTCATTGGTAGCTTTGACTGCCATTGACTTCAATGAGAACAGGACCAAACCCTGTATTTGGCCACTAGTAAAAGTGCACCAAGGTTTCATAGAAGGTATTTAATTTCTTACCAGGAGAAAAAGTGAAGGTTACTACTGAATGAGGTTTGTCCAGGCTGCTCTCTCTACAACTAGTTTTCTTCTTTGCCCTCAGGTTTTAACTGAGGGCTTGAAACAGCTCCAATCTAACAATTTCCTTAGCCTTCCTCCCATCTCTGAGGCTTCCTTAGCAGAGCAGCTGGCGGGAACGACCGGTAGGAGCGGCGGCAGGCAGACTGCAGAGTGGCTGGTGGGAAAGACCCGCAGGTGGCTGGTAGGATCAGTGGCTGGCAGCCAACAGAGCAGCTTTGGGAACGACCAGTGGGTGACCAGTGGAGTGGAACGAGATGGAGAGGCAGAGCAGGGCAGTTCGTGGGACAGCTGGTGGAGTGACTCGTGTTAAAGGCAGCAGCAGAGCCCTGCGGAGAGGCGAGGCCATCAGTGGACCACGTAAGGCATATCAATCCCCCACCCCCTCCGTTCCACCCAGGTTGGGAGGTAAGAACCCTGCAGGTAAACTTTTGAACCCTGGAGTGGCACTGATCCAGGACCGAGACTTTTGGGGTGTTGGACTTTGGGTGATTTTTGGGCTGCTGGACTCAAGAGACTCTTGGGCTGAGTCTACATTGGCGTGATTTTGTGCAAAAGCTGCTGCTTTTGCGCAAAAACTTGCTGCCTGTCTACACTGGCCACGAGTTCTTGCACAAGAACACTAATATTCTAATGTATGAAATCAGTGCTTCTTGCGCAAGAACTAAGATGCTCCCACTCAGGAATAAGCCCTCTTGCACAACTGTTCTTGCGCAAGAGGCCAGTGTAGACAGGCAACATGAATTTTTTGCGCAAGAAAGCCCTATGGTTAAAATGGCCATCAGAGCTTTCTTGCACAAGAGAGCATCTACACTGGCATGGATGCTCTTGCACAAAAGCAAATCTCTTGCGCAAAGGCCCATGCCAGTGTAGACGCTCTCTTCTGGAAGAGTTTTTGCACAAGAACTCTTCCGGAAAAGAGTTCTTGCGCAAAATCATGCCAGTGTAGATGTACCCTTGGGATGTTGGACTCTTGGGGACTTTGGGTGTTTCTTGGCTGGGTGTGGGTCTTTGCTCGTTGTTTGGTCTATGAATCCTAGTTGTGGTGTTTTCCCAATTTAAGGCTGATGTCACTTACCTCATTTTATTAATGATTTGCTGCTATACCAAGGCTCTGTGCTTACGAAAGGTGAAGAATTGCCTCTTTGAGGTGCCCGGGAGGTGTGTAAGATTTCCCAGGTCACTGGGTGGGGGCTTGAGCTAGTGTTGCATTACGTTGTTGGGTACTGAACCCAGCCCTTCCTGCTATTAACTCGGCCTAGCTGAAGGGTTACACTTATAAGTAACATCCAGAACTATCCATGAAACAGAAGAAAACAGACATAGCTGACCTTGACTGTTTAACACCAGGTTCTTATACTTATCTTGATATAGTAGCACCTCACTATCCATGTGGTTCCTTTAGCGTCAGTGGATCTGCCTGTGCAGTAAGATCTGTTTTAAATAAAGTAAAGCAAGAAAAGGTATTGAGTGTTGTTGGGAGGGGTGGTGACTAGAAGCAGTTTTGCAGGCAGTCATGAGCTGCTGAGGTTTTTGTTGCTTTCATTAACTCACATCTCTCTGTTCCACCCTTGCACCTCCCCAGTTCTGGGGTTTATTTGCCAAAATAAATGGTGCAAGACTTTGACTCTTTCCCCTTTACTAATTGCGAATTACTAGAGCTATATGTAACCCAGACAGGCAGTGTACAAACTGCATCACAGAGCTCTGCCAATATACTTTTATCTTGACCCACTACACTTGTACTGATCTAGTCCAATGTATATCTTGAATGGAATCTGACATCTGTGTGGAGCTTCTGAGATATTTAGAGACTACCATATAGGATAAGCAACCAGATGCACTTTTCTTTGTGCCCAGATTCATGGCTTGATTGTTTATTTATATCAATATAGCATGGAGGAGCCCACATGGATCGGGACCATGTCTGTATGGGGAGGGAGCATTGAACAAACGGTGTGTGAAAGGGGGATGGGGTGGCACCCTCTGTTCCAAATAACTTTCAGTCAAAAATCTGAACTGATTTTTTTTCTAGATGCCAAAGTCTAATGGCTTCAACCAGTAACCCTGGATAACCTCCCTAGTCTTGCACTTGCCTGGGACAGACAGAAGGTATGTCTACACTGCAGAGTTTTTCAGAAAAAACTTCACTTACATCCACACTGCAATCACGTTCTTTCAAAAAAAAAATCAAAAGAACAGAGGGGTTTTTCCGACATTGGTAAACCTCTTTCTATGAGGAAGAAGCCTTTTTCCAAAAGAGCTCTTTCGGAAAGAGGCATGTGTGGACAGGGAAGAGGGAGTTCTTTTGAAAGAAGAGGAAAGAGGAAAAAAGCACAGGTGCCTTGGTGGCCACTCCCTCCATAGTAATCACAGCTTAAATGTGAGATAGCTTCCATTCAGTGTGGATGCTATCTTTCAAAAAAGATGTAGACGCTCTCTTTTGGAAGAAGTTTTTTCAGAAGAGCTCTTGCAGAAAAGCTTCTTCCGAAAGAAGCCTGCAGTCCAGACCTAGCCAGAGAAATGTGTATTGAATAGCTGGGAAAAATCATAAAAACTTGATTCCGTGCAGTGCTGCCATAGGAAGAATCTTTGTAAGAGTCAAAGAGTCCATTGAAGTTCAAGACTGTTTTATCTTCAGACCTTCAAGGCCTGATTCTTCTCATTTTCCACCATTCTAAGCTGGGGTAACGTCACTGAAAATAACTGGAGTTATGTGATTATAACTGAGATCTTATTTCAGTCCCTTTATAATGCAATGTGTTCTGGCAAGTGTTTTTCAGCATTTCATATCTTGGTGTACTCCCAGCCAGAGGAAAAACATCTTTTATTCATCACTGAATATGTAAACGTTTATTGATACTGTAGAGTTAGAGGGAAAAATGAGTAGCTGACATTTTACACCTACTCCAGTGCTGAGTACAGGATACAGGATAAGACAATGGCTAGTTAGTGAATGGAAAAGATACTTTGTTTAGATTTATCATTCTACTTAAATCATACTTAAATTTTCTACTGCAACATCGGATGCACAGATTGAACTTTCAAGGCATGGCTCTCCATATACAATCCCAAAGGAGCCGGGAGTCAACCACCTAGCGTCACAGGGGAATTAGAGTGTATGTGGAAATAGCCCTGCACCCTCCAGGGATTGAGAGTCAAATCCCAATGTTCCCTGTCCCCCAAATGACTGCAGTTCCTGATTGGGTCACAAGGTGGAGTGTGGCCATAAGTTAAAAATGAAGAGATTCTCTGCTTGAGATGAATCCCAGAACTAGCTGAACATCTTCCAACAGAACAGTTTTCCATCAGAAAACTAAAACATTCCAGGGGCTTCATGTTTAAACTTTCTACCAAAACCACACTAGCTGGCTGATCTGCCTGGTTTCCTGCCAGCTCACCTGGCTCCCTGGAATCCTCACTAGCCCACTTAGGATACATCTACACAGCGGCATTATTCTGAAATAACATCGTGCACATCTACACTACAAGCCTTTATTTCAAAATAATGTTACCCTGAAGGACTTCTTACTCCAACTCCTGGTAACCCTCATTTCATGAGGAGGAAGGGAAGTCAAAGGAAGAGCACTCTTCCTTTGACTTCTTGCTGCGTAGACTGCGCCAAAACCTGAATTAAGATGTTTCGACTTAAGCTACGCAATTGATGTAGCTCAAGTTGCATAGCTTAATTCAACTTTAGCTCTGCTGTGTAGACGTACTCTTAGAGGGGATGCCAGATTCCAGACACTAAGCTATCCACTTCCCCAACTATCCCCACTTGGCAGGCTGTCAAGTTGTCTGGGACTCCTGGTTCCTATAGCCCACATGGTGGGCTGCCAAGGAAGTGGGGCTTCCATGATTTTTCCAGGGGATTTATGCTGCATGACACCATAGTTCACTGGCTGGCAGTGAGGATGGCTGGCTCCACAGTTTCCTGGATGGCCAGCTCCTCAGACAACTGGCTCAGTTTCCCACCTGGTGGATTGCTGTAGAATCATATATTTTGGGGATCCATGCAGGCAGCTGGAGAACAGTGGATTCTGACCCTCTTGCATTTTGGAAACACCATTTTCCACTGCCTGGGCATTCGGAGCACTGTTTCTGAAACACAATGTTTCCGAAATTCCCCTCCTATTAACCATGTAAATTCTTTGACCTTTCCACTGGATTTGGAATGAGAATTATTTTCAGAACTCTAATTTTTTTTTAATAGGAGTGAAACTTTCTGTCCTGGCAAGCTCTAATGAACACATTACAAGTGAAATGGCTGCACTGCACTAGAAAATACCCAAGCTATGCTGTCAACTGCTTTTAACAGCAATACACTCTATGCCTAGAATGCAAAAGCCTTCAATTCATTTTAAAAAATTATCGGAGGTCTCTGGGAATAGCCCCATTTAGGCCACAGCCCTTAAAGAATGGTTTTTCATTAGAAGAAGCAACATGAAAACAATTTCCTGCCATTACTGTGTGTACAGAAAAAGTCACCATCTTCATTTTGCTGTATTTCAACATTCCTGATTGTGCAGAACAAGATATACTTTTCAAATGCGCTAAAACTTTGATAAACTTTAAATGAACTCTGTTTCTGAACAAAATGAGATCAATAACAAGAACCAGCTCCAGCAGAAAAGGGATCAATAGCCTAGTGCATAATAAATGAGAAGAAACCTTCAAGCATGTGTCAGGTGAATACTTCCTAGGGAGGAAAGATTTATAGGCTATATTAATTTGAGGGAATGTGAAATGGAGACTTGAGATACTGTGTATGAACTTTTAGCTTGCGCACAAACTACAATCCCTCACAAGCTTTCCTTGTAACCAGAGCCATTGTGCTCTGTCACATGAAAATAACTAGCAGTTGGATGGCAAGAGGCTATGTAAGAATGCAATAAAACAGGAGTGATTGACACATGAGAGAAGGACACTTTCTGATGAGATCAGTAGCACTTCAGGATTTAATAATATTATCATGGAAAGCTGTATTCAGTTCTGCTGAACTGGCTGAATGTGTATTGTTTTGAAAATAGCCCCATATAATGTGATGGCTTTATGAATATAATGAGAACACTATGCAGCAGCAGAGGAAGGTTTGTGATTGCTGCAATCCATGTAGCCATCTGAACAGCAAAAGGTCAACATAATTAACAGCTTAGACACAGGTGATGAAAAAGTAGAGACTAGGGCATATAGAAGAAAAGCTATAAAACAGGAAAGTGAATGGTCTGCTGTCAGAGATAGGGCTGCTAAGAGCTGCCTCAGAAGAGACTATTTCTGTAATAGAGTTGAAACAGAAAAATTGTGTGATGACCCCTGATTTCATCCCAGAGGTCACAGCAAGACTAAAAGCACTGAACATGCAATATTTTTTAAAGATCTGGTAGCAGGACATCAATAAACATTAAGTTTTACAGTCAGGTTAAAAATAAACTTAGATCAGTTTCCAAAGCCAGGTCAGGGTGTTAATCCACCAAAGTAACTCCTTCTGATTCCAGATCATCTCCCTGAGAGGGTTACCTTAAAAATAAGTATTGTGACTTAACTGCATTAATACTATAAAGATACGGAATTCTATATGCTTAGGTAAACATTCAAGGGATCACAGGAAATGCTGAAAAACACAACATGGAAAAGGGTTAGTTTTGAATTATACATGAGTTGGGATCGAGAACAGTGATATGGGTTTAATCAGGGGTGAGCAATAATTTTTGAAGGGGAGCCACTTCATGAATTTCAGAAGTGGTTGGAAGCCACCCCAAAAGTTGCAGGGCCTCATGCAGAAAGGGCGGGACCAGGAGATTTTGCATGCTCCCTGCCCACAGACCCGACTTTACTTTACTCCCTGCCCCTGCCCCTGCCCAGGTGCACATGGCATCTTGAACAGCTGGCAGTTCCCTCTGGTCCCATGCACCCCTGGCAGGGGGAAGGAAACTTTGCACACTCTCCCATCCCTGGGTCTTGATTGGCCTGGGAGCGGGGGATTGGCAGAGCAGCCGCAGGCTGAATCAAAGAGTTCGGCAGACCAGATCCAGCCCATGGAGGCTGCCTTCCCCACCCCTGGTCTAGATTCACATATGTAAAATGCAAGCTGCTATCACATTGTAGTGTAGAGATTCCCCGACAGTGGACTATGGACCACATGGTGGTGATCTCTATGGCAACCTGACTGGTCTCATGGCATCAGCACCTCTTTATTTCACCTTGCTAAACTGCATTAAAGACCGTTTTAAATGCATTGCAGGCTAATTTCAGCAGTTCCTGGCGGGACCAGACCATGTTAAAATGAGGTCCACATCGTATAAGACCTCGTAATACCAAACCTTGTCTTCAGCATTGATTCAGTTTGATTGCCAATGCTAGCCTCTTGCTTTGTTGGCATGTGAATAGTCTCTGGGTTGAAGAAATGTCTGGTATCACTCGACAGTGTCCAATCAAGCCAAGGAAGGAGTGACAGTGAAGAGTGCAAAGGAGAACTCCAGCCACTCTTCTGGAAGGTTGGTGACTGTCACATAAAATCCGAGTGATGGCTTGAATGGGAATAATTGTGAGACTTCTGATAAGTGTATCAGACCAAGTACGGGCCAAGAGACAAAATGACAAGCTGCTGAATGAATATGACTTAATATGTGAGCTTGCAGCAACACTGCTGAAGTCAAAAGATCAGATAACCAAATGAGGGCTGTTTTAATGGCAAAATGGCAATCGCCTGCTTCCTAGGAGGAAAAAGTTAATTGAGCTAGACTGTCAGCTGGTAGAAATCAGTATAGCTTCACTGCAGATTACAGAAACTATGCAGATTGCACTAGCTGAGAGTCTGGTCCAGTAACTTCAGCTTGAATCATTAATGGTGAGTCCGGAACATGTATTAAGGAATTTAGAACACTTATGGAAATTGAATGGGCTTCTCTGGCAATTTATCTAAAAACCTGTAGAAGGAGATAGGGCAGAGAGATCCTTTAGTTTGGATGAGCTGTTGATCCAGCCTCTGGCAGGACTATAACTCTCTTGAAAGTACAGAAGCTGTGCATAGAAGGAATAAAAGGTTGCAAGGTTAGAGTTATTTCAACCAGTAAGTAAGGGTATGTCTACACTACAATGTTAGTTCGAACTAACGGACGTTAGTTCGAACTAACATTCATAGGCGCTACACTAGCGCTCCGCTAGTTTGAATTTAAATCGAACTAGCGGAGCGCTTATTCGAACTAGGAAAACCTCATTTTACGAGGATTAAGCCTAGTTCGAACTTACTAGTTCGAATTAAGGGGTGTGTAGCCCCTTAATTCGAACTAGTGGGAGGCTAGCCCTCCCCAGGTTTCCCTGGTGGCCACTCTGGCCAACACCAGGGAAACTCTATTGCCCCCCTCCTGGCCCCGGACCCCTTAAAGGGGCACGGGCTGGCTACGGTGCCGGTGCCAGGTGCAAGCCTGCCAGCACCCAGCCAGCAGACCCTGCACCTGGCACGGCACAGAGCCACCCACCCGATGTCCCCCAGCCCTCCCCCTCTTCCCGGGACCAGGCTGGCGGCACTCCGGGCACTCCAAGCAAGGACTGGTTTTCAAGCGGGGCACCCCTGAGAACTGTCTGTCCAGGGTGGGGGTCGGGTCCCTTTAAACACAGCCTTCGGCTAGCCTGAGACAGCATCTCCACGCTCTAAGTCCTCCTATGATGCCCTGCCGGCGCTGCTTCCGGCCATCCTTAAGCCCTGTTCAGGGTCCACTCAATGTGGACATGCTAGTTCGAATTAGCAAAACGCTAATTCGAACTAGTTTTTAGTTCTAGATGCGTTAGTTCGAATTAGCTTAGTTCGAATTAACTAATTCGAACTAAGTTAGTTCGAACTAACTTTGTAGTGTAGACATACCCTAAGGGTATGTCTACACTACCCCGCTAGTTCGAACTAGCGGGGTAATGTAGGCATACCGCACTTGCAAATGAAGCCCGGGATTTGAATTTCCCGGGCTTCATTTGCATAAGCGGGGAGCCGCCATTTTTAAAACCCCGCTGGTTCGAACCCTGTGCAGCGCAGCTACACGGGGCTCGAACTAGGTAGTTCGGACTAGGATTCCTATTCCGAACTACCGGTACACCTCGTGGGAATCCTAGTCCGAACTACCTAGTTCGAGCCCCGTGTAGCCGCGCTGCATGGGGTTCGAACCAGCGGGGTTTTAAAAATGGCGGCTCCCCGCTTATGCAAATGAAGCCCAGGAAATTCAAATCCCGGGCTTCATTTGCAAGTGCGGTATGCCTACATTACCCCGCTAGTTCGAACTAGGAGGGTAGTGTAGACATACCCTAATAGTGTTACTATGGATATATCTAGACTGCAGTCTTTTGTCGACAGATTCTTTGTTGACAGATACTATCGACAAAGCTTCTGTCAAAAAAGAGCGTCTAGACTACAGCCAGTTCTGTCGACAAAGCAAGTCGCTTTTTTGACAGAGAGTCTAGATGCTCTCTTTTGAAAAAGCACAGTGTGGATGCAATAGCGCCTTTTTTTGACATAACTCTGTCGAAAAAAGGCATTATTCCTCATAGAATGAGGTTTACCGCTGTCGACAAAACTGCCGCGTTCTGTCAACTTACTGACGACAGAACTCAGCGGCAGTGTAGACGCAGATATAGTTTTGTCAAAAAAGTCCACTTTTGTCAACAAAACCCTATAGTCTAGACATACCCTATGAGCTGAACAGAGAATCAATAACCTGTATACAGGAAAGCTCTGTGTGGATATTAAACAAATATGTATCCGTGCCACCTAACCTGAAAAACCAAGAATTCAAGATAGAGGTGGTACAGTTAAATACAGTAGGCTTCCGATAATCCGGAACCTATGGGACCTAGGTGGTGCCAGATTATCAGATATGCCGGAGTATCAAGAGGTACTATAAACTGGTTATGTATATACTGTATACAGTATACTGTAATGTTTTAGTTTTTTTAACCCTTTTTTACCCTTTTTGCTCAGTTCAGCTGCTGCCACTGTTACCTTGTGATTCATTTTTTGCCGAAGGTCACTCACTAGGCTCTTGCCATTTTGATGCCGGACTATCAGGAATGCCGGACTATTGGATGCCAGACTATTGGAGTTTTACTGTACAATGAAAGGGTTGCTCTTTCTCACAAAATGTGTGCTTGACTTCAGTGGATACATGTACTTACTAAATGTAGTGACTGATTTAACGTTTTGTTCAAGTGTGGATCAGTATCTTATCTATAGGCCTCAAAACTTTAATCAAAGTGTCAAAGTGCTATAAGCTTGTTTCAATAATAGCAGTTAATAATACCATCCTCTGAATCAGCTTCACCTCATTATTAATACATAGAGGCTTGAGGCACAAACACACTCTTCAGTACCATTTATAATGGAAAAATTCCCATTGACTTCAAAGCCACTATAAAGCAACAGTATTCTTTTCAGACTAGCTTTTCTGCAAAGTATTGTGAATGGCATCTGAGTGATTATGTGTAGGCTGTTTATTAGAGGACATGGATAACACCCTCAGGAGCAAGCACGATTTCTTCTATGGCTTAGGAAGGTTGGAGAGATCAATAATGATGGCATAGCTGCAAATCAGAATTTATTCATGGAAGTGGGATAAGTTTTCCAAGGTGTAGGGTTTGTTTTAGTTTGGTTGGTTGGGTTTTTTGTGGTAACAGAACCCGGTTAAAATAGTAAATGAAGCCCTAGGCCTACCAGAGAGAGTATTCTGAGAGTTTTCTTACTTGCATTTGTAGATTAACACCTAGTTCTACAATCTTCTCTCAGCTGGCAACCCTTACACAAGAAGTTTCACTGACTTTGTCAACTTTGCACAGTAGCCCCAAACTTGTGCTTTTTCTAAGTGAGCCATAGGCAAGGATTGGGTCCAAGACATTAGCTCAGAGCCAGCAAATTACATGTAATTTTTCTTCCTCTGCCTTTTGGCAAAAGCTGCAAATAAATGATCTCTCTGAGCTCAAGTGAAAATCTCCATAAGTTATGATATCATTCTTCAGGAATCACCTACAGACATTTTCTATCAAATGTGAACTGTATCTATGCCCCAGATTCAATCTGCTATTTCCATGGCTCTTTGGATGACTTTAGAGGTAACAAAAATAAAATTGAGTTCATAATGGCAACTCAGCTGAGACCTTAACAGAGGCATTTCTGCCATTATGCCATAATTGACTAGCATTGCTCTAAATTAATACAGTAAAATGACTGGTTATTAAAAACATTAATCTTTGGTTTATATATCTGCAATTGACAAAATGATTTCAAAAGCTAATACTCAAACCATAATTCCAATTGCAGGGGGTCTTTTGTTTAATACACAGTCATTTTTCCATTACATCGCAAGAACTAGATACATGGTACCAAAACAAATAATTTCTGTTAATTTTATAATTGATCATTCCTTTGCTGATGCATTGTGCTTGTACTATCTAGAGAAAGTGGTGATATTCTTTTAAGTGACCTATACCTTAAACTAACTTTAACCTAGAAACTGATCCAGCAGCAGCCACACTTGCAGAATATAGCTACCCTCTTATTCCTAGGGCAAGGGACTTACAATGTCAGTTTTCTTGCAACTCATAAATGACATATGAAATACTGAATTGATGTACAAAGTCCTTAATCTTTACTCAGTGTTTGAACCATTTCTTGTATGTCTCACCCAGGAAATTGTAGTCACCAAGAATACTTATCTTGGAATTAGTTACATTTTAACCAAGTTTCTTCATGGGTTTAGTATGGTTTTAGTCTTTGTTTCCCAACATTATGCTTCTGTGATGGAGCAACCAACTTCATGAGGTACATCCCTGGATGGTAGATAGCGGTATATCCACAGATTCAGGACTGCTGCACATTTCCAAGAACCAGTCATGGACTAAATGGTAGTATCTTAGTGGTGTGATGAGGTGGCTACCTCTATAAAATACCACACCTGCAAGGTCCCCTTAAAGAAAGTCTTGGTGGAGCAGATAGGGTTCAATAGTTCCTTTAAGAGGAGGAAAACCCACATGTCAAACCAAAATGTATCAGGTCTGGATAGTTGTTATCCCATGGATATGCTCAGGTGAACTGTTGATGGTACTGAAGAGAATCTCCAATATATGCTAGTATGATGGCGCTGCTTGGACGGGCCATGCTGAGAATGCCAACTCTGGATAAACTGCAAGAATTAGGGCAAACAAGCCCCAAAGATTGGGGATTTATTCCACAATTAGATTCACTCAAGCCAGTAGCAACAACTTCTGTAATACCCGTGGCTAACCAGAAGTAAATACCATCTCCTTTACACAGTACAGCCTTTGGTTCCCATCTAGACAGCTAATACTAATATAGTGAGGGATTATTGAAAACCTTATTCATAATGCTTAAAATTCCACCAGTCCCAAAAGACCCTGATCCATTGCCCCCCAGGTCAATGAATATTCCAGATCTCACCCAAATACATGTTTATCCTTGTTAACTAAATTTAAAATATATCCATAAAAGTAAGAGAGTTACAATGGTTCAGAGATCATTATACACATAAATATGTATAAAGTCCTAGGGATTAGCTTCATGGCAGAGATGATGAGGTTGCTGATTTATAGGTCTTTCTGGAATTCAAAAGTTATAGTCCAATAGGCAGTCCAGGTGCAGTTTGTTCAAAAACTTCCATGAAAATTCCAGAGTAAACCTGGAGATCTTGGTCTTGTGTTGTATACCTTCCCTGTCAAAGTTTAAGCAGATCTGAGATAAAAGAATCAGGCCCAAAGCTTTATTTATAGAAGAAGCAAGTGGAATGCTGTCAGGTAATCCCACCAGATGGTCTTTGATGAAAGTGAGCTGACCATTTGATCTCTATTTACTGGGTCCTTTCTGAGACAATGCATTCAGCAAAGGCCATTCAAATGACTAAGGGTACGTCTACACTACAGCGCTAGTTCGAACTAACTTAGTTCGAATTAGTTAATTCGAACTAAGCTAGTTCGAACTAGCGCATCTAGAACTAAAAACTAGTTCGAACTAGCGTTTTGCTAGTTCGAACTAGCGCGTCCACACTGATTGGACGCAGGGGGGCATTTAAGGGCAGCTGAAACCGGTTCTGGCAGGGCATCAGGTCAGCAGTTGCTTTGTGTGGCTGCTGTCTGAGGCTATCTGAGGCTCGTGCTTAAAGGGACCCCCCTGGACAGCCGGTTCTCAGCTTTCCCTGCTTGCTTGCCAACCTCGCCGAGGGACAGCAAAGCATCGGTCTCTGTGCCCGTCTGTGTCGGTGCTTCCCTTCGGGGGGGACCGCCGCAGGTGGCAACATGGAGCCACGGCTCGCCCTGCACCTTCTGGTGCACGTTCTGGACTTGCTGCTGCAAGCCTGCCACCAATGGCTCGAGGCTGCCTGGCACCACCTGGGGAACGTCAGCCCCCTGCCTCTCCACCTGGCCGTCCTGGGGGCCGTGGAGGAGCCGCGGCGGCGCCCCGGCACCGGCGTGCCCCGCCGCATCTGGCGTCTGGACACCAGCAGCGACTGGTGGGACCGCATCGTCCTGGAGCACTGGGACGACCGACAGTGGACCCAGAACTTTAGGATGAGGAGGGACACCTTCCTGGAGCTCTGCGAGTGGCTCGCCCCTGCCCTGCAAAGAAGGGACACTCGCATGAGGCCCGCCATCCCCCTCCAGAAGCGGGTGGCCATCGCCCTCTGGAAGCTCTCCACGCCGGACAGCTACCGATCCGTCGGGAACCAGTTCGGCGTGGGGAGATCCACTGTCGGAGCAGTGCTCATGCAGGTACGGCGCTCGTCGGCCACCGAGCCGGGGGGGAGGGGGGCTGCGAGGAGGGGATGGGCCACCCCAGGGACAAAGGGGGGGGGCGGGAGGAGGCGAAGGCGCCCCGCACCGGAGAGGTCGGGCTGTCCCGGCCGTACTACACGCCGCCAGGGGGGTTGCTTCCGGGAGTGGGGCGCGGGGCACTGCCAGGGCACGCACGCTCCCAGCCACCCGGGCGCCCCACTGATTGACGCTTTGCTGTGTCTCTCTCCGCAGGTGGTCAAGGCCATCAACCGGGTGCTGCTCCGCAGGGTGGTCCGCCTCGCCGACCCGGACGCCGTCATCCGGGGATTCGGCGCCCTCGGCTTCCCCAACTGCGGGGGGGCCATCGACGGGACGCACATCCCCATCCGTGCCCCGGAACACCAGGCGTCCCGGTACGTCAACAGAAAGGGGTACTTCTCCGTCATCCTGCAGGCCGTGTGTGACCACCGGGGACAGTTCACGGACATCAATGTGGGCTGGTCCGGCAAAGCACACGACGCACGGGTGTACCGGAACTCCTCCGTGTGCCAGCGGCTGCAGGACGGGACCTTCTTCCCCGACCGCCACATCAGGGTCGGGGACGTGGACATGCCCGTCTGCCTGGTGGGGGATGCCGCCTACCCACTGCAGCCGTGGCTCATGAAGCCCTACACGGGGCACCTCAATCCCTCCCGCCAGGCCTTCAATAACAGGCTGAGCAGGGCCCGCATCGTGGTGGAGGGGGCCTTCGGGCGACTGAAAGCCCGCTTTCGATGCCTCCTCACCCGTCTGGACCTGGCCGAGCACAACATCCCTCCCGTGGTGGCGGCATGTTGTGTGCTCCACAATTTGTGTGAGCGGAAGGGGGAGGCTTTCTTGCCAGCCTGGATGGCTGAGGCTGACCGCATGGCTGGACACTACGGTCAGCCCCGCACCGCCGCCGTCCGGGAAGCCCAGCGGGGGGCCATCCGGATCCGGGAAGCCCTGCGGGAGAGCTTCCAGGTGGAGGAGGAGGAGGACTGACCTCTCCCTGCATGCCCCACCGGGGCCTTCTTCCACCCTACCCCCCCCTTCCCCTTTCCCCTCCCTATCTACTGTACAATAAAGACACCTGGTTTTCAAACAAAAACGTCTGTTTATTTCAGAGAACTGGGGTGGGGGAGGGAGGAATGAAGGTGGGAGAAGGGAGGGGGAAACCTGGGACAAGGGAGCTGGAAGGGGAGGGGAGGGAAGGGAGGAAGGGAAAGGAAAGCTCAGGGGTGGGAGTCCGGCTGCCTCTCCCGTCTCGCCACACTGCGGGTCCGGGGGCGTCGGTGGGGAATGGTTGTGGAGGGGGGGGCAGAGAGGACAGGGGGTGTGGAGGAAGCAGGAGCGGAAGCAGGAGGAGCAGGGGGAGCAGGGGGAGCAAGAGGGGGAGAAAGAGGGGGAGCAGGGGGAGCAAGAGGGGGAGCAAGAGGGGGAGCAGGGGGAGGAGGAAATGGAAAGCGGTCCAGCAGGCTCTGGAGGTGGCCTCGCAGGGCACGGCCCTGCTCCTCCAGGGCCTCCAGACTCCTCTGGCGCAGCCTGAGGTCCTCCTGGACCCAGTGGTCCTGGAGACGGAGCTGTCGGTCCAGGAACCGGAGATGCCGCCTCTGGTAGTCCTCCTGGTTCCTGGCTGTCCTGCTTGCCCGGGCGCGGGCGGCTGCTGCAGGCGGTGTGGTGCGCCCTGCAGGCCCCGGTGCTGCAGCTGTGGTGCAAGAAGACCAGCGGTCAATTACCCCAGGGGCCCAGGTGTGTGAAACCCAGCTCCCCTCTGCAAGGCCAGGGCCCCTGCAGGATCCCCAGCTGCTGCTCCGTGGTGGGCAAGGCCCAGGCGCACGGTCCCGGGGCTCCCTCTCGCCTCAGCCCCCCGTACACATAAGGGGAACACGAGGGTACTCACAGGTGGACGCCTCCCCGGCCTCTGATGATGCAGGCGAGCGGCTCTGTGGGGTGCCTCGGGGGTCCCGGGTCCTGGGAAGGCTGGCGGCAGGCTCCTGGCTCTCAGAGCCCTCCTCCTCCTCCTCCGTCTCCAGGAGCGGTCCCTCTGCCCCGGGGTCAATCACGTCCCGGGGGGCAGGGACGGCATGAGGCCCCAGGATGCGGTCCAGGGCATGGAAGTGGGGGCAGGCCTCCGGGTCAGCCCCTGGCAGGCAGGCCCGGGAGTAGGACTGCCGCAAGTCCTTAATTTTGCAGCGCACCTGCTCCCGGCTGCGCTGGTGGCCCCTGGCGGCCAGACTGGCAGCCATGCGTCCATAGACGGCCGCGTTCCGGTGGCTAGTGCGGAGATCGTGGACATTGGAGGCTTCCCCCCAAACCTCGATGAGGTCCACGATCTCCGCACTTGACCAGGCGGGCGCCCGCCTTTTGCGCCCCCGGGCAGGCTCCCGGGAGCCGCCAGGCTGGTCGTGGGGAGCAGTGGAGGGCTGGGAACCCTCGGATGGCTGGCTCATTGTGTGGCAGGTGCAGGCTGTGCAGGCACGGGTGCTTGCAGCCTTGCAACTGGCACAAAGTGAGTAGCCAGCCCGTGGCCCTTTAAGGGCTCCGGGGCCGGGAGGGGGGCAATAGAGTTTCCCTGGTGTTGGCCAGAGTGGCCACCAGGGAAACCTGGGAAGCCTTAGCCTCCCACTAGTTCGAACTAAAGGGCTACACAGCCCTTAGTTCGAACTAGCTAGTTCGAACTAGGCGTTAGTCCTCGTAAAATGAGGTTTACCTAGTTCGAACTAAGCGCTCCGTTAGTTCGAATTAAGTTCGAACTAACGGAGCGCTAGTGTAGCGCCTAGGAAAGTTAGTTCGAACTAACGTCCGTTAGTTCGAACTAACTTTGTAGTGTAGACATACCCTAAGAGAGTTCACTACATCAGATAATGAAGCTGAAAACAATGGAAATACTATTAGTTCCCACAGAATCTTACATCTGTGAATCAATAGAATACTGTAATGAAGATTAAAATTCAGAGTCAGGATTTTAGCATCTACAAGCTAACTAGAACACATTGTTAAACTCCTAACAAGATGTAAGTAAACACAGACAAATACAATTAACATCTCTTCTTGATTCTCTAACAACACAGGCAAACATGTTAAAGATTTGAGTCTACTTAATATGGCTTTGATAATCTAGAAGGCATGGCCCTATTTACCATTTCAATATCCTCTTAATATACCCTTGAGGGTTGCTTCCAGGTCATCAGTCTTGCCATCAAGTGCCAGCAATGCCCCTCTTCCATGTATATTGGCCAAACTGAACAGTCTCTATGATAAAGGATTAATAGACACAAATCAGATATTTGAAATGGTAACACACAGAATCCTGTGAAATGGTCAAATAGTTGGATACTTCATGATTAAAAAATGTGGTTGTGAAAGGGCTAATGTGGATTGTCCCAACTGAAGATAAATTGCAGAAGTCTAGGCTATATAGAGAAGGCTATATCCAGCAAACACCTAAGTTACATTGATAGGATGGCCCTTGCAATAATTGTGGATGGAAAATGACCAAAAGAGAGGCTGAAGACTCATGTGTGGGCCTGATATCAGTGAACCTTAGACCATTTTGCACAACTGTGATGTATACAATCATGATGTTTAGAAGAAGGCTGTAAAAGTCACCAACCCCAAATAGAGATGAAGCAAGTGAGGAGGAGGGAAGAATTTCCCAGTAGAGATGGGCCTGCGCCAAACTTTATGAGCACCCCGGAGATACACAATTTTCAGACCCATCTCTAGTTGCATGAGAACCAAGCTTTGAGATGTCAGATGCCAGCAGTTTTTAGGAAAACAATCTCTTTGATCCCATGTCCATCAAATCAAGGAAAATGCTAAGAAAAAAACTATGATAGATGGAGTTATTAGTTGTTTAATCCTTTCTAATACACTTCTGTAAGGAAAATGGTGCATTTGTTTCATGAGTTGCAATAATGTAAGTTACTCATTTATGAAAATATTGATAAGTCTCAAAAGTTGCAATTTTTAAACAAGCAATATTTCTATATATATGTTTTCAGGTCAGTTGCTACCCAGGTTTTGAATACCCAATAGGTCATTCCTTAAAAGACCTCAACATTTGCCCTCTGAAAATCAGGCCCCTCTAAGAACTGAGCAGCCAAAATTAATAATCATGTTTAAAAACTTAAGCCGTGATTTTGAGCTGATCCAATCCCATACAATGTTAATATTCAAACTAAACCATTCATAGACAACCAGCAGGCAGCGGCGGATTTGGGGCAGGGCGAGCGGGGCAGCTGCCCTGGGCCCTGCGCTTGCAGAAGCCCCGTGCATGCGCCGTGTCAAGGGGGGAGGGCCCCGCGAAATTGTGCTGCCTGGGGCCCCGCGGCACTCTCATCCACCCCTGCCAGCAGGATTCAAATTTTTGTTGAAACTATTCAGCTGTGATTTGTGAGGAACAAAGATATTTGCAGAAATCAGGACTGGTTGGCAAATGGTGTGCTAACCAAAAAAAGACAATTTCTTATATCCATAAAACAGTTCAAACAGCTCCATTTTATATTAGTGTTAATCTGAACACTGCAGGCTTTGTCTTCACTATTCACAGCATAATCAAAATTAGCTCTCTCCACACAGCTCCCAACATGCAACAATAGTCTTATATTGAACAGAGTATTCTTTTTCACATTTGAGGCCAGATCCTCAACTGGTATAAATTGTCATACCCCGTTGATTACACTATAGGTGGGACATCCCTGACTGGTCCTGGATGAAGGATTTTGCCAGAGCAGGAGAGGTCATATCTGGCTCCCGCATGCTACGTCCCCCTCCCCCAGCCCTGGACCAGCCACTGGCCTCCTGACTGCATTCCTTCCCCTGCCAGCTCTACTACCCTGTCAGTTCTCCTCCTCCCCTTCCCTGCTAAGCCAGGCAGACCAGCCTTGGGGAGCCCAACTGCCAGCCTTCCACCAGGACTTTCTGGTCCTGGAACATCCGTGGTTCTGCCGGATCACAGATGTTGCCAAACAACAGCGTCCTGGTTAACAGAGGTTCAACCTGTACTAATTTTCACTAGTTTAGGATCTGGTCACATGTTCTTTTTGAATGAAGCAGTGTTTGTAAAAGGACTATAAATTCTTCAGGATTGTAAAATATAGCTGGGTTCCTGTGTCTTGTCTGAATGGTATAACTTTGCAAAGCAGATAGAGCTTAGTTAGCTCTGTGTTCATGGAAAAGCAACTTATCTGGGGAACATACTTGCAGATTACAGGAGATGTCAGCACAAAAATGTGAGTGAGCATCATGAACCATGATGGATTATGTAAAAAGGAAAATGTTGCTATTTTAGTGGCAAACTTTGAAAATGAGCAGCTAAGAAGACAATAGCTGTCTTGTAGTAGAAGAAATCCTTAGGTTTATGTATTATACTCTTGGAAACAGACTACCCACTGACTTTTCAATAAATATAAGATCCTTATATATCACTACATGTTCACTGGTAGTGGCTTGAGGCAATCTTATTTTGCCAGTTATAAAAATGAAAGGACTTGCTATATGAGTGAATTGATGTTCCGCCTCCATGGAATCAGGCTTCCTGCATTTTTTAAAACTATTTTGCAGAAATGGGCTATCCCAAAACACTGCCTTCAGCTCCCATGGGGAGAGGGTATGACGTTCATCATGTCCCCAAAGAGCAAGAGATCATATTTGCCACTGTGCAGCTCTGACTTTACAACAAATGCAAGTGCTAGTGTGCTCTCTTGAGGCAACTTCCATAATACCTCCGGGTATGCCAACACTAGCTCGGTAGTTCGAGCTAGGTAGGCAAATGAGGGCAACCGGAGTTGCAAATGAAGCCCAAGATTTAAATATCCTGGGCTTCATTTGCATCTTCCCGGGTGCCACCATTTTTAAATCCCTATTAGTTCGAACCCTGTGCCTGCGGCTACACACGGCACGGAGTAGGTAGTTAGAATTAGGATCTCTAATCGAACTACCGTTACTCCGCGTGGAACAAGGTGTACCGGTAGTTCAAATTAGAGATCCTAATTCGAACTACCTACTCCGTGCCACGTGTAGCCGCGGGCATGGAATTCGGACTAAAGGGGATTTTAAAATGGCAGCGCCCGGGAAGATAAAAATGAAGCCCAGGATATTTAAATCCCGGGCTTCATTTGCAACTCCGGTTGCCCTCATTTGCCTACCTAGTTCAAAACTACCGAGCTAGTGTAGACATACCCTCCCATATCAGAGCTATGTCAAAAAGAGCTTGGAGTTAACATAATGTGCATTTGGTGTACAGGTGCACAAAGGATTACTTCTCATCATCATCCTACAGTGGAATATTTATAGTCTAACACAGCATCACACTTACCTGTCAACAGTGTCTTTTGCAAAACCACATTTCTCCAAAACACTGTGAATGTTACTTATATACACATGTGTAGTGTTCCCCCTTTCTTCACCCAAGTAGTTACTCAAAATGTTGCGTTTTGGGTAGGATTGCCATCTGACTGGTATTTGGTTTGCCTGGATGGTTTTTGTATGGATTTGCCGGTTACTAGAAAAATAATTCATCTGCTGGGATTTATTTGCATTTTCATCACAATACACTGGGGCTACTTCTACACTGGCATGATTTTGCGCAAATACTTTTAACGCAAGAGTTTTTGCATTAAAGAATTTTGCACAAGAGAGCTTCTACACTGGCATTTGCTTTTCCGCAAAAGCATCCGTGCCAGTGCAGACAGTCTCTTGTGCAAGAAAGCTCCGATGGCCATTTTAGCCATCAGGCTTTCTAGCACAAGAAATTAATGTTGCCTGTCTACACTGGCCTCTTGCGCAAGAACAGTTGCGCAAGAGGGCTTATCCCTGAGCGGGGATGTCAGAGTATTTGTGCAAGAGGCACTGATTTCCTACATTAGAATGTCAGTGTTCTTGCGCAAGTACTTGCGGCCAGTGTAGACAGGTGGCAAGATTTTGCTCAAAAGCAGCCGCATTTGCACAAAATCTTGCCAATGTAGACACAGCCTGGGATAGCTAGTGCTAAGTTTGTGTCCAGCTAGAAATGCTGTGGTGTTTCCCACTTCTGCAGCTTAAATGATAACAGATCAAAAACACTGAAAATACAGTAGGTGTCTGCCCACCAACATGCAAGCAAACTGTACATGTCTGAGAGGATTTGGGTCATGTAAAAGTGAAGGGTATGCTATATTATCAGTCTTATCTATATGTCTTACTACAAGCGGTGGTTGTTGGGAGAGGGGGGTTGCAGAGTTGCACTGTGGGTGGGGTTGCAGCAGCCTTGCCTTGTGGGATAGGGAAGGAATGCATAGTTTTTTGCATTTTGAATGTGGTAACCCTACCTATTCGATGATGTTCCAACTGGGAGTAAAATGTGATGGAATCTGACATTTTCTTTGATGCAGTCTTGTTTACAATGACTGTATAAAGTCTTGCTTCTCTGAATGAAGGAGGAATCAAAACTAAAGGGATCAATCCCAAATTTCTTCCAGCCAGCATCGCCATCCCAGCACCAGTTGGGGCTTCTCCAGCTGACAGACTGTTTTCTTGGCTTTCTTGCTCTGCCTTAGGCCATATCTACATGACAAGGTTCAGTTGATGCAAGTTACATTGATGTACAGCCACCAATTTTTGCATATTGTTTGGGCACATGCATGCTTGCATCTGCACTGTATGTACTCATCACACATGCTTCATCAATGTAAAATGCAGTGCACCATGGGTAGATATCCTAGTGTGCCCTGTTCTGCTATCCAGTTCAGTGCCTTGTAGGACATTTTCACAGAGCTTTGTGGCATACCAGTGATTTTGCCATGGGATTTCTGGGATCTAGGGCTCAAGTTCCCACCTTAGCACTTTCTCCATCTCATAATGCTTTCCACATCCCATAACCTGTTTTAAAATGCTTACAAGCTCATACCACTTACAGTCTGATAGAAACATGACCCCTGCAGAGCTTAGTACAATTCTCATGAGTATTGCTAGCACAGAGAACAATTCTCCTGAATGTGAAAAACTTGAAAGAATACAACTACAACCAGGATTTCAGAAAGGAAGTTGCAGAGTTTGTTTCAAAGGGTGCATCTACACAGCAAGTCTTAACTCAAAATAAGCTACGCAAATTGAGCTACATCAATTATGTAGCTTATTTCGAAATAACTTATTTTGAAATTGGGAGCACTTATTTCGAAATAGAGCACTCTTTCTCCGACTTCCCTTACTCCTCGTACAGTGAGGGCTACAGGAGTTGGAGTAAGAAGTCCTCCAGCTTAACAGTATTTCAACATTATTTTGAAATAACTGCCTGCTGTGTAGACATGGGTTAAGTTATTTCAAAATAACACTAGTTATTTTGAAATTGCTGTGTAGATGTACCCATAGATTCCAAAGCTAGAAGGGACCATTGAGATCTAGTCTGACCTTTTGTATAATACTGTCATGGGCTGATTCCCTACTCTGGCATGATAAATGCAGAAGTGGGGGGCCTGCAAATGTCCCCCAAAACCTTATCTCTCCAGGCTTTGGTATAAAACTTCCCCGCAAAATCCTAAAAACCTAGATTTTGGGGACAAAAATCTGCTGCCATCATGAAGTGCTTTTGAACTCACAAACAAGGGTGGACACTTGAAACCAACCCCAGAGCACCCCAAGCTCTTTTCCCCAAAGAGCTTGAAAAAGAAAAAAGAAAATACAAACTGCAATCTATGGCTGCTATCCCCTAGTCAGAGGCATGCAGATCCCACAGATTTTCCAGGACACAGAACTGAACCAATGACAGGTTAATAAAAAAAGAAAGAACTTTTGTTATCAAAACAGTACTCCTGTTAACAAGCATAATGACTAGATCGAAAAAGTCTCCACTTAATATACTCATGGTAATTCCCTTGGTCCAAAACGTAGATACAAAAAAGAGGAAAACCCATTTCTAACAGCACAGATATCAGATCCAAAGTCCCACAACAGAAAACAATAAAACATAATGGGCTCGTCTACATTGGCCCCCTTTCCGGAAGGGGCATGGTAATTTTTGAAATCGCAATAGGGAAATGCGCAGGGGATTTAAATATCCCCCGCGGCATTTAAATAAAAATGTCCGCCGCTTTTTTCCGGCTTTTAGAAAAGCCGGAAAAGAGCGTCTACACTGGCCCCGATCCTCCGGAAAAAGCGCTTATTCCTACTTTGAAGTAGGAATAAGATCCTCCGGAAAAGGGCTTTTTTTCCGGAGGATTGGGGCCAGTGTAGACGCTCTTTTCCGGCTTTTCTAAAAGCCGGAAAAAAGCGGCGGACATTTTTATTTAAATGCCGCGGGGGATATTTAAATCCCCCGCACATTTCCCTATTGCAATTTCAAAAATTACCATGCCCCTTCCGGAAAGGGGGCCAATGTAGATGTAGCCAATGGATGTATCTAAACTTTACCCTACTTACACATTATGAAGAGTCTTTTTCTTAGAGAGAGACATGTCTTCTGTCTCCCTCAGTATCTAGAGCAAACCAGCCTAGAGACAAAGGATGGAAAACCCAAAAATTCCTTTGTCTCAGTTTGAAATCCCTATCTGCATTTCTATTGGCTGACTGCTACCTGGCTAGATACAGTTAACCCCTTAGTCCCCAGGCTGCTGGCCGTCCCTCATAACCATGACAAATACAAATCCCAAAGCTTCCCAAAACAATTTCTAGAGCATTTTTGTTTGTCTAAGGATTTATCTAAAAAGAACTGATTGTCAGCATTTCAGTGGTAGGATTAATATGTGGAGACTTCACTGCTTAAATCTGTCCAGAATCCCAAATTAAAAATATAGTGGAAAATCAAACTGGAGATGATTAGGGATTGGATATGAGGGTATTTCTAGACTACATGGCTCCATCAGTGGAGCCATGTAAACTAGTTTACCCGACATAGTCAATGAAGCGGGGATTTAAATAATCCCCGCTTCATTAAAATAAAATATAGCCACCGTACTGTGCCGACAATCAGCTGATCTGGCACAGCGCAGCAGTCTAGATGCGGATCGGTCAACAAGGGAAGCCTTTGTTGACCGCTCCCTTATGCCTCATGCCGGCAAAGCGCGGCAGCCATTTTTTTTAATAAAGCAGGGATTATTTAAATCCCCGCTTCATTGACTATGTCGGGTAAACTAGTTTACATGGCTCCGTTGATGGAGCCATGTAGTCTAGACATGCCCTGAGAGAAACTAGAAGGAAAATTCCTCACACACATAAATACTCAAATAAAATCCCGTAAAGAACAACAGATCATACACCAGTCTGGTTACTAACCACCGTTTAGTTGGTTAGTTCTTAACTCCTGACAAGCCAGAGCAATTTCTAATTGTCACTGACACAAAGCTGAGTCTTGTGTTATAAGCTGATGACTCACTTATCCACATTCCCAGATTAAGAAGAAATTAATTATGCTCTCTAGAGATTGTTTCCTAACAAACTGTGCATGTTGACTGGCTAGGTGATGAGAAATAGTAGGTCTTATGCATATAGGTGTAAATCTTGAGCGATGTTTCAGTAATCACTCGGGCAATAGGAGCCTATGAAGATCCGTTGAACCCAATGGGAAGATGTCTCCAGAAGAGTTGAGTTTAAAGGGGAAAAAATGAAGAATAGCAAGGAACATTCTTTGACATAATGCTGACTCTAGCCAATTCCAGGTTCTGCCTGCAGAGGACTTAGAGACAGTGGAACTAATATGGTTACACAGTGTTCAATGATTATAATGATGCTGGGGCCAGGGAATAAAGCCAGTGCTCCCGGGTGTCATGTTAGCACAGCATCAGAAGGAAATTAAATCTTAGGCAAAAAGGGACAAACGAAGCCACTGAAACTATGCCTGCAAGAAAGCCTGTCTGGTTGCATTCACCTCACGAGTACCTGCTGGTGCCTGAGTGTAATCCTTCTTCCTTTCTCTACTCTCTGTGCCCCATGCCGTCCATTGCCTTTGTCAGGTATATCTTCAGAGGCTCAGCCCTCCAGCTAGGGCACACAGCTAATAGGCAGATGGAAGAACTCCTTCTGGGGTAACAAAGATCCAACAGGCCTATTGCTGTGCTCTAGTTGGTGTCTTCAGCCCTGTCTCTGGATTCAGTTCTCAGTCCTTATTTTAAGAGGAATAAGGGATCTTTCGGAAAAGGCTTTATTTTCTGAAAGATCCGCGTCTAGACTGGCGCTTTTTTCCGGCAAAGCTCCGAGCCGGAAAAAAGCGGCAGCCATGTTTATGCAAATGAAGCGGGGGGGATTTAAATCCCCGCTTCATTTGCTATTGCGATGTGTCTAATTTGCATCCCTTTTATGGAAAAGGGATGCAGTCTAGACACAGCCGACTGGTAATCTGGCAGTTTATTGACTATTTTATCTACACTGTGGGCATGTGTCACAACTGCCCTGAAAGTCACATTGGCAGAGGCAAAGACAGCCATCTAACAACGCCTAAGAAACAGCACTGTTTCCTAAAGTCATCCAGCAGGCTGCTGAGATGGTGCTTGTTGGTTGTCGGAAAGAACACATGCCCCCTCAACACAAGGAGTGGCAAACAGCTTAATGACCAAACAGGCCACTTTAGAAGGAACTGTTTTGAGAACAAGTGACATGCTCAGAAAGCCACTGAAGTTCAGAAAGTCGATTGTTGGCAGGTGTTCAATGAAAGACCAATTGGTCACCCTCTCTGTTCAGAGTTCAAGTTCTATATCCTAACTTCCATCCTAGATAAAGTTACTGGTTCTATTTGTTCTATAGTTGTTTCGTTGACATATTTTATTTCCATTTAATTAGTATTAAAAACAAAAAGTTATATGGTAGGGCCACCGAAGTCAATGAATACTGGTCCCTGCCATGTTTAAAGGGGTAAACATTTGTAATCTTGATGAATGTTATGAGTGGGGCTGGGAAAAGAGGCCAATCTTCCCAGCATCTCTATGTGTCTCTGGAATCTTGTTATTGTAACAACTCTGAGTCTGTAATTGATTGCTTCATACAGTGCAGTATGAAAGGGCTAGTGCTTACAAAGCCCATATTGAATTTCTCTTAGCACTGGAAATCTCACTTTAATCCCTTCCATAATCAGATTGGATTGGAGTCTAATGCAGTCTGGCCTTTCATATGCACTTTTTTAATTAATTTGCTTCCTGATTTCTACCCTCTTATCTCTCTGGAAATGATACAGTAGACTGAATCTTTTGCATTGGGATGGTGTGTTCCAATTCTATAAAAGCAGTAGCACCAAAACTCAGTATTTTATGTATGTAGAATTGATATAATGAAGAGTAACAGTTTACTTCAGTGTTTTTGGAGATGAAGCTCTGCGTGTAGACAGTGTCACAGATCATCAGTTTCAGAACTATTTTACAAACAAGTGGTTGTAATTAAAGTGCAATTATGAGCTAATTCATGTGTGATTTTTTTTCTAATGAAGTATAATGAAGAAATCATCATTTTGAGCCATTCCTAATTCCTAATTAGGAAATCAGTAGCAAATCGTAATATTTTTCACAGCTCTTATTTTATTGCTTTTGACTTACAGCTAGAGGCAGCTTTCTAGTTACCCATGAGAATACTATATCTGAATGTGACATTTGTTTGGCTTTTTCTGATCATGCGTTACTTTATACTTACTTCATTTTTTAGTGAGTTTTGCCTTTTTTAACAGCTTTTTATAGATGCATTTCTAAATGAAGCCAGCACTGAACTTTTTGACAGTACAAATAGTTTTATCATCACATAATGATAGTTTAGCTGGTTGCAGACTTAGCTACATTTAGTGCAATGTAACCTAGGGGTTTGATTGAGAAATAGAGTGGAATTTTGGATATGTCCTGATTTTAACATAATTGGAGGACAGCCATAACAAATGGCTTTAAGGAAATAATCTGAGTAAGGATAAATGCTAGGTAATGGGAAATGTATAAACACACCTATTACTTCCACTTAACCTACACTATAATGAGCTCTACACATTAAAATCAATAATCACTATACAGTTCTTCTGTTAATGTAAACATTAAGAGTGGAGCCGGGGGGCAGGTATTGCTCTGAATCTGTTCAAGTGCAATATATTTTTTGCCAGGACAGCCACTTTGTTTATGTTCAAAATATCTAATATACTTGACTTCTGACTTGGGACACATATTGTATTGCTCTTAAAGTCTGTCTTCTAGTGACACAGATGCAAATTCTGTACGTTGACCATGATATAAGAGCTATGAAACCTGAGCCTGTAAGCTTCAGAGAACCTTCTGTGAGGCAGTAAGACCTTCCCACTCCCTTTTGAGCAAGGGACTCAGCATCTGGCTGAACTGGGCCAACAGACAATACAGAATGTGGAATGATGTCAAAGGCATATCCACACCCTGCCCCATTTGTGGCGTTTTAATGTCACTGTAAGTATGGATTCTCCTTTGTTTGTGCCCTAAAGTACAAATACCAAAATTCTTATTGCTATCTGTACAGGAGTCCGGGGGGAAACTTGAATCTGGACAAACGAGAGGATCCCTGAATTCTTTACCAAACTATTGTGCACTCACATAAGCAGCCATAAGGCAGAGAAAATAAGATAAATCAAAGAAGTTATCGGGTGAATCGGCAGATTTAAATTGATGTCAGAATAAGAACACTTTTGGGGCAGCAGATGTAGACTGGTGACTTAACTCCTGTTTGCAGACTGAAGACATAGTCTAGAAAAATTATAATGAAAACTACGTGCTGCATAAAATCTGCACGCTGAAATCCCAAACCACATGCAGTCTGTCTAGTTTCAGGCTCTTTTACAAATTCCATACCCAGGAGTTTACTGAGATTTTCTAAGGTACACAAATTTTTCAAGTGAAAAGGATCATTATTTCAATGAACTTCCTCTCTGCTCCCCATCCGGTGATGTTTGTGGTTTTTCATGTGAACTAACCAGATCAGCCATACTGTCACTGGTTCATTCTCCTGCACATCTACTAACATAATATATGCCATCATGTGTCAACAATGCCCCACTGCTATATACATCGGCCAAACTGGACAGTCCCTACGTAAAAGAATCAATGGACACTAATCAGATATTAGGAATGGCAACATACAAAAACCTGTAGGGGAACACTTCAATCTCCCTGGACATACGATTGCAGATCTAAAGGTAGCCATCCTGCAGCAAAAAAACTTCAGGACCAGACTTCAAAGAGAAACTGCTGAGCTACAGTACATCTTCAAGTTTGACACAATCAACTCAGGATTAAACAAAGACTGTGAATAGCTCGCTAACTACAAAAGCAGCTTCTCCTCTCTTGGAATTCACACCTCCAGATAAGCTACTAGAAGTGGGCCTCATCCTCCCTGATTGGATCCACCTCGTCATCTCCAGCCTGATTCTGGCCTGCATATTTATATCTGCCTCTGGAAATTTCCACTACATGCATCTGACGAAGTGGGTCTTTGCCCACGAAATCTTATCTCCAACACTTCAGTTAGTCTATAAGGTGCCACAGGACTCCTCGCCGCTTTTGCAGATTCAGACTAACACGGCTACCCCTCTGAGAAATGTGAACTAAGTTCAGCACACTTTCCCCCTTTCCTTAATATTGGTACTGGCCTGTAAAAGAGGCTGGTGTGAGAAGATCAGTTTTTACCACTTGTGTCTCTTCTGCTGTCTGGGTTCCAAAAAGTAAGAATTCGTGAGGTGGCAAAGAGCAGCTTTGGTTCATGTCTCTCCCTGATCTTTTTCTCCTGGTTATAGGATGGAGTGCTGTGCTAAAGTATAGGCAACTAAGATTTCTGAAAAGATGCAATTTCACGAAGGGCAATGCTGAAAAGCCAATTATAATTAAAGTTCAGCTTCACTTTCAGCACTCTTTCAGGTAGCATCACTTCCGATCATCAAGCATTTTTACTAGCTTTGAAGACATTATGTGGTGCACCTTTCTATAGACTTCTGAAAATCCAAAGTCTTCACAATATAGCAAAAGAGTACCCTGATCCAAATTTTCACATCCAAAATGAATCTTTAATGGTCATGATCCAGATTATTCTGGTGTACATGCCATGGTAATCTGGCCAGCAGCACATAAGTACTAGCCATCAGCACTGGTAAATTGCAGTTTACTATTAGTTATCTTTACTTCTAAAGAGTCAGCACACCTTTTTAAAACTTCTTAGTATAGCTGTGCATAGCTGCACATTTCTTGGGTCTTGTAGTCATGCACAATGAGGCCCCACTTCTGGACACATTTGTTTGGTGTGATTTCATCTTAAGACTTCATGTATGCATGAAAGGAAAAATTTTGTTATGCAGAAGATCTCCTCTTATGAATGATGCATGCTGAAAGCTTTGTGTCTAATCACAGAAACTGCACAGCAATGATGAGCTTTGAGTCTATGAGGCTGTGGAGTTTTGAAAACCACTTACCATATGTTGCAAAAGAATAAAGGAAACTAGTGTCAAGAGTAAACGTTCAAAATAATAAGAGTTTTAAAATTCAGTCAATCATTTTGGTTTCTGAATGTGGGAGTAACATAATAGGGGTATGTCTACATTAGCCCCCTAGTTCAAACTAGGGTGGCTAATGTAGGCATTTGAACTTGCAAATGAAGCCCAGGATTTAAATATCCTGGGCTTCATTTACATGTTCCCGTGCGCCGCCATTTTTAAATCCCCTTAGTTCGAACTGACTGCCCGTGGCTACATGCGGCAGTCAGAAATTAATCTGAACTAAGTCCTTAGTTTGGATTAACTGTTACTCCTCCTGCAATGAGGTGTAACAGTTAGTCCGAACTAAGGATTTAGTTCGGATTAACTTCTGACTGCCACATGTAGACGCGGGCAGCCAGTTCGAACTAAGGAGATTTAAAAATGGCGCCCGCCCGGGAACATACAACTGAAGCCCAGGATATTTAAATCCCAGGCTTCATTTGCAAGTTCGAATGCCTACATTAGCCACCCTAGTTCGAACTAGGGGGCTAGTGTAGACATACCCTAGGAGTGAACAGGAGAGGCACAAGAATTGCCAGGCTCCTGGGCATGATGAGGGAGGGAGCCTGGCTAGGCACTCCCATAAGAGGTGGGGCCTCAGGCAGAAGGGCTGGGGCTGGGGCTAGCCTCTTCCCGCCAGTTCTTCAGCACTGCCCAGAGTATGCCGCCTGGGGCTCTGGTGGTGATTTAAAGGGCCCAGAACTATAGAGTACAGGGGGCTGCTAGAGAACCCCATCACAGAGGAATCTTGGCACTTCTAAGTGGCTGAGTGGTTCGAGATTAAGCTTAAAAGTGTCTAAACCCCTGATCTGCAATGGGCTGGGCTCTGCATAGGCAAAGACAGAGGGTCTACTGGAGTGGATGAGGGCAGGTCCATTGGGTCTTGATGTCACATTTATCCAATCACTACAAACTGGAGGTTGAGCAAGTGCAGAGGTGAGCACAATCCACCTCTACTCAGCTGATTAGCAGAGGTGCAAACTTACAGCTCTCAGTGCGTGTTCAGCTGCACCTAGCTCCATCCTGCAGCTGACCTGCTCCCAGGATTCTCCTGCAAGCTGTGTAGACTGGAGGAGAGAAGAGGGGAGGAAAGTGCTGAAGTCAGGGTGTCCCCCTGCCCCTGTATCCCAGAGGTCAGAGGGAAGGTGACACATAGCAAAACTGCTCCAATCTGAAGCAAGGGTGGTCAGTGACTCAGAGGAGCGCCTGTCTTAAGAGGATTGCAGAGTTTCTAAGATTTCAGTGCTCTCTCTCACACACACAGACTTCCCCCCATAATCCGTCTCTGCAGAGTGTGGGAGGGTGGCAACCACAAAGCAGGACAGCTTTCCCTGTCTTAAAGAGACAGAGTGTTGCTTCTCTCAAAAAGTTATCCAGCAGCTGTCAGCAGATACACTCTGCGTCACTGTCATACACACCAGTCTGTGCTGCACTGTCACTGTACAACACACACACAGTCACTGTGCCACACACACTCTCCCATTTCTGTGCCACACACACTAAATCTGTGTCACAAAGTCTGTCTCTCACACAAAGTGTCTGTCTTTCACAGTCACACACTCCTTTTTCTCTCTCTTTCACCCCCAGTCTCAGTCCTTCCACCCAAGGCCTCGCCCCTTCCAGGGGGTGGAGCCAACCTGTGACCACATATCAAAATTTGTGAAGTGGTCCCCTTATAAAAATTATTGCCCACCCCTGAGCAAGACTCATCGCACCTGTTCCAGCATAGGGCTGGAATGGAGGAGGCTACAAAGAGATTGAGAAGTTGCCCATAATTCTGTCAGCGGCTGGGAGTAGATTCCATTCCCTGAATCTTCATGTAATTCCCTAGAGCAAAACCTGTTGACATGTGGTGGAGTGTGTAACATTCAAAATACTAAAAGGGTACAGATCAGAGGTTCTCCATCTGGCCCTGCTTCCAGCATAGGGGCTGCTTTAATCTGCTCCCTCTTGCAACAATCTCCAATGGACTATCTACTATCAGAGCAAAAGACGACCATACCACCAAGCTTGAGTTACTTGTCCTCCCTGCCTCATGCATTTGGAATTGGCTACACCAGATCTATGCTTACTGTGGACTCTGTCACACTAGAGGGTTTCCAGTAATAGAATTGGGAATAAATTCTGTACCTTTTCCACTGCAAAACACAAAATAGATGGCTTAGGGCCGTGAATGTATTCTGTACGTTTATAAACTAATAACTTTCCATTCCTGTGCTACTAATGTCCTAGATTGTTAAAAGGGAGTGATTTTTAAAATCCCATTAAAAGAGACCTTCCAGATAATTACATTGAAGGCCACAGCTCACCAGCATGGCAATAAGTGCAATTGTAACCAGCTATAGCAAAAATTTAACACCCTGGCACTCCAAAATCGCGAGGCATATTATAACCAAATGGTGGATAATGTTGAATTTTGCTTAGCCAGTGATGACTTAA
Source organism: Pelodiscus sinensis (assembly GCF_049634645.1). Taxonomy (NCBI): domain Eukaryota; kingdom Metazoa; phylum Chordata; order Testudines; family Trionychidae; genus Pelodiscus; species Pelodiscus sinensis. The sequence goes on along the minus strand of NC_134719.1, from coordinate 39,789,410 downwards.
AGCAAGTATTCTGTGCTATCGGCAATCTCAGCAGTCAAGAAGTCACTATAAACATTTCTATGTCTATACTATGAACTTTTTGCGAAAGAAGCAATGCAAATGAAGCGCTCATTAGCATTTTCTTGTGCTTCATTTGCATAATATCTTCCAATCCGTTTTGCGCAAAAGGTTTTTGTGCAAAAATAAGCAGTGTGGATGGGTCTATTTTGCACAAAAAAACCTTTTTGTGCAAGATACTTATGCCTGAAAAATAGAGGCATAAGGATCTTGTGCAAAAAGAGGGTTTTGCACAAAATGGACACGTCCACACTGTTTATTTTAGCACAAAAACCTCTTGTCCAAAACTAATCAGAAGAGATTATGCAAATGAAGCATGAGAAAATGCTAATGCATTGCCTCTTCCACAAAAAAAACATAGTGTAGACAACGCCATAGTGTGGAGTTTCCTTCCTTCACCTCCTGACCCTCCTTCCTTTTTAAGATCCTGGGTCCAATCCTGTATTGCCTCAACATAAGTTAGAGCAGCCTCATGGCTGCTTTAATTTGCACCAACAATGACACCCAGGCCCCTTCCCCAGGCCACTCACGTCTAGCACATTCCCTATACTGTGGGTGAGAAGAGGGTGTGGCATTGAGCTGGTTATACTATACATGGATTTCACTGGGCATTGTTACCAGTTCAGATATGATCTTTGTCATTATTGGCCAATAGTCAGTTGTTAAATGTGTTAGTGGTAGTAATACTGTCGGTAATGTCCGTATTTTTTTAAAAGCCACATAGTGGTGGTGTCCACAGAGGCACTGCTGGGATTCTGTATCACCACCTAAGTCCTACTTAGTCCCTGCTAATTAGGGCCACAGCTTGCTGCTCTACCACAGTGAAGATCATTTAGCCAGTATCCATGCCATGTCTGACTTGTGGCTAACCTGAAGATTTTCTTGTCCAGGTCCATCAGTCCTTCACAAAAATAAAATAAAATAAAATAAAATAAAATAAAATAAAATGGCCAGGGAAACTACAGCAATTTTAGTATGGGGGGAGGGAGATTTGCTGTTTAGTCCCTAATGATTCTGACTAGAAAAAGCCAACCTATGGTTTTAGGGTTTGCCTTAATTATAGAATCGCTGTAGCTGCTCTTCCAGCGGTTTACCTTTTTGTTCGTGACTTTATTTTGCAACTCATTAAATTTTATGGCATTAGCAGGGATTTGAAGCACCAGATTTAATCAATATTTCTTACATCAGCATTTTTGTTCAATTCACTGTATAGTAAGTGATATTTTTAGTATGTCGTCTGACCTTTCCCTCCCGAGCCTGCACTTCCTAATTATAACGTTCCTTGTTTTTATATGATCTATAAGCAAATTCAAGTGCTGTCACAGCACTTGAAAATTTTCTCAAGGGAGGGAAGGGTCACAGAGATGGCCTATCTACTTGCACAAAAGTATATTTGGATTATTTGCATATGTTTGAATTCATGAGATTTACAGTTCTAGGATGCAGTCAGGAAAACTGCTTTAGTTTCCTTTTGCTTGCTTTGTGTTTCAATCACTGTGCTTACTATCACACCCTTTTTTAACTATAACTACATTTTGCCTGATAATTCCCTTTCTATCAATCCCTCTGCCTGTCAGAGGATATCTTTTTGAAATTTGCTGACATAGCAGCAAAAAATGTTTTCTGGGTGATATCTTTGAAGTTTTAATTGCATTAAAAGGTAGTTTATTTTTCTTTGTAGTAGTTTATTTTTCTTTCTTTGAAATGTATTTTTTTCATGTATCAGAGAAAGACAAATGAAATAAATTGCTCTATACCTTCATAACACATTGTTATTTTAAACAGTGGGCAAGTTAAACTCTGTGTAGAAGTGTGCCCTTAAAGGTCAAATCCTGGCTCAGATAGTCACTAGCTCCCAAGTCAAACCCTAACCCTAACCCTAACCCTAACCCTAGTCACTAGCTCCCAAGTCAAATCAGATGGAACAGGAAGCACAAATAATTCCATGAAACTGAGACTGAGGCACTTGGGGAAATGTAAACTACCGTATCTGGTGTGAAGAAAGAAACCGGAAAAATGATAATGCTGAAATAAACTATATGGGTATGTCTACACTAGCCCCCTAGTCCTGCAAGCAGGTTTAACAGCTAGTTCGATTTAGGGGCTTTAATTCGAAATACCGGATCCCTGCCACATGTAGACGCAGGCAGTTAGTCCGGACTTGTAAATTTCAAAAATGGCAACCGGCCGGGAAGATGCAAATCAAGCACAGGATATTTAAATCCCGGGATTGATTTGCAACTTCGAATGCCTACATTAGCCTCCCTAGTTCGAACTAGCGGGCTAGTATAGACACACCCTATGTGACCACAGAGAGCAAATCAAACATGACTTTGGAAAATATGGTAACAAAAGAAATCAGTACAGGTTTGGACTGCACATGTAAGGATAGTACATGAGCAAGGAGGAAATGCACCTAGATACCATATTAACTCTGAGTGGTTATGAATAAATTGGAAGAAAATCAAAAAAGGCTTCCTAAAAGGGCCTGTGCAAGGCTGAAACTCAGTTTATCCTAGCTTCAGTGGAATTTGAGTGGTGCTCAGCAGTCTTCCACAAGACTGACCCAAAAATTATTAGGGACTTGAGAGGGACTGGTTTAACTATATATTCTGTGGCTTGGCTAAAAACAGTTATGTGTAGTCAAATAACTGTATAAGTATATGAATGGTGTAAGCCACAAGAAAGTAGTGGAATTATTTAGGATGATAAAAGGGCCAAACAAGATTTTATGAAGTGAAATGGTAAATGCCAAATTCAGGTGACAATTTTCATAATGAGGCAGTTGTAGAGTACAATAAGCCCTGTCATTTGGGACCATTAAGTTTACATTTAACAAAGTTTTAACATTATACATATTTAATGCTAAATTCTTGTCAGTTGAATAATTACTTTGATCTCTGTGGGAACTAGCAAAGTTTGGCAACAATGGGATCATTATACTGAAATTAAATAATTTACATATTAGCTGAAATGAGAGATTAAGGTGGGATGTTCAAAACAGCCTCTCACTTAGTCACTCAGCTATCATTGAAAGTCAAAGTTAGCTTCTCGTTCAGGAGGAAAACACTATTTATATATATTTTTTTAAAAATCTGATTTGAAATGTGGGTCTAGCATAGTAGTGGGTAACCTGCAGCCCATAGGGCATATGTGGGCTATAAGGGTGTGTCTAGACTACAGGGTTTTGTCGACAAAAGTGGACTTTTGTCAACAAAATTATACCTGTGTCCACACTGCCTTTGAGTTATGTCGACATAACGTCGACAAAACTCAGCAGTTTTGTCAACGTATGTAAACCTCATTCTACGAGGAATAATGCCTTTTGTTGACAGAGTTCTGTCGATAGAAGGCATTATTGCATCTACACTGTCTTTTGCGTCCACACTGTTATGTCGACAAAGCGACTTGCTTTATTGACAGAACTGGATATAGTCTAGATGCTCTTTGTTGACAGAAGCTTTGTCGACAGTATCTGTTGACAAAACTTCTGTCGACAAAACCCTGTAGTCTAGACATACCCTTAGAGAGAACCCACAGGACATTGTTTAGTGTTGCCCACATGCAGGGTTGCCAGATTCTGTTAGTTTCCATCCACATAGGATTTTCCCTACTGATACTAGTAAAATGACACACACATAAAGCAAAGGCACATGAAGCAAAGTGTGTGCTGACTGCACACAACATTGACTGTGAGAGCTGCGCGCTTCCTCTGCGTTCAGTCAAAGCGCTGATACAGTTCAGTCAGCACAACGGGCAAATTCTAGGCATGCTAGTACAGTTACCAACACTACCCTCTCCCGGGAGACTGTCTTGGTTATAACAATCTTGAGGCCCACAGAGATGAAGAAGGGACACTCATGTGGCCTACCTAGGTGGCTCATCAGTGAGTTAGGACCATGCCTTCCCAGGGCTGAAGCAAAGATTCAACATGAATGGCTGTCCAGAGCCTCAAGCAAACAGAGGTTTTTAGTGAACAAGAAATGTCAAGCATTTTACCACAAAAGCTGTGTTCCTGCTAAGCAGGCCATTGCCAAAGAAGCCTAAGAGAGCTGCAGGCTCAAATCCTCTTAGAGCTGTGGGAAATTGTTGAGTGAGGAAGTATAAAGACTAAGCAATAAAATGTCTTGAAGTGCTATGCCCATGCAGAACAGTGAGACAAGGAGGGTGATCACCAACATAGTGAAAGACACAAGCTTATGAGCGCCACACAGCACTCATCTTCAGGCAGATCAGAGTAGGCCTCAAGAGCAGCAGAAGCTACTGGCTGTGAAGAGCTGGGACTTGCAGTAGCTATACCACAAGTCTCCTGACACCTGTCATTGTAAGGTAATGCACTCTTTGAGTGTGCAGCACGTTGACATCCCTGCTATTGGGTTCCAGGATCTGACCAAAAAAAACAATTAAAATTAATGGAAAGATGCCCATTGACTTCGGTAGACTTAGATCAGGCTCCAGGAGTGCAAACAGTCATGTTTTGGCAGACTTCCATATGAGTATGCTGAGGAAGAAACATCTCCCTACCCTTCTTCTGCCTATCTCATCTCCGTGCAGGAGCAACCATAATTTGACCCTACACCTGCGACTGATGGATCACAGATTAATCCTACCTAGCTAACTACATAACAAATAAATGTTACAAACACTACAGCATTAGAGCATTCCTAAGCCCAACTCCCACTAGCAATCACTTCTTTAAAAAAACCAAAAACTTAACAGCATAATTGCTATTTTACAAATATTCCAGAAGCACTTATTATGTTGCTAGCTGAGTTTAGTTTATATGATATTTCATTATTTTGACCTAATGTATTAATATCACATGGAACTATTAATCTCATCTGAAAATTGGTGATTGATGAGTACAGAATCCATTGATCTGTGTATAGTGCCCTACCTAGTGGACCAAGCCCACCAATGAGAAAGGGGAGGGGAACCAAGAGGCAGTTGTCTCAGGGCCTAGTGATTTTAAAGGGCTCGGGCCTCCAGCCAACACAGATGCTACTGTAGCAGCAGTGGCACCTGGAATCACAGACCCTTTGGAACTCCATGCAGCACTGAGGGTTGTGGGAGGGACGGTGCAGCATGCTCTCTGCCCCACCCCTTCCACTCGAAGCCCTGCCCCTTCCAGGATCATGAAGCCAGACCCCTCCACCCATATCTTGCCCAAGGGCCCAGTGTGGCTGTTGGCTCCCCTGGACTGAACCATATTCTCTCTGTGGAAAGATGTGCTGCACTGCCTCAGGCCAATGCTTTCCACTACAGCACATGCATGCACATTTACTCACCATCATACTATCCCTCTCTACAAGAAAGCAGCACAATAGAATATTGTTCCTCATAAGTAGTCTGTCCATTCCTTTACCGGAGTGCAATTTATACCTTTTTTTCCATGCACTGCATCATGCAATGGATAGGACACCTAAGCTGAAAGATTTCCAAATCAGTGAGAACCTTTTCATAGACTCATAGAGTCATAGAACACTAGAACTGGAAGGGACCTTGAGAAGTCATCGAGTCCAGTCCCCAGTCCTCACAGCAGGACCCAGTATACATTTTTATACATTTTCAAATGTATAAAAGCTCTTTGCCCTTCCCCAAACAGGAGAGACGTTGATTGATTCCATCTGCAAATACCTGATCTGAATTTCAGTGACTGGACAGAAGTGCCTTTATGGACAAGTGCCTAATGAACAGGTGGATATTTCAGCTCTGGATCGCCACTGTCTATAGAATACTAATTGTGTATCTTTGTATACACAGGTATATACCAATAACAGTCCAGTTTTGTATTACACAAAGGATAGTACACAATGTAATGCATTTAGCACCATTTGTGATTAAGAGTATACTAAATATGTTTGGTCAAATTTAGTGTAACTTTGACTACATTTTCATGTGCATTGATTTCAGGACAGTTACACTGGATATTAATTTGATTCACTCATTTATATTTGCACTATCACCAGGTTTTAATAAAAGCGACAAGGAGTCCTGTGGCACCTTATAGACTAACAGTTGTATTGGAGCATAAGCTTTCGTGGGCCAAGACCCATTTCGTCAGATGCATGTTGTGGAAATTTCCAGAGGCAGGTATAAATATGCAGGTGAGAGATAACGAGGTAAATTCAGTCAGGAAGGGTGAGGCCCACTTCTAGAAGCTGATGTGGAGGTGTGAATTCCAAGAGAGGAGAAACTGATTTTGTGCTTGGCTAGCCATTCACAGTCTTTGTTTAATCCTGAACTAATGGTGTCAAATGTGCAGATGAACTGTAGCTCAGCAGTTTTTCTTTGAAGTCTGGTCTTGAAGTTATTGTGCTGCAGGATGGCTACTTTTAGATCTGCTACTGTGTGTCCAGGGAGATTGAAATGTCCTCCTACAGGTTTTTGTATATTGCCATTCCTAATATCTGATTTGTGTCCATTTATTCTTTTACATAGGGACTGTCCAGTTTGGCCGATGAATATAGCAGAGAGGCAAGTTTTAATAAAAAGTGCTTGTTTAAAAGAATCCAAGGGAGAGCAGCTTTGATTTTAGTTTTCAATTTGGAAGGGCTTTGATAAGTACAGAACACCCAAATGATGAAGCTACAAGATAAAAAGGCTGCTTTCTGAAAAGCACAGGATTAAGTGAATAACTGTGTATTAACATCACGTAGCAATTTATTATGCACAAATAGTGTGTTTAGCACTGTAGCAGATAGCCCTTGCCCCTGACAACTTAAAATTCAAACTGACGATATAGAACACAAAAGGAGAACTACAGATAGGTTCTGCTTACTACGGATTATTATTTGTTCATGGCTGGGCTGGGGACAATGTTCTTTACTATTTGGATTAGCAGCTGGGGCGTCCACAATGGTTGAAGGGCCAAAATCCCAATAATGAGTATGTAAGATCTTGACCATAGTCTCTGTTAAGAATCTTTCACATATGCCTAAACTGGATGGGCCTGGTCTGAGGCCTGGCTAACAACAGACAACACATGGCTAAAAGGAAACAGAGCTAAGCAGAAGACAGGCCTTGTTTGTACAACTAGGCATGAAACAAGCTGAGACAGCAGAACCCCAGGTTGACAGTGGTTGGGGCCTTATCGCGAATTATAGACACATAACTCTTAGAGAGTGGCCTTGAAAGTCTGTCTCACAAGTTCAGGAGGAGATAGCAGTGTATCCTCCCCACATACCAGCCAGCAGTCGGGGAGAGGAGAGGGCCAGCATGCCAGCATGAATAAATATATCCATCCCTCACAGATGCCAATCCAGTCCAAATGGGTACATTGATAAATATATACAATTGCCAATGTATATATTGTTCTCTTTGTTTTAAGACCACAGAGGAATGTACCTGTGAGCAAACTTGTCTGGGAGATGCCACCCATTATTTCTATGAACCTGGAATCAGGATTTAACCTATTTACTGCAAAAATGACACTTGAGCCATAACACCTGTTTATTAGCATACATGTAAATCTGAACCATGGGAGGAGCAATTATATAATCTTTTAGACGATTGGCTTATTGTGCTCATTATGTCTTGCTGCTAGAACCTATCCAGGGGCTCAGGAACTCCCACCCCATCACTTCTCTCAGCCCATTGGCACCCTATATAATCTTTAGTAATCCATTGTTTGGCATTGAGGCTACATCTACACTACAGCTGTGTCTACACTGGCAAGTTATTCCGGAAAATCAGCCGCTTTTCCAGAAAAACTTGCCAGCTGTCTACACTGGCCGCTTGAATTTCCGCAAAAGCACTGACGATCTAATGTAAAATCATCAGTGCTTTTTCAGAAAAACTATGCTGCTCCTGTTTGGGCAAAAGTCTTTTTCCGGAAAACTGTTCCGGAAAAGGGCCAGTGTAGACAGCACAGTAGTGTTTTCCGCAAAAAAGCCCTGATCGCAAAAATGACGATCGGGGCTTTTTTGCGGAAAAGCGCATCTAGATTGGCCACGGACACTTTTCCGGAAAAAGTGCTTTTCCGGAAAAGCATCCTGCCAATCTAGACGCACTTTTCCGGAAATACTTTTATCAGAAAACCTTTTCCGTTAAAAGCATTTCTGGAAAATCATGCCAGTGTAGACGTAGCCTACGGGTTTTGCCAGAAGAGGCAATGCAAATGAAGCGCTGATTAGCATTTTTTCATGCTTCATTTACATAATCTTTTCCAATCCGTTTTTGTGCAAGGGGCTTTTGAACAAAAACAAGCAGTGTGGACATTTCCGTTTTGCGCAAAAACTCCTTTTTGCACAAGATCCTTATGCCTCTCAGGCCCTTATGCCCCCTGAGAGGCATAAGGATTTTGCACAAAAAGGGGTTTTTGCACAAAACGGAAATGTTCACACTGCATGTTTTTGCACAAAAACAGATCGGAAGAGATTATGCAAATGAAGCAAATGAAGTATGAGAAGATGTTAATCAGCGTTTCATTTGCATTGCCTCTTCCAGCAAAACCCATAGTGTAGACGTAGCCAGAGAGAAAGGAAGAGCAAGAAGGAGGAGGAACTCTCAAATAAGGTGCTAAGAGTCGATTGAAGCAAATAAACAGTATGGAGGTCATTGGAGGAAAAAGATCAGAGGAGAATAGAAAATATCAAAGTATATTAAAAGGATCAAGGAAGTTGAGGCTGGAGAAGAGGACATGAGACTTGGCCAATAAGAATCATTGCTGAGGATAATTTTGGTGCACGTAGTGAATGGACATACAGGAGGAAATTAGAGGAGAAGGTAAAACATCAGGTGTTCAAAGTATTTGCAACTACCTAGAGGTAAAAGTGAGGAAAGAGATGGTGTAGTTAAGAACAGCTGTTTTTTGTCCAGAGTTGTTATTCAAAGTAACATTTGAGCTGGCTTGGATGCTGAAAGAAAAGCTGATCTTGTATCTTTTTCAGTCGTGTTTTTCTTTAAAGCCAACCCTATGCTGTACTACTTCAGCTGCTTTATAGCTTGCTAAGAAACATTACAGTAAAGCATATGTGAAAGGAAAACAGGTTGAGGAATTTGAAATGTTTCAGTAGTGTACAAACTTTTAAATACACAAGGTTTGCCATCTTCCCACTAATATGTAACATAGCTAGCAAAATCTGATTTTAGGAAATGAAAAAGCTATGAGCTGTCATAGAAACAATAGCAATTTGTACCATTGTGTAAACTGATATTGGAAGGTGTCACAGGCTGACCATTTTCCAAGCATACAACTGAGAAATACTGAAAGGCTTAAAAATAGCAATTTAATTTCTGCCAAACAAGTTGATCTACCACTTACTTCCCCAAGCACTTTCAAATTGTTGCCAGTTGTTGTGGATCAATTACAAAAGCCCTGGATATGGGAATGATCTGAAAAATTGTTTTCTTGTCTCCCCCAATCAAAAGATGGTATTTGGTAAGTGTTTCCTGTACTCTTACATGCATGAGGCTACATCTACACTGCAGCTTTCTTTCAGAAGAAGCTTTTCTGGAAGAGATCTTTTGAAAAAATTTCTTCTGAAAGAGAGTTCACACTGTTAAAGCACATCGAAAAAGTGATCTGCTTTTTTGAATGATAGCATCCACACTGAATGGACTCTAGTTCACATTTCAGCTGTGATTACTATGGAGGGAGTGGCCACCAGGACACCTGAGCTTTTTCTTCTTTTCTCTTCTTTTGAAAGAACTCCCTCTTCCCCATCCACATACGCCTTTTTCCAAAAAAGTTCTTTCAGAAAAAGGCTTCTTCCTCATAGAAAGAGGTTTACCAATGTCAGAAAAAAAACCTCTCTTCTTTTGATTTTTTTTTTTGGGAAAGAATGCGATTGCAGTGTGGACGTAAGTGAAGTTTTTTCTGAAAAATGGCTGTTTTTCCGAAAAAACTCTGTAGTGTAGACATAGCCTCAGTCTCTATTCTGTTGCAGAAAGGTTATTCAACCTCAGCACATTGTTTCCAGCTTTCATCAGTGAGAAGATGCAGTCGATTTAAGGGGCCTATAATTAACCCTGTGATAAAGATCATCTTTAGAAAAGCTGTCCCAAGGGTGAAGCAGCAATGGCAAGGATCACCACTATCTGAGTAAAAGCCAATGTGTTCATGACTTCTCCCTTCATTTCTGACCCCTTTGATGTCTCTAAAATGGCTTCCCCTGTAAATCATTAAGACCACATGTAATTCTGGACCAAACAGTATGACTACGTCTACACTACTAGTTTTCTCAGCAAAAATATGCTAATGAGGGACTCATTTGCATGAGTCGCGATCTCATTCGTATATTTTCTGCCAATCTGTTTTTTCGCTGGGGTTTTTGTGCAAAAACAAGTAGTGTGGACATTTTCTTTTTGTGCAAAAACTCCTTTTCCCATGAGATCCTTATGACCCAAAAAAGGAAGTTTACTGATCTTGTGGAAAAAGGGGTTTTTGCGCAAAAAGAAAACGTCCACGCTGCTTGTTTTTGTGCAAAAACCCCTAGCGAAAAAACGGATTGGCAGGAAATATGCAAATGAGATTGCGACTTGTGCAAATGAATAAAAAGTCATTAGCATACTTTTTGCGGCAAAAGCTCATAGCGTAGACGCAGCCTCATAGGTCTAAATAGCTACATTCTCCTCATGGCTGTAGGGATGAGGAAGGCTTATGCTGGGAATATGATGTGCAGAATTACAGGACATTAGGAGACAAGATTAAAAGAGGTAATATCTTCTATTGGACCAACTTTTGTTGGTGTAAACTATATGCAACAATTCTGTGGGCTCTGTGGCTGAAATACCCATCAGGAAAAAAATAGCAGGTGTTCAGCATCCACTGGTATCCAGACTGTCCCTTTGCCCCTTTCCTGCCCATTGCTGGTCCCACTTGTCTACTCCTCCCTCTTGCTCCCATCAGCTCATGCCACTGTGAAACAACTGCTTCAAAGTATTCTGAGGCTCCAGGAGGGAGGAGGAAGAGTGAGGATGCAACACACTTAGGGGAGAGGGTGAAAAGAGGCACAGCAGGGCTTGGAAGGGTTGGAACAGGAGCAGGGCCTAGTATGGGGTGGGGAGATCAAGCACTCACCGTCTACAGCAGAAGTTGGTGCCTCTGGTGTGAACAACGAGCTTTTGAGCATCACAGAGCTCTTCCTCAGAGTTTCTGAGATAAATACCAGATGGAATAGATTAAGCAAAAGGGTTTCACACATGCTGTAGAAGACAATTTTAAAATGAAGTAGGCAATTAAGGGTTAGCAGGCAGTCGGATGGATTGCAAATTGTAATGAACTGTAAAAGCTGTGTTTCTGAGTCTATGATTTTATAGTGTCCAGCAGCATTATCATTTTAAGTTTCCAGGCTTGTCTTGTGAAAGTGTTATCAATGAAGCATGCGAGTGCTTTGAAAGAGCTCATTTTCTCCAAATAAACAGGAAGGCTTCTTGCGCTGGAGATTAAATATACTTCTGGTGTCTTCTTCCAAAACTCAGATTCCTTCCACCCCTCCCTTCTTCCCAAGCAATGCCTCTTACAGGTGGCAAAGTGAAATATTTTTCTGCAGGTGTTACACACCATCCAACACTTTGTAATGTACTTTTCAGACAAATATCTCTGACTAGAATAGATTATGCACAAGCAGCAATAATCTTAGCTTCATGAAGGCCATGAAAATTAAAAGCGGTATTAAGTAATGTTCCATCTGAATGAAAACTATCACAATAGCCTATTTTTTCTTCCCATCTGTTCCAGATAGTTTAAAACCCTGTCCCATTCAGCAAGGAAATCCCCCTTGTAGAAGACAAAATGACCCAAAAGGCTGTTTGTTCTACGTGCAGAAATTCTTCCATCATATATTCAGTGCAGCGTCTTGATTTTGTCGTGCATGCTGTCAGGCTTCATCTGTAATCTAATGTCAAACAGTTCATTGTTCTTCACAACAATACTGTAAACTCACTTTTTTCTTATCAGGGAATCTGCTTGCATGAGAGAGCACCATTTCATCGCCTTTTATCTCTTAGTATTACCATCCTCAAATGCTCAAAATGCATCAAGAATTGTGAACATGCAATTATTCAATTTCCAGCTCCCTGAAGCCATGAAAATGAATGTGACATAAACAGAGCCATGAGGGAAGTGAAGTAGAACTGCTGAAGGGAGCTGTTCCAATGAGAGTGCTGTTCTTATATTTTAGCCCACAGAGTCTAATCCCACTTTGGATGACAGCCTAGGAACAGACTAAGCCAAATCTCTGCCAAGGTGCTTAGACTGTTCCAACTTGTACTTGGGCCCTTCATATTAATATGTATGGCCTGGTCCAGCAATGGTCTGATAAAGGGCAGGAGTGAGTAGGCAGCTGGGGGCGGGAGGAAGGGTTAATAATTTTACACTAACTGCTTTTGTATTGTGTGGCTATATGAAGGGAACAGCAGGGTGAATGAAAAAGCTGCTGCTTTCAGATTTTCATTACTTATTGACTATTCTGCAAGTCCTCTCTTTGGTAAACTTGATAAAATAATCAATCCAGATCCCCCCATTTGCTGTACCAGGTAGGAGGCCTGTTGTGAGACCAAATTTTAACCTAATAATAGATTAGAATCACACAGTGACTTTTAATTTACTCTCACATTTGAGAGCAATCTGTGGTGACTGTCCTTTTTATTTTCTTGATGCTGTATAAAGAAGGCCTAAAATGTGATGAGTTTCTAAATATAGAGGAGGGTTCATGAGAAATTGACCAGGGGAGAATGAAGTCGCCTTTTTTGAACTATTCAAATCCCTACACCTAAAGGCTCAGGAATCTCCCAATCCACATCGCTGAGCCTCCTGGGACCCTCATCAAAATATGGGAGAAATAGATTTGACATTCTGATATATCTAAGATAAATGGCAAGCAGGAAACAAAACATAAATAACCCAAAAGCCCAGGCTTTGAGGCCTTCTTATCTACCACTGAAAAGTCAGAAGCCAGTTTTTTCCCATTACACATCTCATTCATTCATTGAAATACACCAGCCTAGATCATTCCATGGGCGTTAGGTGCCTGACTCCCTCTGGGAATTTGTCCCTAATAAATTCATATATTAAAACACAGGTCCTGAAATGGTGCTATATGAAAACATGGTCAGCATTAGCTCAGCTGACACTTCTTATGCAACAGAGGTAATTTGCAACATGAATGCAATACTTGTTATCCAACATGTACACATGACATGTTATCCAAGTAGAGTCGCACGGTGGCACAACTGGTAAAGTCCAGGTATTTTTCTTAAGATTAAGGGGCATCTGTCATTCATTGCTCTAGCCATAATGACAGGCAGCCAGAAAGAGATGTGAGATGATTTTAGTTAATGAAAAGTTCCAGTAATTAAAGATAATAGGTTGTTTGAGTGTGTATAGATTCCTTATATGAGAGGATATCACTGGTACTTTTTGCTATCTACATAAAAGATGCATGAAATGTCATCAAATCATCTCAATCTATATTATAAAGCAATTATATAGCAAAAACACATAGAACACACTGATACTCAAATAGCTATCATGTTGCTATTAAGTTATGCAGATTAGTTATTAATCCATATTAGCTAAATACTCACAAAGGGAGTTAATGTCTATTATAAATTCACACACACACCCATACCCATATGAATACCGCCAAGACTGGGTTCCTGAAAAACAGCAAATCTGTCACACTTCATGACTCATGTGTCAAAATACAGTGGCTCAGACACAACAACAAACATACTCATGATCCCAAAGTTTATATCCATTATGTTGCCTCCTTTTTGGAGGTTCATTAGTACGTGAGTATGAGGAATAAGGAAACCGGTAAAGATAAAACCAGAACTGTCCTAGTTCTTCATTTTAAAATGTTAACAAGCCAAAACCAGATGTGGAGAAGGGAAACCAGTTCCTGCTTTTGGAAGTGATCTACCACTGGGATGGTGTTCTCCCCAGCTCAGATGCTTGGATATCATTGTATAAAAATAAACCACAAAATGTAGTCTAGACAAACCATCTGGGCTGTTCTATTTATTGCAAAGCCATATTCAGTAGTTATCCATGGTTAGATGTCAAGCTGAAGCAAAAGGTGAACATAGGAGGATGCCAGAACTTCCTGTGTGTAGGCAGGGCCAGCTCTAGGTTTTTTGCTGCCCCAAGCAAAAAAATTTTTGGCCACCCTTTTTTTGTTGGCTTTTACATATTTTCACTTTGCAATTTTTTTGTTTGTTTTCATTTTTGTTTTTGTCCCGGCATTTTAGCCCTATAAATAGCAAATATAATTTTAATTGTTTTTTTCCATAAAGGCAAAGGTGCTTCAAGTAAACTCCCCCTCCCCTTTCACTCGCTGCTGGGTCACAACAGCCTTTTCCCTGCCCTGTCCAGCCCCTCCCTATGGACAAACACCCCTCACTCCTGACCCACAGGGAGAGCAGGGTACAGGGATAGCACACAGCTAGGGGGGCATGGGGAACAGGGGGAGCAGGGTTCACCGTGGGGAATGGGAGGCACAGAGCCAGAGGGGCGCAGGGACCAGGGGAAGCAGGGGGACTGGGGTGTGCAGAGCCAGAGGGGTGTGGGGAACAGTGTGGGGGGTACAGGGGTGGCACGGGGAACGGGAGGTGCAGAGCCAGAGGGATGCAGGGATTGGGGGAAGCAGGGTGTGGGTGCAGGGGAGGCATGGGGAATGGGACGTGGGGAATGGGAGGGGCAGAGGGATTGGCGTCCAGGGGCAGTGTGGGGAATGGGGGGCACAGACCCATAGGGGCGCAGGGAAAAGAGGCAGTGGGGTACAGAGGGGGCACAGAGCCCAAGGGGCACAGGGACCGAGGTGCAGGGGTGGCGCAGGGAATGGGCAGCGCAGAGCCAGAGGAGCGCAGGGATTGGGGGGACAGGATGCAGGGTGCAAGGACAGTGCAGAGCCAGAGAGTCGCAGGGAACAGGGAGAGCAGAGGGACCCGGGGTGCAGGGGAGCAAGGTGCGGGTCTCAGGGGCAGTGTGGATAAAGGGCAGTGCGGAGCCGGAGGGGCGGGGCCGAGCATTGCTGGGGGTGGCTGCTTACCTGGAAATGCTGCCCCTGGAAATGTGCCGCCCCAAACACGTGCTTGATTTGCTGGTGACTAGAGCCGGCCCTGTGTGTAGGATCAAGTTTTTACCACTTGTGTCTCTTCTGCTATCTGGGGTCCAAAAAGTAAGAATTCGTGAGGTGGCAAAGAGAAGCTTTGGTTCATGTCTCTCCCTGATTTTTTTTCTCCTGGTTATAGGATGGAGTGCTGAGCTGAAGTATAGGTGACTACGTTTTCTGAAAAGATGCAATTTCATGGAGGGCGATGCTGAAAAGCCCATTAAAATTAAAGTTCAGCTTCACTTTCAGCACTCCTTCAGGTAGCATCACTTCTGATCATCAAGCATTTTAGTAGCTTTGAAGACCTTATGTTGTGCACCTTTCTATAGAATTCTGAAAATCCAAAGTCTTCACAATATAGAAAAAGAGTACCTTGATCCAAATTTTCATATAGAAAAGCCAGGCCTAAAATTGTACATGAAGACAGAATAAATCTGAAGTGAATCTTTAGCGGACATGATCCAGATTATTCTGGTGTGTATGCCATGGGAATCTGGCCTGCAGCATATAAGGATGTGACACTAGTTCTACCCATCAGCACTGGTTACTGAAAGAAGAGTTCTAGTAAGCTCTGGATAACCAAACAAACCAAAGCTCAAAAATGCTTAGGCACATCTTCTCTTACTGGAAAAGGACCAGTGGATGACACTGAGTAAACATTTCTGGCCCTGGATCACATGATGAGGGTTGCAGTCATAGTTGGAGAATGGACTCAGGCAAGTTTATCATGGACAACACCACTGTTGTTTCCAGAGGAAAAAATATCAGCAGAATTGCTCTGCTTTCTAAATGTAAGATGTTCTGGCAAGAGGCCTGGAGTTAACTTGTGTTTATGCATCATTTATAAATGGTAAAGCATTATGAAAGTAACCAAAGAGGAGCAACTGGAAAGGGAACAGCTGATGTCATGGCTTTCATATATCAAAAGAAATGCACTACAGGGTAATTCTACATGTCAAGTGAACAGCTGATGCTGTGAGTTTTGGCTCTGCTTTAGCTCTGCTTTTACACTAGAAGCTTTTTTATGGTTTTATAATTTATTGCAGCAATACATAAAACTTGCAGCTACTGGTGTTTTTATGGTAGAGCTTTGTTTTGCAAATACTTACAGAAGTTGTGAAAGACAAATCAATTTGTACCCTCTGCTGGCAATATGCATCATTGCAGAAGCTCTACCATATGCAGCAGACCTTTCTCAGCACAAACAGGTAGAAATTTGGCGAGCATGATACCTTTCCTGTTAGAACAGATTGGGGTAATTGAATCTTTAGAATAATTGCCCCAATGATGGAATTCCTCTGATATTCTGAGTGACAGATATATGTCTAGAATGTCCAGTATCATATTTATCTGCTGTGTAAATACTGAGTGTAAAATCCTTAACTTAATGTCCAATTTTCTTCTCACTTGAATTGAAGGAAATCAAAAGCAACTCACGGAAGTCAATGGAGTTATACTGCTTTAAAACTGGCTAAGTGACCGGAGAATCAGACCCTTAGTTTTCTTTAGGCATGTGTCTTATCAGATATATTTCTATACCTTAAATTTTAATCCCCCTAAAATGTCTGTGTGTATGCAGTAACAAAGTACTGATCAAAGTACTTAATCAATGGAAATAAAAATTAAACTGAAATGGCTGAATACACAAAGGCTGTGTCTACATTGGCACCCCTTTCCGGAAAAGGGATGCTAATGAGACACTTCGGAATTGCAAATCCGCGGGGGATTTAAATATCCCCCGCGGCATTTGCAGTTACATGGCTGCCGCTTTTTTCCGGCTTGGGGATAAGACGGAGAAAAGCGCTTGGGGATAAGCCGGAGAAAAGCGCCAGTCTAGACGCGATTCTCCGGAAAATAAGCCCTTTTCCGGAGGATTTCTTATTCCTACTTGAAAGTAGGAATAAGAAATCCTCTGGAAAAGGGCTTATTTTCCGGAGAATCGCGTCTAGACTGGCGCTTTTCTCCGGCTTATCCCCAAGCCGGAAAAAAGCGGCAGCCATGTAAATGCAAATGCCGCGGGGGATATTTAAATCCCCCGCGGATTTGCAATTCCGAAGTGTCTCATTAGCATCCCTTTTCCGGAAAGGGGTGCCAATGTAGACACAGCCTTTGTGTATTCAACAGCCCAATCAGCATACTGACAAACATCTCCCACACACATTTGGATTGAGGATGATGATGAATGGTTGGCTGACTTTGAGAAGTAGTGTTGGAGAGATGCTGGTCCCAGGATATGAGAGACACAAGGTGGCTAAGAAAATGATGTTGGTCCAATATAAGATATTATTTCACCCGCTTTCTCTCCGTCATTAAGGAGAAAAGCACAGACTGAAATGTGGCTAACAAAATCAGCATTCAGAAAGGAATCCATCCTCTTAGCCTGCTCCAGGGGGTGGGAGAGGAGGGCTGATACAACAGGAATACTGATGGCAGTGGGGAATCTTTCCCATGGCTGGTCCTAATGCTTCTGTACATATCTGGCACTAACCAGCTTCCCTTTCCATCCATTTTGTGTGGATAGAGCTCTCCTGAACCAATGTTATCAGAAGATGGTTCTTTTTCTTACAGATTTTAAGTATGTGTTCTAAGTTTTTACTTGCTTCTCTCACTCACTTCCACAGCTCTGCTAAATTTATTTAGAGATCTGGGCAACTGAGGTTTGGTCTACATAAAACTATAAATCAACCTAAATTCCACTACTTCAGTTATATAAGTTACATAACTGTAAGTAAGCCTATGCCAATGGATGACACTTTCCCACTGACTTACCTCCCACCTCTCAGGTGCTGATGGGAAAGCACTCTGCCATTGACTTAGCTTGTCTTCCCCAGACTCACTAAATCAATACTGTTTAGCAGTGCCGATTTAGCCTTATTTCCTAATAGACTTAAAATATGACAGAATAACAGTATTGATATCAGAGAAAAGACAGTATGCTATTAGCAAATTTTTCTTTCAGAGATGCTTTTTTCTTATCCCACTCTACCCCCTGACACCTGGGGGGGTCTCCGTGCTACCTTTTTAAGCCAAACCCCTTCGCTGAGCAGATTTTATTGAACCCTCTAACTATCAATCCATTAATTAACATTTAGGATTTATTCTATAATTGTAGATCTTTAACCTACCCTGAATTCATCTTGCCTTCCACACAAGTTTATCCCAAGCCAAGCAAGTCTCAGAGAGTCCTGGTGTTTTTCTAAGAATGAATTTATCCATGGCAATGTTCCTTTTCAACTTGGTGTGCTAGAACAATGTGTATAGTGTGAGTGCTGAGAGCCATTGAACCAAGCTGCAAACCTTCTATATGATGGAAACCACTTCAAGCCAAGCGTGTGCCTATGTTTGCTGTGTACCGTAGTCCTTTAGTTGTGTGTAGTAGCATATACAGTAAAACCTGTGTTATTCGGCATGCCTGATTAGGATTAGGGCATTCTGGTTATCTAGAAATTCCGGTTATCTGAGGGTCCCATCAACCTAGGAAAAACCAATGGACAATAATAGTAAAACTCAAGTTTTTAATATTGGTAGTTTTGTAGTGTGAGGCAGTTGGTTTCACATTTCTATTTTGAGTTAAAGATTATTAGTGCTTCTTACTGTACTCAGAATAATCAAAGATCTGCCATCATTAGGGGCCTTACCACATTCATGACTGTGAAAAGCGTGTCATAGGGGACAGCAGGTCTTTTGTATACTTGTACCCTATAATATTGAGTGAAACCAAACAAAAGTGAAGAGTTTCTCAACATGGGGGTCCCAACCCAAAAAGGGGCTACAAGGCTATTGAGGGGAGGTCATGATATTGCCACCCTTACATCAGTGCAGCTGGCAATGGCATGGCCTTCAGAGGTGGGCACCCAGCCAGCAACTGCTGCTTTCCAGTGGCCCGGCTCTGAAGGAAGCGCAGACACGTGAGCAATACTGTGACTTCCCTAAATAGCCTGGCAATTGTATTTTGGATTGGGCTCCCACTCTGAGAAAGGCCGAGTCTTAAGAGCTTTACATGTTTATACTTTGCTGTTTTAAAATAATATCCACCAGGAAATTTCAGAATTAAATATCTGAAACCATGACTTTTAAGATTTTTAAAATGCTATGACCATGACATTTACAAAACTGAACTGTTAATTTGGTTAGGGTCCTAGTTATCGTAAGCATAAATGCAAAAGTATTATACTTGTCTTCCAACACTTCATTTCATCCATCCATCACAACTTGGTTTCATCCATTCCCAGCCTTCATGTTCTATTTTACTTATAGTTTAATTCTTCTCTTACTTCAGAAAAAAATTAAAGGAATAAAGTGATCTGATTTACTACTAAGCAAAGCTTTGATCATGCCAGATTTAAGATTGTATACCTTAATCCGACAGAAGGGTTCTGTCTAGATGCACCTAAAGAGTAAGAAGTTGAACTGATTAAGCAGTTCCTTCAGGTGGCAATGGAAGAAAGGTTTAATGGGACTTTTGAATCACTTACCTGAATGTCTTTTTACAGTAAAGTTTTCTTCCTGCATTTACTGAATTCTCTTAATATCGTGTGTATGTTTAGTGGTCTCATTTTTTAGCACATGCTGTGTCTGAAACTCAAACCATAGGGCCTCTTTCTCTTTATGCATCTTGCCCTTCAAGACTTTCCATCATGACAAATTCAAAACTTGTTTCCTGTGATCATCCATTACTACTTCATTCCTGACTCTTTTCATTGATCCGTTTACCCAGGGTTTTTCCTCTGTCTGACTACTTCAGACTCTCTTTATACATTGTTGACCTTTTATACACTAGAGGTCACATTCTCCTACTGCAGATACAATGAATGTTTATTGATTTTGGTGGGAATTTTCCCAATACTGACACAGAAGAATAGGTCTTTGAGGGTCATTGGCATTGTATAGCTTGACTGCTATTAGGTGCCAAAAAAATGGATTCTTAAGTATTTGACTTGCTAAGACTACTACAAGCCTTGGTATCAGCTGCTTGTGTCTGATGTGTAAGAAAGTAGTGGGCTATGCCATGATGAATTGCATACATTGAAAAGCTTTTGAGAACTCTGCCTCTGCTCTTTATTGGTAATTTTTCCAGATGGGGAGAACCTGGGAATATTCAGTTCAATAACATACCAAAATGGAGACAGAAAGGGCAGTTCATTTCTGTCACCTACCACAAAAGGATACAGCCAATAAAACTGTTCTCATTACTCTGGCTGTACTTCATTTTTAATATTCTCTGCAGTCATAAATATCTGAATTTCTGCAAAAGTTAATTTAACTGGCCCCACAAAGAAAATACAGGAGAACTTTGAAAAGCTCTGTGGCTGGGAAGAGGGAGTTAAACAACCCTTCTGTAGTCAAACAAGAACAGCAATTTTAAGTTTTTTCTCCATGAAAGGATTACAGCAGTGTCACCATTTTTCCTTTCTAGATTATTTTACAATTTGTGCTAAGAAAGTAAATGAGGACAAACCATAGATGTAAAGCTAAGAAGGCTTCCTAGTTTCAGGCTTTCATCAGCTTGGGCTACTGTTTGGGGGTATGTCTACACTTGCCCCTTAGTTCGAACTAGGGAGGCAAATGAAGCATACCGAAGTTGCAAATCAAGCGTGGGATTTAAATATCCCGTGCTTGATTGGCATAATTGCGGCTGGTCACCATTTTAAAATGCCGGTCGTCCAATTTAACTCTCCGCGTATAGACGCGGTAGTTCGATCAGAAACCCTTCCCTCGAATTAACTGTTACTCTTCATGCAATGAGGAGTAACAGTTAATTTGGGGGAAGTGTTTTAAATCGGACTACTGTGTCTACACGCAGCAAGTTAAATTGGGTAACCGGCATTTTAAAATGGCGACCGGACGCGATCATGCTAATCAAGTGTGGGATATTTAAATCCCACGCTTGATTTGCAACTTCAGTATGCTTCATTTGCCTCCCTAGTTCGAACTAGGGGGCAAGTGTAGACATATCCTTGTAGAGTACCACATTTTATGGATAGATTGTTCTGCTAGGGTTCACCAGGGACCACTCTTACACATAGTCTTCCACATTAAGAAATGTGGAAGAGATGGAGTCTTGGTGTGACCCTGGTGCAATGAACTGCACTCTGCTGATGCTCTCGGGGCAGTTGGCCTTCATATCCCCCAGCTCATCACATTTAAAACATGGCCCCATTGGCTTGTCACTGGAGTGAGGTGGGTTGTTGAAAAATGGGGTGACAGGACAAATCAGTATCTGGGGTGTCCTTTGTGGTGGACAGGGCTCCTCCCTGTGAGGGTCCTTGGATTGCCCCTGGGGTTGGTATACCATCTCTGGATGCCCCTTCTCATACTCCCACAAACTACTATTAGTTCTGTTCCTCTCAGTCATCTCCACTAATCTGGCTCCAATTTCCCTCCCTCTGTTATGATTTTGGGCTTCCCATCTAGGATGTATCTTTGTATCTCTTCAGAACACCCTCTAGGAACTGTTCTCTCTCATTAGGAGAGAGAGAGCTCTTTCTATAGTCTTATTATTTGCTCCCAATATCCATACGTCTCCATTTTTTTTCAATCTGGTAGGCATTTTGGGTGAATGCCACATCTGGTTTCCACCTTAGGGACTTGAAACAGTGACAGGAATGTTCAGGGGTGAGCCCCATCCTAATTCTGGCCTTTTGTTTAAAAAGTTCGTAATCATTCATGTTTTTTCCCAGGCATTTCAGCTGCCACTTCCACTAAAGGTGCACTGAGTTGTAGCCTCAGCTCCACCATGTACTGGTCTGTAGAAATGCTGTACCCAAGGCGGGCCCTTTCAGAATTCTCTGCATCATCTCCTACCTTGTATACTGAGTATTTCTTGGGTTGGGGAGCATTAGTTGGAGCAGGGTGGTTAATCAGTGTAGCGGGAGTGCCCAGCCTCTCAGCTTTCTCCAACTTAAAGCACCTTTGCTTTTCCTTCTCCTCTGCTTCCGCTTCTAAGCACCTTGTATCCACTTCCAAACACCTCCTCTCTAGGAAGAACTCCAACTTGTCCTTAGTTAAGGTCTGCTGCCTTAGAGACATCCTCCCACCTTGGTACCTGTGGTATGGAATGGACATGACCACCACCAACAGCTACTGGCCTCTCATAGACATCCTTCCCCCCACCCCCCATCCTCACTGTACAGGTCTGCCCTAGAGGTAGATACCTTGTCCTGATCTAGGGCCGTTTCCACCTTGGTGTGCTGCTTTGGGAAGGTTGGTTGCTCCCGGGCTATTCTGCCCAACCGCAAATGCATGCACTGAGCTGCTTTCCTGACCTACACTAACCTAGCTATCTAGTTGCCCTGAAGTGGGGGAGGGCGGACAACAAACAAAATATTTGGTTTGGACTCTCTGGCTTTGCAGGTTGAACCTTCTGTGCCTTTTCCCCCTCAGGCAGCAAAATTAAAAAACAAATCCCAAAACTTCCAAACAGCCAAAAGTGGTAAAAAAATGTATCCTTTTAAAATCCTGAGGTCTGTGCTCCTGGTTCAAAATTATACCACCTGCCCTGCCATTATGTCAAGGCTGTTCCCCACTCTGACACTTTGAGTGCAGAAGATGGGAGCCTGCAACAGACCTTACAAATATCCTGCCATTAAAGGCTTCTGTTTAAAAAACCTCCCCAAGACCACAGATTCCCTGACCTTGGTTGGTAGGCTGCCACCACCACTTCTTCCTGTGGAGTAACCCCAAGCTTTTTAAACCTCCCTCAGGAAAGCTTGAAAACAAACTGTGATATCTTAATAGCTGACTTTCTGCCAACCACAAATTTAAAAAATCATGAGTCAGGCTCACCAAAAATCATGAGATTGGCTTTTACATAATGGGATTATGTAAAAATACTAGATTTTGTGTTTTTATTTATTTCTGCTTTTTGAGCCTTTACGTTACACTGGGCTTACTTTTTAAACTTGCTCACAGGCACGAGGGCTAGAAACTTACGTTTTCTTTAAGCATAAAGGCTGAAATCACCAAACATCCACTTGTCTCAAGGAGCTGTGACCTTAAGGAAAACAACAGAGATCATGAGACTCATGACAAGATCATGAGAGCTGATAGTACCAGAATAATCTGTCTCACCCATTAGAGAGAGAAGCCCAGCTGTGTAATCTGTCTGTAAGCTTCTCCATAGGTCAGTGAAGTTTGGACCTGATTCTGGTTTGGACCTACTTTCAATCATTAATTTTTGTGAACAAGAGGAGGGGTTGAATGTATTTTCCATTTTGTAATTTGCTCCTCACTACCCTTAAAGTTAATTCTCAAGAAACAAAAGACCCAATACACACTTTCTTAGAAACAATAAGTAATCCTGTGGCACCTTGGAAACTAACAAATATATAGAATTGTGAGCTTTCATGGGTAAAGCCCAGTTCATCAGATGAGTTGGAGTGGAAACAACAGAAACCAAGATATCACTAACAGCAGTAGCAGTTGTCTGTTAATTGGAGGACCCATGTTAATGAAGCTATTTAAGCAGACTGGATCTGTTGCATTCATAGCTTTTGATGTGAAAATGTGAGTGGTACAGAGTATAAGTGAAAAGGGGGAAGAAAAAGTGAGGGCAACAGAAAAGACTTTGACTTTGAAAATATTGCTCTTTGTATGTCAGAGGGGCCTAAGGTTACAGAACGTGCTTCGATATGACATAGAAAACTCAGTAGGGCCAGCTGCAGCAAGTTTTTAACCTTTCAGTCCACAGTGCCAGTTTTACCTTCTGAGATGAGAGCCCTCCATAGGGGTGGATGGGTGTCACTGACTTTCTACATCAGTTACCACTGCCTGCATTTTTGAAAGTATGATGTTAATTTACATCTTAATAAATGAGGTGATATCGTGGCCTCACTCTTCTTTTGAATAATTTCCTGTAGAATTTGCAGGCCAGGTCAAGGAGAAGCCACCACTTTTCAAATAGTACCTCACAAAGCCTGCCCTCTGCAAAGATCACCATTGCAGTGCGGGGGAGGGTGAATAGCAGGGTGTACTCTGTCATACCTGCATAAAAAGAGAAAAAAACCAAATTAACGAATAGCACGTTGTGCTCTGGTTTAGAGGTCTCTGAACAGGTTTAAAGCAAACAGCCACTAGATGGCCACCATGTCTCGTTAACAGAGAAACTTCCTGCCCTGGAAACCTAATTAGGAATCACACAGACACTTTGCAGCAAAACCTCAAATACAAATTACTTAATTATGCTGGAAGGCAGTTAAAAAGTAACACCTGAAGAGTCTTGTTTGTTATATTATTGCTAATCCGTCACCAATGTGTCTGAGGTATTACGGCTAATCTGCCTATCCATTTACTAGCTAAGGTCTTGTGGGAGATTGCTACTTCTGTTTCTAGCATATTGACTAGTTTCTCTTTAGAGCTGCATTTTTTCAGCTGCATACATTCCCCCACTGTAGTGCAGCATTCTTAATAGGATAGGGGGTATAGGAAGGGGTTTCTGCTTCTGGGAGGGGATGGGGCAAGAGAGGTGGTGACAGTAATAGTAGTAGTAGTAGTCTCCTAAACTCTGTCTACAAACAATGCTTCACTTAAAATACCAAAAGTAGATTGTCTAGCTCACTCATAAAATGATTACCCCTCTTGTGTGTGGATCAGTTAACAGTATAGACATACAAACTACCATCATTTGGGATTCAGAGTTAACACACATTGGGATAATATGATACTTTCATAACTAGTGTATCAGGCTGTGTTCAGACTAAGGCAGGCATCATTGTAACAATGGAGGCTAGTTAAGCAGAGGCTATGGGTCAAACTTTGAAAGTTGCATTCACAAAGAAAAGGCATAGCAATGTCATAGTATTCTGTTCTGAGCAACCATTTCTTGTCCATTCCACTGAATGGATAGTTGTAATAGGTCTCACTGTGTGTATGTGAAAGTCTCTGACATTTGGAACAATGCTCTGCTTAGTGCCATGCACTAAATCTCTCTCTCTCTCTCTCTCTCTCTCTTTCTCATCCACACACACATTCCACCTATCAAAACCCCAGCATTAACAACCCCTGGGTTATGTCATTCAGCTTCTACTTAGTGTTGCCATGTGTTTGTGTTTCTGGGTGTTAATGCCATTGTATCAGTAACCCAAGGACAATGACTTCTTTCCATTTATGCCGAATAGATATTAATAGCTGTGCCTGACTCATAATAGTACTTACCTGAACCACACTGACCACCCGTTTCTTCTCATTACAACTCTTTGTGAGTTTAGGTTCCCTGGTGTCACATACTTTGCTTTTATGAAACTTCTGATAGTTCAGATCCCACTTTACAGGCTGACAAGAGGAAATATCTCACATTTTGTATGGAAATCATTGGGCACCAAAAAGATAGAATGCCATCATAGGATTTTTCCAGAGTAATTTGAAAAATTGGTTAGAGTTGAGAGACAAGCTATGAGAATGATCAAAAGATTGGAAAACATTCCTTACAATGATAGATTCAAGAAGATTAATCTATTCAGCTATTACACTCAGGAAGCCAAGACTAAACTATGCTGTGCTCTGGCAACCCCAAACTCATATGCTGTATTTTGGAAACTGTTATCATTTGAGGGTAGGGTTGCCAGGTGTCCAGTTTTGAACCGGATAGTCCAGTATTTGAGCTTTCTGTTCGGGAAACAAAATGAGAAAATATAAATGTCCAGTATTTTTTAAATAAGATGTAATATAGATTGTGTTGTAATGTCAAGTGTGTCTGGTATTTTAGTTGAAACCATCTGGCAACCCTATCTGAGGGATTTTAGAACTGCCCTCAGACTGCTGACTTACTCTAACCAATTCACTATCCTCTCAGTGAAGGAGACAAGTTCACGCAAAGTCTGTAGACTACTTAAAGCACAATAGACTTTCACTGAACAGAGCAATGGTTGCTTTTAGCTGTATATCAAGGTTTTCTCCTTAGCTAGATACATTCATGGAGGTTAGATCCATCGATGGCTATTAGCCAGGATGGGTAGGAGTGGTGTTCCTAACCTCTGTTTGTCTGGAAATGGATGACAGGAGAGGGATCACGTGATGATTACCTGTTGTGTTCCTCCCACTGGGACATCTGGCACTGGCCAGTGTCAACAGACAGGATACGGGGGTAGATGGACCTTTGGTCTGACCCAGTATGGCCATTCTTATCTTCTTATGTTAGTTGATCTAGACAAATGTTACAAACAATTTTTTTGCAAACAGTTGGGACAATATTAAAATCTGTTCACTTTGACAGTGTGCATACTAAGTTTGTGTTCATGTTCTAAAACAATTGAAAGATCATCTTACTGAACAGTGACCATGGGGAATGAATTTCAAAAAATTGTGAGTATTTTTTGAAGAACCCCTGTTTAATTATGCATGAGAAGTGCAGGTTCACTACCCAATCAAAGAAAAAGATCCCTTGTGATGACCAATCACAGGAAACAAAAGTAGCACGAAGTGCAAATACTGAATACTTGTAAAGAAATGTTCATGATCAATTAACTTAATTAAACACAGCCAAATAAACAATGCATAATTCTAAATAATTCAGGGAAATCATTATCTGAAAGTGAAAGGAAAGGGCTTAATCATTGAATACATTTATAGATTAAATAATTTACTCAGTTCCAGTCCCTAACATACATGAAGGTGCTATCCCGAATGGGAAAATCCATGTTTGATTTCTAGTTGACATTGGAACACTAGGAAACAGATCTGAGAGGCCTACTAGATATATGTTTGTCATCTTACACATAAATACCCTCAGCTAAGAGTTTCCTTTGCTAAACAGGATACTTCTGAACAAATTTGCTAGGGCTATTCAACTACCTCTAATACCAATTCATGTGCACATATAACTCCTATAGTTGAATAACGCAAAGAGGTGAGACAAATCCGTGCAAGAAATCAGAATGGAATGCACAGTTACGAAGGAAACATGACACACATCCGTCAGTAACACGGACACAATGAGATCTGAATTTGGCACATCATTGTGATTTATGACATACTCAAAGACAGACTCCTAGAACAATTCAATATCGGCAGAGAGTTAGCAAATAGGAGATGACCTACTAGAGCTTTTCCATTTCTAACCCACACAGGGACTATTTTCAGGAGAGGGGGCATGAAATTTGGACTCAATTCCTAGCTCAGCATGCCCTTATTGTGTGACTTAGGATAGGTCACTTAGCCCTGGTCTACATTAGGGAGTTATTTCAAAATAACTTCCCTTATCCTGAAATAACAAGTGGAGCATCTACATTACCAAGCTCATTATTTCAAAATAAGGGGCTGGTTATTTCAAAATAATAACTCCTGCTTTCCACAAAGAATAGCGCTTATTTCGAAATAGCAGTAATGTGCATGCTCCACTGCTGCTATTTTGAAATATCTACTCCCCAGAGTCATTCAAAGTAATGACTCCCCAGTGCTTCCTAAGACTAAGCCGAGGTAGCATGTCTACATTAAGGGAGCCTGCCTCGGACTAATTTCAAGACTTCCCAGTAGTGTGAACAAGTGCTACCAGACTATTTGTTGTTTTTTTAAGTGTATACTGTACAGACTAACTTGGCTACCCCCTGAAGCTTCTATTTCAAAATAGTTATTTTGGGAGTTAATATTTCAAAATAAGTTATTTTCATGGGCAGTTGGTGAAGGCAGGGCTGAGGGAGGCAAGCTCCCAGCCCCACCCCTTCTGCTAGGCCCCGCCCCTTTCCCATCCCCAGGAGGTGGGACTGTGCATTGTACATGTGTCCCTCCCTCCCCCCCCCCCCCCCCCGCCACCACAGAGAGGGGATGGGAGGAGAGCGGGCACACACTTGCTGCAGTCTCCCCAGCCCAGAGGAAGGCGCACCACACCGTATGGCCTGGCTAAGCCCAGCCCAGACTTGAGGAAGGGATGAGGCAAGGTGTGCTGCATTGCCCCAGCCTCCCCAGCCCCAGAGCACCAGGGAGGGAGGAGGGTGCACCGCACTGCCCAGCCTCTCCAGCAGTGGGAGGGCAGGCGCTGGGGGGCAGCAACACTCCACCCTTAGAATTCCTACAGCAGGTGTTCTGGAGATGGAGAGTGGGCGGGGCTATTCCAGGTGGTTTGGGAAGGCAGAGTCTTCCCCTGCCTTACATACACAACTCCCATGGTTATTTTAAAATAATTTCCTAGTGTAGACATGCTCTTAGGCCTTAGGCTGTGAGAGGTTGAGAGCCTCTGCAAGGTTCTTAGCTCCTTCGAATCCTATGGACTTCAGGGGGAATAAGCAAGCTCAGAACATTGTAGGGTCAAAAGTGCCCACCAGTTTTGAGCAATGAACTTAGGATACATGTGCACTGAGCTCCGCTGCAGCTTTGGTTGCTCAGCACCTCTGAAAACTAGGCCCTAGCTGTTTCAAATGTAGGCTCCCTAAATAATCAGGGAGAGAAGAGGCTCCAAGGAGTATGCCTTTCCCTAATGACAGGATGTTGTGCCATGAAGATAAAAATAAACTGGAAAGAGCCTTAGAATGATGGAGGGCTGTATTAAGAGAAAATGGCTTATAAATCAGCTGACAAACAACTGAATACCGGTGATGATTAGTTAAAAGGGACAGCGAGAAGCCAGGAAAACTAGCTGGTAATGCTACAATGCCTTAGCTCAGTGTTGAACCATGATGGGAAGGTGGGTGGGGATGTCAGAAGCCACATGAAGAACACTTGTTGGAAGTGAAGAGAGTTGACAGGCGTTCTCTGTGATAAGAATATGCCCAGTAAACTCAAGAGTAAAGTGTGTAAGAGCGTGAAGAGGGCAGCTATGACGGATAGGTCAGATGGTGGAAAATGAGGAAGAGAAAAGAACTACTTCATGCTGCTGACATGAGAATGGGTAGGTAGATGCTGGGTAAAAGGAGACAGACCCATTTAGTTTTGTGAAGCCCCCTATGACATGCTGTTCCCAGTGCTGGCCCTGGCTATTAATGTATTGGATATACAGAAAAACATTTT
Source organism: Pelodiscus sinensis (assembly GCF_049634645.1). Lineage (NCBI taxonomy): Eukaryota > Metazoa > Chordata > Testudines > Trionychidae > Pelodiscus > Pelodiscus sinensis. The sequence continues at coordinate 39,760,359 of NC_134719.1, read as the reverse complement.
TGAGGCAAGGTAGGTGTTCTGCAGAGCTATTATAGCATGGGGGGAGGGCTTAATACTGGGCTAAGATGGGCCCTTGGTCTGACCCAGCTTGGCTATTCTTCTGGAACCATAATCACAACAAAAATTAGAAAATGCTGCAGCATGTGAATACAGTTCTAAATAGAACTATTCCATCCTGGTGGGTGAAATAAGTGTTGTGGGAAAGGGGTCTTTACTGCATAAATAAACTGTGAAGAGAGGAGTTTTTTACTGAAAAGCAACTCATTTGTGTCCATTTTATTTTCTATTTACTTTCAGGAGAGCCTGCAACACTACAACTATGTTCAAATTATTTTCTAATCAGATGACCTTTGAGGTGACTATTGCACTGTGAATACATGTGGGTTGGTTACCAAACTCTGCATTAAATGTTTTGTGTTTCCACCACAACACCACTTTTAGTGTTGGTTTCATGCCAGATAAGAAATCATCTGTAACTGGTGTGTGGTTTCTTCTTGTGATTAGGGTAATCCGAGAACAGCACTTTTAGAAGAAATCCTTTTAAACTATCAGGGTATGTCTACACTACAGTGCTATTTCGAATTAACTTATTTCGAATTAGTTAATTTGAAATAAGCTAATTCGAAATAACGCATCTAGACACAAAAACTAATTCAAAATAGTGTTTTGCTATTTCGAAATAGCAAAACGCTATTTTGAATTAGTTTTCGTGCCTAGATGCGTTATTTCTTTATTTAACATAACTGGGGTAGGGAGAGGGGGAAATGAAGGTGGGATAGGGGAGGGGGAAACCTGGGAGGAGGGAGCTGGAAGGGGGAGGGAAGGGGAGGAAGGGGGAGGGGAAGCTCAGGGTTGGGGGTTTTGCCGGCCCTCCAGTCTCGCAGCACTGTGGGTGCTGGGGCCTCGGCGTTCCCGGGGGGGAGTGGGTATGGAGGGTGGGGCAGGAGGGATGGGGGGTGGAAGAAGCGGGAGGGGGAGCATGGGTGGGAGGAGGAGCGATAGCTGAGGCGACCGCAGGGGCTGGAGCAGCAGAGGCAGCGATCGGTCCGCCAGGGCCTGCAGGTGCTTGCAAAGGGCATGGCCCTGCTCCCGCAGCTCCCGCAAGCTCTCCCGCTGCAGCTGCAGGTCCTTTTGCACCCACTGCTCCTGGCTGTGGACCTGTTGTCCCTGCAACCACAGCTGCTGCCTCTGGAACTCCTCCAGGTTGTGGGTGCACCTGCTGGCCTGGGTGTGGGTGGATGGTCCAGGCGGGGTGGTGCATCCTGCTCTCACAGGTGCTGCAGCTGCGGTAGAACAAGAGAAGTGGTCAGTTCTCCCTGGAGACACAGTGGGTGAAACCCAGCCCCCTTCTGCAAGGCGAGGATGGTAGGTCTCCGCACCATCACGTCCTGCTATTCCCAGGAGTGTGAGCTGGCCCAGGACTGCACCCCAGCCCCTGTGCTGCCTATAGTGTAGTGTGTGGGGGGAGAAGTGCCCTGCCTCTGTGTAGAGGGGGCATCTGGAGGGAGGGCAGTGTGCAGTGTCTCTCCCCGGGGTCAGGAGCCTGTCATGTGCCTTCACGCGTAGACGCATGTGGGGATTAGGCCAGGGCCCCTGCATGGTACCTAGCTGGGGCCACATGTCCTAGATGGCATGACAGATGCACAGTCTCTGGGCTCCTCTTCCCTACCTCTCCCCCGCCCTGCATAAGGGGGCCGTGATGTCACTCACATGTGGAGGCCTCCCTGGCCTCAGATTAGGCTGCTGACGGGCTCTCCGATTCAGCTCAGGGATCCTGGGTGCAGCGCACACTCCCTGCAGGCTCCTGGCTGCTGTCGTCTTCCTCTTCCTACTCTTCCCCTGTGTCAGGGGCAGGGTCCTCTGCCCCAGGGTTGATGATGACCAGGGGAGCATGGACCGTCTGACCCCCCCCCAAGGATGCGGTGCAGGGCCTCGTACTGTGGGCAGGCCTCTGGGTCAGCCCCTGGTTGGGAAGCCCTGGCATAGGCAAGCCGCAGTTCTTTAATTTTGCTGCGCACCTGCTCCTGGCTTCGCACGTGGCCTCTGGTGGCCAGGCTGGCAGCCATACAGTTGTAGACATCTGCATTCCTGTGCCTAGTGCGGAGATTGTGGGCATTGGAGGCCTCCCCCCAAACCTCAATGAAGCCCACGATCACCGCACTAGACCAGGAAGGCGCCCACCTTTTGTGGCTCCTGGCAGGCTCCTGAGAGCCACCAGCCTAGTCCTGGGGAGTGGTGGAGGGCTGGGTGGAAGTGGGTTGCTGGATCATGCTGTGCCAGGTGCACAGTCTACTGGCTATGTGCTGGCAGGCTGGCAACTGGCACAGGCACTGTGGCCAGAGTTTGTCCCTTTCAGGGCTCCGGGGCTGAGGGGGGAGCAGACAAGTTTTCTTGGTTGTGCCCCGAGTGGCCACCAGGGCTCCCTGGGAAGGGCTGGAGGCCTCCTAATTCGAAATAAGTGTTTACACAGCACTTATTTCGAATGAGCTATTTCGAATTTGGTGTTATTCCTTGTAGAATGAGGTTTACCAAATTCGAAATAAGGGCTCCACTATTTCGAATTTATTTTGAAATAGCAGTTTGTATGTGTAGACGCTATTAAAGTTAATTCGAAATAACAGCTGTTATTTCGAATTAACTTTGTAGCATAGACATACCCTCACAGAGATGCTATTCAGCACTGGTCTACAAATCCATCCCACAAAGAGTTAAAACCACTTTTGTATTTCCCACTAGTGCTTGCTCAGGACTTAAGATAAAAGTTTACAGTGCCCCGTTTTTCCTGCCAAAGCACTTTTTTCGCAATAGTTAACTAATGGAATTGAGAGGAGAACAAAGATTATTTTCTTAACTTTATAAATAAAATAATATAGCATTTCTAGTTGGAAATCAAACTAATCTGTCAGCAAAAGCAGGTCTTGCTCAGATTCATTAATAATACGGTGCAGAAGGGTGTTTTTTTCTTTTCACTACCTTGCTGAAAAATGCGGAGGCCTTGAAGAGGATCCAGGGAAGACTAACAAAGCATAAAAGCTGTAATAGGATGAACTAACATAAAAGACTCACTGAGCACAGCCTTTTCCCAGCAAAGCCAAGGAAAACTGGAGACACAATATTTCGGCCTACTGATAAAACAGTTTCAGTGGAGTGGATAATACCAAATGCAATAAAATTATTCAGATGAAATTCACTCAACACACAGACCAAAATCTCAGTCTTGGGAAACAAGAGACAGTTTCATCAAGAGTTTTTCAAATTAGACTTTAGCTGAACTTTTGAGGTATTTTTAAATGACATTCTTTTTAAAATACTGTTTAAATACCAAAGACACTTTTTTAATTGTGAGCCTAGTTTTTCAACATGGCTTTCTCTCTAGGATTCCCACATCCTAAATTTAGGCATGCAAGCCAGCACTTGGGAGCGTATAACAGGTATGTACAAAGTGTTTAATTTGAGTGTCTCAGTGGGAGGGGGGCAATGTTGGAACATTGGAACATTTTAGTCTCACGTGTGGATTTAATGCTTGTTATAGGTGATGGACTTACAGCTATTCACTCCTTCATCTCTGTCATGAAGCAGCCATCAAGGTACAAATCACTGCCATTGTAAAGTAGCTGTTTGTTTGCTAGGAACAGGATTTAAACCACTAACCAGCCCTCAGATGATAATAACTTTCAGCTACCATGAAGACCTGGACTGGATTAGCCAGTGACTTGGAGATGAAAGGCAATTCCTCTGAGCAATCCAGTCCATTTTCAAAACTAGTTAAATCATTTCCCCCTTCCTCCCCAGCCTGCTGCTGTCCTTTGCTCCCCTCTAATTTATTTTATGATCCCATTTTCTTTCTGTTTACTTTTGCCATCTCCTGTATTTTGTTGCCTGTCTCCCTGCCCTCAACCTTTCTCTTCTGTATTTTCCTTTCCCCTCCCCTCCTGTGTTGTTTTCTCCTGGCTCTGCTCTGTTCTGCCTTGGCAGAAATACTTGCTAGAATTCTGATCCCTGAATCACTGAGCTACAGAGAGCAGGCTTCTTTGAAGTTTTCCTTACTGTGTTCACAGTAGCCTAGTGGTATTCACTGATTACAATTGTAGCCTTGTACCATTTGGAGGTAGGAGGTGGAATGCAGAGTCTGCTGATGTATCTCTTGCATTGGGAGGCTTTTCATGAAGATAATGAGTCAGTAATTTACAAAATGGAAAGAGGCTTTCACTGAAATGCACTTGTACCTCTCGTGGGAACGAGTGTGTTGTGATGGGGAAATCAAGCTCACTTGAAGAATTTAAAGATCTTTAAAACAACAACAAAACCCACCAAACTTGCTGGTCATTTTAAAAACTGGTTTTCCATGTCGACCTGGAATAGGGAAGCCAGATCTAGAGTGCCATTTTAAATGGTGATCCTGAGCAACGCAGTGATCTGCCTCTTCATGCCATATGAGGTATATGGAGAAGGAAAAAAAATCTACATGACTGACACATGCTAAAAAATTGTATTGATTCAAATGTAGGTTGATGGCTGAACTCTGCAACTCAGAACAATAGTGTTCAGATCCATCTTAGTATGGCCTGCAGTGCAGAATATAAGATTTGGGGTTTTAAAACAATTATTTCTAACCCTTGTGCTTCTGAAGGAAACTTTAAAACATGACCAATGCTTGCATCTGTGGAAAACCTAAAACAATCATGCAGAGAGGGGTGAACTCTGGAACCTAATGGTGACAAAGTAGGTGCAGGGGCTTCTGGGGGAAGAGGTTGCGCCAAGGGCAGTCAGCCCTTAGCACCGCCCAGACCACAGCATGCCCCCTTCTAAGCCCTCAGAGCCGCGTGGAGTGGCGCATCAGTGATCCAGCAGAAATTTAAAGAGGTCTGGAGCTCCAGCCTCTGCCACTGCTGCAGCAGCTGCGGCAGTGGTCTGGAGATCCGGGCTTCTTTGAATCCCTGGGCCCTGGGGCAATTGCCCCCTTTGTACCCCACCCCTGCCTCCCATGCCTTTCTGATGCTAGAACAGGGGTGGGTGATAAGCAGCCGAAGGGCTAGATGGAGTTTGCCAGGGTTAGCCCCAGGCAGGCTACCAGACACTTTATCCCTGCATGTCCACAGATACGGCCTCCCACAGCTCCAGTTGGCCATGGTTTGCTGTTCCCACAGTTCCCATTGGCTGGGAAGATCAATTCTTCCATGTTTCTCTGTGAAAAACCTCCAGGTTTCCTCTGACGACATTTTAATGTGTTTTCTCCACAAAATGTTTGAAAGATACTGACTGTCTGGGGAAATGTAAAACTGAAAACAGCCATGCAAATAGCACAAGTGACATTGCTTTAATGATCAGGTTACGTTCCATCTAATTTATTTAGATTTAGAACTTCTATTTTTGCATTTAGCTGACTCAGCCACACATAGCTCAGCAGGTTTGTAACAGTAGAGGGACTATTTGGGGAGCATGGAGAAATCAAACAAATCCCCATTCCTGTGCTCTTAAAAAGATCAGCACTGAAAACTATAAAGGCTCAGATCAACAAAGGAATGTAGGTTCTCGGTTTCTGCTAAACCAGATGGCAATAGACAGAGGGATGGGCAGTGAGTGGGACACAGTTAAGTAGGACAAAGCCACGTAAATCCAAGATCACTGTGATATAATTTAGGTTTATGTACCACAGAGGGACCAGGGCATTGAATATGGTCTAAGTGGCGAGATGCATGCATCTGATGAAGTGGATCTTTGCCCACGAAAGCTTATGCTCCAACACTTCAGTTAGTCTATAAGGTGCCACGGGACTCCTCGCCACTTTTGCAGATTCAGACTAACACGGATACCCCTCTGATACTTGAATGTGGTCTAGTATCTCCATTCAAATAATGCTGAAAAAGACTCTGCATGTTGTGCTTTGTAGGTGCATTACCCTGTTTTGTTTGATGCAAATACGTGCTATTCTGAGAAGGTATTATTTAGAGCATGGTGTGAAAAGTGTTAGAATGTCTAAAAATAAACTGTGTAAACACTTAAGAATGTTTACCCAAAATGTGCAATACCTTACAGAGTTCTGAACAGCTGAGGAATGGAGGTTCTTTGTCAAGTCAAATGTTTGTAACTCTGAACAAAATGTCACTGTTGTTATTCCAGAAGTGTGCAACTGAACATTGATTTACAACAGCTTTGAAACTTTACTGTGCAGAAGAAAAATGCTGCTTCTCTTAATTATTTAGTATTCCTCCTCCCCCTCCTCCCCTCGAAGCTTGAAGTCTCCCTGAGGTCTGTGAGGTTAATACATGGTACAGTATTGCTTTTTTAGTATATTCAAGGATTTGATAACAAGGGTAAAACTGATTGTTTGAGTACAACATAGCATCCCCAGAATGTGAAGATCAGATGAACGATTTCAATAGATTAAAGGATTTTTGTCTTTCAAAAAACCTTTATGACTGTCAAAATTCTTGCCAGTCCTTCCTGTTGATTCATTTCAGTTTACTTTAGCCTCTCAACTGTAAGTGAACAAAGCACGTTTATTTTCGCTGATGAAGATCTTTTGTTTCTGAAAACAGTTAATTTGGGTGTTATAGTGAAGGGTGGGGCTCAGGGTCATACTGTCTCATTCTGAAACTCCCAGACACAATCAACTTTGCTCGTGCATAGCAGAGAAATTCTGCAATCACTAACAGGAGTAAGTGCATGCAGTGGTAAGATATTTTTTAAAGAGTGATATTCAAGCAACTCAGTGGATCTTTGTTTTTCACTATGGGCCTGATGATATTCCCACTGAAGCAACGCTAAAATTCCTATTAACTTCAACGGCGCAAAATCAAGACCTTTAAACCTTCAACTAGCATCAATATATCAGTGGTTAAACACTGAATGTTTTGGGTATGTCTACACTGCAACTGAAAAGCTATGGTAGGCTCATGTCAGCTGACTAGGGCTTGGGCTTAGGGGCTGCTTAATTGTGGTGTAGATGTTTGAGCTCAGCCAGGCAAACAGGCTCTAGGATCCTGTGAGGCAGGAGAGTCCCAGAGCATGGGATACAGCCCCATCCAGAATAACTGCCCCACACTTAAACAGCCCCTTAGCCTCAGCCAGTTGGCATGGACCAGGTGCAGGTGTCTCATTGCAATGCAGACATACATTTAGAGCAGTGTTTCTCAAAGTGCTTCGCAAAACCACTTTGAGAAACGTATTAACTCACCGCGCTGGTTTGTTTTTTTACCGGCGCCATGGCCAAGGATTCCCATGGCTCCCATTGACTCTGTTTCACCATGTACAGTCAAGGGGAGCCGTGGGAAGCAGCGTGGGCCGGGACGCCATTTCCCGCAGCTCCCTTAGGAGCCACCAGGCTCCTTGGCCGCGGTGCCAGTAAATAAACCGGCGCAGCCAGTTAACAGGTTTCTCAAGTGGCTTCATGGACCACTGTGAGAAACACTGATTTTGAGATTCATACACAGCTCTGGGTAAAGTGGGCTGAATTTCTATGGCCTTTTATTGGAATTCCACCTTGTTTTGCCAAGAGTGACTTTGCTCAGGGGAATATACATTACCTCAGTATTGCTTGTTTAATCATCCTGTGCTATCCTTCCCATACTGGGAATGTCAGTTGTACTCCCCAAAGCTACAACTTTCACGTGCTCTTCATCCGAAGACACATGGCTGTCAATTTTCACTTTTCATGTCTAAAAAGGCTAGTTGAAGGGTGCCCTTTAGGGGTCTGTGCACAGCACTTTGTGGTAAAGTGCTTCACGAGAATTAATATTAGTGGAGCTCCTAAGGGGTTTGCTTCCAGTGCAGAGAACTCTGGTGGCGGTGAAAATGAAAAGTCCAATGACTGGGTTCCCGCAGTGTTTATTTCATTTTCACAGCTGAGACACAAACTAATTTCAATTTCCCCCCAAATTTTACTTCTAATAGCCACTCTGTTTACATAACCACAAGTAATAACCATACATGGAAATGCAGTAAAACATCTGCAATGAAAAGAATTATTTGAGAAGAAAATTAGATCATTGCACCAGAGCGTCATGTGAAAGTACAGATGGAAATATGCAATACGTCCTGTTCTTGCATTTCTTTCCTCATTTGCAGTGCTTACGACACTTTAGCTCTGTGACCTCTATAATCTATGCAAGTGTAACAGATTGCATACACATGGGTTGGAAAGCCACTAAGCATAGTCTATTGCCTTGAGTTCATTTTGCATAGTGGCTGCCTGGAGGACAGCTCACCCTGCTGTGAATTCTGGAACTGGGAGAGAGCAGGTGCCATGGGTAGCAATTCCACCTTCCATAGAGGGGACTTCTAATAGAAGGTGCACTGGCACTGGCTGGACACTGGCTGGCAGACAAAATTAAATGTTGGAAAGAAAAAAGCTAGTGTTGTGAGAGTCCAAAGAGAATGCCATTCTCTCTGTGCATTTGGAAAACCGTTAGCTCGTTAGGTAGTTACAATGAGGGATGTCAGAGAGTGAATTGGAGCTGGGGTGGGGAAGGTGGTTTGTCAAGGGGGTTGGATGATGTCCAGATCATAGCTGCTTTTGTGCCTCCTCAGTGTTGGCCCCTGTTCTCAGCATATTTTACAGCAGCTGTAGCAATTGCTTTTCCTTAGCATAACTTTGAACATCCCAAATTGACTTCTCCATTGGCCCCACACATCTGAAGTGTAGAGCACTCTGGTTACAGCTCCTCCATTCCTGAGCGTGCTCACTACCATCCCCTACAAACAGGCCTAGCCAAAGAGTTTGCGGGGGCCAAGGCAGCGTGACTGACCCACAGGGTCCCATTCTAGGCAGCGAGTGAGCAACTAGGTGGGCGGGGCCGGGAGCTGGGCAGTGTGGGGCCCCGAATGCACGGGGCCCAAGGCAACCGCCTTGCTCACCTTGCCCAAAGGCCGGGTCTGCTTACAAACACTGGTCACTACAGGATAGTACAGGAATTTTGCTCACTCTAACTCATCTACAGTACTCTCTGCACTAGGGGACTACCCTGATACCAAATCCAGCTCTTTTTAAGACCCTTTGTGGCCCAGAAACCAAACATTGAAGGAGCCAGATGCCAACCCTTCATGACTTGTGAAACCCAGCGGCTTTGCATCAGTAACTAATTAGAATGCAATGTAGGATTCTGTTGTTGTTCCACAGGAAGGAGTACAATCCAGTGCCCTCTCTTGTTGCTGCATTGGCTCAGCCAGGCTCACAGGACTGTAAATCAGCAACAAACTTATTTTTCCGTGAAAGTGAAATGGATTTGACTCACATTCTACAGGGAGCAGGAGTGTGAAGTTGGAAGGGGCCTGTTCGCCAGCATAACTTTTCAGGGCAGAATGCTCAATAGCAGGCAGAAATCTGTTTATTTTGCATATCTCTGGTGCAAGATTGTGCCAGTGTAGACATAGCCTCTCAGTTTCCCTACTATCATTGTCCAGCTAGATTCAATCTTACAGGGTTTTTCACCACTCCTCGGCAGAGTCAGTCACTAGCTAGGCACTTTCCCTAACTCATTTCTCCCTCCCAGCCCATCCTACCGGCTGGTTCCTTCCCAGCCTTTATAGCTTGTGGCTCCTCAGGCCAGCAGGTGTTGCCAATCTTGAAGCAGGCATCAGACTTTTCCACCAGCCCCAATCTGTTCCTCTTGATTGGAGTTGAGGGGAAGGGAGCTAATTAGGTGCTCTTGTACCAGGCACTTCAAAACATACTTCCCTGCTTAGCCAGTGCCAGGCATGATCTTGCTTGGCCTTGACTTCCTCTGCCTGGGGAGTTACTATGGGGAAGCCCTTCCGACCCACCTACAGGAGTCCCTGTGTGATTCTGGCATTCCCCACCCACAAAGGCTATGTTTACACTGGCGGGTTCTTGCTCCAGAACCCACAGAGCGTCCACACTGCCTGCCCACTCTTGCGCAAGAAGATTTACAGTACGGCGTCAGAAAACAGGGCTTCTTGCGCAAGAGCTACACTCTTTCTCACAAGTATAAGCTATCTTGTGCAAGAGCTCTTGTGCAAGAGGGCTGCCATGGATGCTCTTACACAAAAGCACATGGCAGTGCAGACATGTTCTTGCACAAGAACCCACCAGTGTAGACACAGCCAAAAGGTGCATTGGATAGGAGATGGGGCATCCCACAAGTCCAGGTGTTCCCAGGGGTCATCACACCAGTCACAACCCTGAGGCAAACCACACCCAGGCTGCCCAGTGTCTCAGGCTCTGGGCCTTGATCTATTAAGGTTTGGGCTCCCCTTTTTGGAGGCTTCTCTTGGGGCTTCCTTTGGCCTCTCTTCCTCTTGCTCTCTGGCATTAACTCTCCTGGGTGGTCCAGCTCAGGGTGCTCCAGTCCCCTGTCTGTAACTCACATCATGTCTTGACCTCAGCTGTGTTGTCTAGGTCAGGGTGGGGAACCTAAGACCCAAGGGCCGGATGCATCCCTCAGCTTGCCTGGGTCTGGGCCCTGAGGTGCAGGGCTCTCCCTCAGCATTAGAGATCTGGGGATGGTGTTCCAGCCCCACACTGTCCCCCCATGGGACTGGAGCACACAAAATCTACTAGCCTGGGCCCATCAAGGCTCTGGTGTGGGAGGGGTATGTGGGGAGTGTCTTTCTCCCCAGTCAGAGGCTGTCTCAGTGAAGGGGTTTGAGGTTTTGTGGTTTGTTTGTTTTATTTTTGCTTCTCACTTGTGTGCGGCCCCTGACTGATTTTTCTGTGGATTAGTCCCCCTGACCTTAAAATAGGTTCCCCATCCCTGGTCTAGGGTTTCTGTCTTCTTCCTCTGAGGGTCATGGGGGCCCCCCTCTTTCCCAGGGTCCACCACAGTTGGGGCATCATTCCCCCTTTGGGTTCCTCTCACTCCTTTTCTCTTTTGGTCTCCTACTCATGCTGTCTTTCCAGTTAGGGGCAGGGTCCCAATCCATCCTCAGGACCACAGGGCAAGACAACATTTCTACTACTCCCACCCATTTCCAGACAAATATTCCCTGTATCTCCACAGGCACCCGGGCCATGGGACAATACTCCTTACCCCCATGGATGCATTTAAAGAGCACCCTGTCTCCAGGGATAAGCCAATGTGGCTTTACCAAGTGCCAAGCTGTATGAGAGAGTCGGCTGAGGCCATATCCTCCAATCCCCTCTGGAGCTTTCTCCCCACCTGCACAGGAATGGTAGTTAACCTACATCCCCAAGCCTTAGTCCAATCACAGAACCCAGTGACACCACAGTCCATCACCAGACTATCCCTCCCTCTTGGTCTCACAGGGTCCAATGCCTCCACATATTCCTCTGTCAATTTGACAGCAACTTCTTGTATTCCTATTTGGTGTCTCCACAGCCAGACCCACTTGTGTTTAAAAAGTAAAATTTTAAGACTTCTTCTCAAGTCACTAAAATTAGGAAGATTTTGCTCAATGGAAATTGACTTCCATTGTGCAGGAGGCCCCGCACAAACTGTTCCAGGATCACTTGGTCCATGATCTGCCCCACTGTTTGGGCATAGGCCTGGGACTGCATGCCACCTGTCCACCAAGCTGACTGAAATATTTTCTGGTACTTTTCAGATAAAAGCCCCAGACAATCCAAGATGGCTGCCTTTACTAGGTGATAGTCCCTGGCCAAGGCATCCGTCAGAGTCATAGAGGCTGCTTGCTCTTCCCCATCAACATATGGGGTGCAGGCTCCAGGTTGTCCTGTCTCACCCAACATTCGGGACCACCCATTCAAAGGTGACCAGAAAGGCATCAAGGTCATCAGAAGGAGCCTTTTTAGAGAGGCTGAACCCCAGAGGGTGGGTGCTGTTTCCCTCTGGTGGACTCACCAGTTTCTGGAGGGGGAAGAAGCAGGGGCTAATTAGGTGTTTTTTCACCAGCACCCTGCCCTAGACTGATATGCTCCCATGTACAGAGGGTTAGTAAGAGGCCAACAGATCACTTTCTATTTACTGTATTAGAACAGTAATAGCTAGTGGGCCTCAACGAAAATTGGGCCCCCACTGTACAAACACATCATGAGAGACAGTCCCTGCCCCAAAGAGCTTACAACTTAAATAGACAAGCCAGACAAAGGGGAGAGGGGGTGACAAGGGGACAGCAAGGCAAAATTACTTGCCCATGGCCATACAGCAGTTGGACATAGAAGCTAAATCTCCATCAGTTGCTTAATCTATTGGACTGCATCAGTTCTCATTCTGAGGACTTAAGCAGTGAATATTCCTCATTCCAGCCCTTTGAATGATGGGTTATGGGAATAAATGAGACAGAGAGGATTTAGCTTATGTTTCTTATGGCCTATCTGTACTCTACCTCACTGGCAGAATGAAGGTCGAAGCCAAGAAAAGTTTTATCTTTCGCACAAATACAGATGTGACATTTTTTCCAGCTTTGCTTGGGACACTCATTCAAAAGCCTAGGAAGTAAGTGTACATTAAATCATTCCTTCCGTACAGGCAGACACACGGAGGGAAATTCCAGTCTGTTTCCACTCTTTTGTTTTCAGGGCATTTTTGGAATTTCCTTCAGGAAGTGAGAGGTTCTGACCTAAAGCCTTCCTCGGTTAGTAGGCTCCAGTTTCCCACAGTAAACCTTGCACAGAAATGACGTACTGTATAAGAAGGTGAGGTTTATCTTTACACCCCAACTGTATCCTGTATAAGCTCAATGAAACTTTTAAAGTATTACCTCAGGAGAATGGCAGCAATAGGGGAAACAAAAGAGTTGAATCTTGAAATACAGTAGTTACTCAAAAACATTGGCCAGATCCTCTGCTGAAGAAATCAGTAGAGACATTGATTTCCACCACGTGAGGTTCTGACACTATATTTTAAATATAAACGTTCTTGATGTGTGTAATAAGCTCAGTACAAAATTCATAACTTGTTTAACATTTCCCCCTGTGTCAATATAAAAATAAATCATAATATGGGATTGGTTAATATGTATGTTAATTTATAATCATGTTCTCCTAAATTACACGGTATTTTGTTCTGAATAGTAATTGCAGTGGTGTTTCCACCTCTCCATTATTTGCCATAGTGAAGTTTCTTGCTCCAGAGCATAGATATATCCAGGTTTTTTACTGGCACCCATCATTTTACCTTTGGAGCAGCTTAACACTCATGATCTTGTATCCTCATAAATAAAGGTATCATTATGGTTCTAAGTCCTTAATTGAATAGAAATATCATGCAGAATCAGCTTGATCCAATGCCTCTTGAAATCAATGTGACTCTTTCCATTGACTTCTCTGATCAATAAATCATGCTCCAGATCTTGATGATAGTACAAAACAAACAAAAAAGTGATAGCAGGATCTTAAAAAAATCAGTTTATTAATGTTTAGAAGTCAATAAAGCTATGTGCAAATTGAACAATAAAAGTCAGAAACATTTTAAATACTATTTTTTAAAAACAAAGAGAAAATCAGTTTAATTGCACTGGAAATCACACTACAAGGGCAACATTTTTACAGAAAAACATTTCTATGTTTCACCAATAACTGTACATTAAGCAATTGTTCAGCTACCCTGATACATTTTTTATTATAGTAATGTTCTAGGTGTTGGAAGACTTCTGCATCTCGTTAATTATATACATTGTACACATTCAACCCCATTAACACAGATTAGAAAAATACCATAATAGAAACATTCAATTTAAATGAAAGGTATTTTTTATGTGAATTGATAAAATACAGACATCTTTGCTGAAATTGTGAACATTCTAAAACATAGAAAACAAAATAAGTTTTCCTGTATTTTGTTATGGAAGTGCATTTTTATGTCATATCACCAGTCATTTCACTTGGACTTGCGAAGGTCCTTTTTTATTTCTCTGAATTTCATGGTATTTTATATAGATTTTCTAATCAGTGGAAACACTGTGAGCCAAAACCTGAAGGTATTTTTCAGTTTTCACTTTGTCCTTACTTAGGCAAAACTCCCATTGATGCCAGTAATACTGGATACCAGCTTGTCAAGTATCACATGTTAATGAGAAAATGAACTGTAGGTTTATCCTGCAACTTTTAGGGTCATATAATTTATTTCATACTAAATGTAACCAATCAATAGATCTATGAGGCCAAATGCTATTCTGAGTTCCTCCCACGCAACCCTGTTGACTTCTTTGGGGTTATATGAGTGCAATTGAATGCAGAGTCTGGCTCATGATCTGAAAAGTAATATGAAATTTCAGCACAACTTCACAGAATTGATCTTGCAAAAGAAAAGCTTTGGACTCTGCGGATGAAATCTTATTACATCTAGAAGCTCAGGAAAGTGATGCCAACCTACGGTTATCCGTTATCTAGATTACATTGGCTTAGTCTCTTTCCTGCTGTGTACCAAATGGCAAACACTTGTGACTCAGGATAGCAGAGTCATCCCTCAACTTGGTACAGAAAGATCGTTTGTGTCAGGGCTTTTTCTGCAAGTAAAGAAATAATAACTTCACATTCTTTTCACATACAAAAAAAAAATCACTTTCCCACCTTCCTCCTCCTCCTCTTTCATGCCTGCACGCACTCGCAAACACACGGCACCATTCCACCTAAGCATCAGTCTTTCCGAGTTAGGAATACTCCTGGCAATCCTAAGTCTGCCTCAGTGCAAAGACAAAACATGCTCCAGAAGGAAATAGTTTCAAGCCAGAACAGTCTGTGCCACTTCCTGTACTCCACCCTTTGCAAGTGCCCTGCTTGCGTCTTCAGAACTAAAGCTACCTTGCTCACTTAGGCCACCTTTTTGGAGTTGATACAGTGAGCAGGTGGCTTCTTGTCTGTAGGGTTTCAAAGGGGAGGCTTTGAAACGTGCCCCCAATGGATACCTCTAAGAAGATGAGGTGACGTTGCCTGAAGACATGATTGTCTCTGGGCAGTCACCCTCATCCTTTTGGGGGTGGGAGGAATTGTCGGATTTGCTTCGGCTAAACTCCATCCCTCCAATAATTGGCCTCTTGAATTTGGCCCCAGAATCTGCAGAGGGGCATTTGCAGCAGCACAGGATCTTGATGAAGGCCCTACGCATCTCTTTGTTGGTCAAGGTATAGATGATAGGGTTCGTGGCTGAATTGAGCACAGCCAGTACTAAGAAATACTCTGCTTTGAAGAGGATTGAACAGGCCTTCACTTTGCACCCCACGTCCAGCAAGAGCAGGATGAACAAGGGACTCCAGCAGGCAATAAAGGCACTCAGGACAATGATCACTGTTTTGAGCAAGGCTAGTGATTTTTCTGAGCTCTTCGTGGCTTTGGAAAAGTTTTTACGAAACGTCAGCCTGCGGCTCCTAGTCCTGACCATGGAATAGATCCTGCAGTAGAGGACGACAATGGATAATAAAAGCCCAGTGAAAACGGTGGTGCAAAAGAGAATATAGTGCTTATGGTAGAGGGGCAGCACAGTGGAGCAACTGTGCAGCTGGTCGAGACAGTTCCAGCCCATAATAGGGAGCCCCCCTAGTATCATAGAGATGACCCAGCAGGCGCTGATCAGGAGGAAGGAGCGGAAGCTGTTGCTCCCATTGTGGAGTTTCATCTTTAGCATGGTGATATACCTCTCAATGGCAATGGCCAGCAGGCTGAACACAGAGGCTGACAGAGCCACAAACATGCTGCCTTCCCTGACAAACCACTGGGCAGGGGTGAGGCTATACGTTTTATGTCCAGATAACAAAAGGTTGGCAGTATAAGCCACCCCAGCCAGCAAGTCTGAGAGAGCCAAATTCCCAATGAAATAGTACATGGGTCGGTGAAACTTCTTGGTTTTCCAGATGGTCAGCAGGACAAAAATGTTCTCTAGGATGATGAAGCAGCAAATGATGATAAAAACCACTGATGTCACTTTTATTCCACTGTCCGCCTTTTCATTTAGCTTCCCCGTGTAGTTGTAATGTTTCTTAATGATTTCAGAGTTGACATAATCGCTGACAGTGTCATTTAAGATCTTCTTCTGGCGGCTGCTGGTGGAGCCCATGGTTCCCAGCTAAGCGACACTTCTCCAGCCACCCACCAGAGGGTGAAGTCAAGTAGAAACCTCACCAGCCACCCTTGAGGCAGTATCTTTGAGGTGGAGGCGCCAGTGTTTGGTACTCCCAGGAGTAGCCTCAGACACCACAGCCCTGAAGCAGAGGCATAAACAAAGCAAAGAGTCAGAGGAAAGTGTGCAAACAAGGTGGCAAAATGAAATCAGTGTAAAATAATCTGTTCATTTCACTACGTCAGGCTTACATATGAGTACATAAATGAATCAGTCAGGACCATTCATCCTTCTCCACCCCACCAAGTAAAAAATGGCTCAGCAAATGGAACAGATAAAGCTGATCTGATAAACTTTATTTTCTTTATGCAGATTTGCACTAATAATTAGACAGCATTAGGGTTTGCACTGTTCGGATCTCACCAGCTCTCAGGCTAAGCCAGTGGAAAAAACAAGGTCCATCTGTTTCTCTCAATTCCTCAAACTTTTGATATAGGTAATACATTTTAAAAGTTCAAACTTCAGAAAGAAAAGACCTTGATTTGTTTTAAATGGAACTGAAAATTCACAAAATAAGCCTGGCATGAAAATCACTTGACTCAAACGACCTCACTTGTTTTTCCGCTATTAAAATTCAAACATTGTTGAGAAAGAGAGGCAGTTTTGCAATTGATTGATGCCATCTTAAGAAGAGATAAGGAGGTGTGTGTGTGTGAGAGAGAGAAAAGGGTGTGTGTGCGTGTGTGTGTGAGAGAGAGAAGGGTGTGTGTGTGTGTGTGAGAGAGAGAGAGAGAGAGAGAGAGAGAGAGAGAGCAGGAAAGCTGCCCCAATCACTTCAATTTGACAAAATCATCCTTTACAAAAGTTGTTGCCAGCATAAAACTCAGGAAAGCAAATCAAATTAGAAAACTCCCTGGAATAAGGGAATGGGCAACTGTCTGTTTGAGTATAAACACCAAAGTGTAAGTTCATCAGGCCATATCAGGGTGGGAGGAAAATAAAATCAAATTGGCTGTGCTAAAAACGCAAGGAAAGCAGAAAAGATTATGGAAATGGAGAAGCGGCCAGTGGAGTCCCAGGTGCCTACTACGCTGTCCAAGACAGATCTAGTGGATGCTCAGACCGGTACTTCTCCTTTCAATTCTTGATCTCACTACCACAGTTGGGGCGTTTTACTGCGAAGGGTTCTTTGCCTACTGGCCAAACCCAGCTGAGGAGTTGACAGCTGCTGCGGACACGAGCTAGTCTTCCCCCCTCCGAAGGAGAACCACAGAGCACAGCCTGGGGCTGGACGCGCTCCTTGGAGGCACTTCCACAAGAACCAGAAGTAACAAACCAGCACCTACCCCAGGGGAAGGCGAGGGGAGCCGGAGCTGCCCACGCAGAGCGCTCTGGCGGCAGGAGCGCATCCTTTAGGCTGGGAAGGCTCAGCCCGATGGCTGATTTCTAAGTGTGTGGGTGGGGGGTGCACCCCAAAGCGGGGTCCCTAGAACCCAGGGCTTACCTTGCTCAGGCAGGAGGATTCGCTCTCTGCGGCCGCTGCTTTGCCTGCGCTCGGCATCGCGGCTGCTCCGGAGCGCGCAGAGCTCGCATAACAAAGCCAAGTTTCCTTTTACTAATGGTCCCCACCCCGCGGGTTTTCTGCGAAGGAGACTTGTTAACTCTTTGGTGACCGCAGCCTGCCTGCCCCGCCTCTGCCCCGCCGGGCTGCTTGCCACCCAGCCCCGGGAGAGGGCTGAGTCCTAGGTGGGCTGCGGGACCCGAACTGAAGCCGTTCAACCAGAGAAGCGCCAGGACCCCTGAGTTTTGCCAGGCTCAGCTGCCCCCTCCTACCCTCTCTCCTTGCCTTGCGCCTGAGGCAGCGCTCGGCTGCCAGCAGGGAAGGGCTAAATCCCACCTCCCTCCTGCTGCAGTTGTGGCTGTAGTTGTTGAACACAAAACGCTGGTGGGAGCCCTCGCGGGGGAGTCACTCCGGCGCTGACTTGGTGCAAAACCAGGCTAGCCTCTTCCTTTGCCTGGTGCCCTCAGATTTCGGAAAGTCAGCGGCTGGGGAGCCCCGAGATTTCGGCCAGAGGAGGTGGAGGGAGACCCCGCACTAAATGACTTCATCCCAAAGGACTTAACCCTGGAGTGCCCAAAAGACAGTTCGCCCACCTTCTGGGGACCCCCTGCGTCAGGCACTGGGCGAAGCCACCACCTCTGGGATCCGTGCTCCAGGGGGACACCAGTTCCCCACAGGGGGAAAGGCTGTTTGCCTCACGTTGGCTTGGCACGTTTGAAATACCTGTCCAGGTACCCACCTTGCTAAGCAAACTGGATGGAGCTAACCCAACCTGCTGCCAGGGAGGTAGGGCAGGAGTGTGGTGTGGTGGCCCAGCACCTCAGCTACCCTGGGAAAACAGCAGTGTGGCCAGGGGAAACCCCTTCTTTAGCCCCTGCAGGCAAAGGATGGCACCACAGGTCTTTTGCCCTTTCACTGGTGCGTAAGGAATGTCACAGCAGCAGTTAGGATCCCCCAACCCACCATCCACTCTTCTGCCACTAACAGTAGGATAATGATGGCTGAAGGGGGGACTCCCCTCTTCCACCTGCAGGTACTGGCAGGCCCCTACAGCTCCAGGTGTCAAGGCCAAGACTCACCTGGCTCCTGAAAGCAATTGGCCTCTTTGATCCTGTACAATGACAGGACACTGACCCTAGGGGTCACAGGTTTGGGATTTAATCCATTTGGGATTCTTGCAAATTCAGCCTTGACTCTCATCTTCTCCCATTAATTTCAAGGATCTACTTTTCCTGTGGAAGCCAAGAAGAGAGGAGCCTGGGTTTCAAACTAGGATTTGTCACAAATGAAAAGGAAACACCAGCATCTCTTCTGTTCTTTCACCACAAGAGATGGTGAGGGGAGGAAGGGAGGATGGGAATTTAAGAGGTAAAGAAATCAGTATAACAATGATAGAGGCCATACCAAAATATTGTGACAGTGTGCCCTATGAACGTCAGGGTGTGTGCTTCTGTTTCAGCTGTGGATTTTTAAAATAACACTTCCTGCAGGCTAGTGGCATGACCACGTTCTGGGTAGCTAACAGAACTTGAGATCTGACACAGACTCCCTGTGTAGCCATAAGCAGGGCACCTAAATTCATTGTGAATCAGATTTCCCATCTCTCTCTATATATAAACAATACCTTTTAAACTTCTCTCATGGGGCGTGCATGGTTGGGGGGAGGGGTCAGGGGGTGCAGCACATCCTGAGGAAGTTGTGAAGCATTTTCAGTTTGCAAAATACTAAATATTTTAAATGTATTATTAGTACTAAAAAGCAGTGACTGGAGTTGAGATAGTTGGCTGATACTACATGGAGAGAAGAGTGAATGTGTGTGTGAGGGAGAGAAAGCGTAGGTAGGGTTTACTCACTCTTTTAAACTTCTAAAAGAAATACTATTCTTAGCATCGGGAATATTAACCCTTACTTGGCTTGTCACTGTAGCGCACTCCCTCCCTTGCACTGTTCTCTTTACTCTCACTCCAGATCTAAATATAAAAGAAATACAATACACAATAAGATTTTAATAAATTTGTTATTTTATTTCATAATTTTGCAATTCAATTGGCATTAGCACGGCCTCACAGACCAGAGTATCTGAAGCTTATCTACTCACTGTCTTTTTTTTTTCCTCCACTTCAATTTTTTTTCCTTCTCCCCCCTCCCTCCTTCTCTTATTTATTCTTGGATCTGGACTTCCAATACTCTGGTCATCTGAAGAAGTGGCTCGTGCCCACAAAAGCTCATGATACCATCTATATGTTGTTAGTCTTTAAGGTATTACTAGACTATTAGTTGTTTAAGTTTTTCCTGTTACAGACTAATTTGGCTACCCTATGAAACTTTTATTTATATTGATAGTCTTATTTCAATTGCTCCACACCTCTTTCTGAATGACTCAGATAAAATTGTACTTTTTGTGTTTTTTAGACTGGAGGAAAATACAGCCGTTAAATTGCAACGGTCAGAGAAGGCATGCAAAAAATAAATCATGTTTGAGGTTGACATATGCATCCCCTTTTAACTGCCTGACATGCACAAGTTGCATATTTTAGGGCTACCCCTAATTTGGCTTATTTATGAAGACAAGTGGAAGTGAGCTAATAGGTATCTTTAAATGTATGCCCGTTCAGGAAATCCATTCTCACATAACTGTGCTTTGAGGTAGCGGTACATGAAAGTACACGTGGAGGGCTGGATGACTCAGGATATCTTTGTAGTGAAAGACACAGACTTTCATTTAGGTATCTGGTTAAAATCCAGCTTAATATGGTCCTGACTAAATGCTGCCATCATCTGATTGACAAATCAGTGACCTGTGTAAAATGGCTTGGTAATCTCAGTCCAGTTCCCAGGCATCATGTGCGGACATCACAAAATCCAGCAATACTGGTTAACCATTCCTACTTGTCATGTTGGTGGCAGCTCTACAAACAACAAATGGTACGTGCAAGGGGAATTACCCCCTCGCCCTTTCATGCCCATTCCCATTCTTCCTAGAACAGGCATGAGTCATGGTAGCTCTGGGTATGTCTACACTACAGCGCTAATTCGAACTAACTTAGTTCGAATTAGTTAATTCGAACTAAGCTAATTCGAACTAACGCATCCAGACTAAAAAACTAGTTCAAATTAGCGTTTTCCTAATTCGAACTAGCATGTCCACACAGAGTGGACCCTGAACCAGGGTTAAGGATGGCCGGAAGCAGTGCCAGCAGGGCATCAGATGAGGAGTTAGAGCGTGGAGCTGCTGTCTCAGGCTAGCCGAGGGCTGTGCTTAAAGGGACCCGAACCCCACCCCGGACAGACAATTCTCAGGGGTGCCCCGCTTGCAAAGCAGTCCTGGCTTGGCTTGCCTGGAGTACCCAGACTGGGCACATCACAGCACTCGGCCATCAGACCGGCTGCACTTGCTGCAGGCTGCCATCAGGGGAGAGGGCGTAATTGGGGGGCTGCAGGAGAGCTTCCACCCCCAGAAACCCGCAGAGCCAGCCCAGTCCTCCCCATCAGGGGCTCGTACCCCATTCCTCCCTCACCTCCTTCCACTTACCCCTCCCTAGCCTCCCTTCCTGATGTACAAAATAAAGGACAATTATGTTCAAAAATAGAATCTCTCTTTATTGAACAAAACTGGGGGAGACTGGGAAAAGGAGGTGGGAGAGGGGAAGAGAGAGGGGTGAGAGAGGGGAGGGCAACTACAATGATGAGGGGTTTGGAACAGGTCCCATATGAAGAGAGGCTAAACAGACTGGGACTTTTCAGCTTAGAAAAGAGGAGATGGAGGGGGGATATGATAGAGGTCTATAAAAGCACGAGTGGGGTGGAGAGGGTGCATACAGAAAAGTTCTTCATTAGTTCCCATAAAGAAAGACTAGAGGACACCAAAGGAAAGGAATGGGTAGCAGGCTTCAAACTAGTAACAGAAAGTTGTTCTTCACAAAGCAAAGAGTCAACCTGTGGAACTCCTTGCTGCAGGAGGCTGTGACGGCTACAACTAGAACAGAGTTTAAAGAGAAGTTAGATAAAGTCATGGAGGTTGGGTCCATGGAGTGGTATTAGCCAGGGGGTAGGAGTGGTGTCCCTGCCCAAAGTTTGTGGAAGGCTGGAGAGGGATGGCACGAGACAAATGGCTTGGTCACTGTCTTCGGTCCATCCCCTCCAGGTTCCCTAGGGTTGGCCGCTGTCGGCAGACAGGCTACTGGGCTAGATGGACCTTTGGTCTGACCCAGTACAGCCATTGTAAGCTCAGGGCTCAGGGTTGGTCGAGGGTCTCAGTGGACCACCTTGATTTTCATGCACACCTGCTCCTGGGTGGCCAGGCTGGCAGCTCTCCTGCCCTAGACGGCCACTTTCCTGTGCCTAGTGCGGAGGTCATGGACAAGGTCCACGATGTCCCCACTAAACCAGGTGGGTGCCCGCCTCTTGCGGTCCTGGGCAAGCTCCTGGGAGCCACCAGCCTGGTCCCGGGAAGAGGGGGAGGTCTGGGGGGCATCGGGTGGCTGGCTCGAGCCTTGCCAGGTGCAGGGTTTGCTGGCTGGGTGCTGGCAGGCTTTCACTTGGCACGGGCATCGTAGGCAGCCCGTGCCCCTTTAAGTGGTCTGGGGCCAAGGAGGGGGGCATACGAGTTTCCCTAGTGTTGGCCAGAGTGGCCACCAGGGAAAGCTGGGGAGGGCTAGCCTCCCACTAGTTCGAATTAAGGGGCTACACACCCCTTAATTCAAACTAGTAAGTTCGAACTAGGCTTAGTCCTCGTAGAATGAGGTTTACCTAGTTCAAACTAAGCGCTCCGCTAGTTCAAATTAAGTTCGAACTAGCGGAGCGCTTGTGTAGCGCCTATCAAAGTTAATTCGAACTAACGTCCGTTAGTTCGAATTAACTTTGTAGTGTAGACATACCCTCTGTTGCTATCTATTCCTCTATTTCTTTTGTGCATCTCCTTTTCTTCTCTCCCATGCTTCTGCTGTTCTGTATTTTGTCCAAGGCTGCTTTCTAAGGAGTCCTTTTGAGCTCCAGCATTTCTCTGGGCTACAAACTACAGGAGCACAGGCAAAGCCAAACTTTTCTGCTTCTGCCAATTGAACAGGCTGAAAAATTCCTGTTCTCAGCCTGACATCTGTGAATAAGCACTTATCCTCGTGCAAGAATGATTTCTGAGTGACAACAGCTGATCCAGTACTGGAAAGGAGGCAGAATTCAGGGCCACTCTGGGTTTCACTTTGCTACAGGCTGTTTAACTAGCCTGAATTAATGGTGAAAAGACAAGTGGAGATTCAAAGAAGCCATGGCTAAGCAAGAAGCAGACTTGTTAACCTTGCATAGCACTCATCTGTCCAAGGATGGGTTCTCTCTATAATGAATCCATATTAAGAGGTAGAATCTCCATCCTTATTTTAGAGGATCTACTATTACACTCCCTTAAAACAAAAGGGTGCATAAAGAGCCTATCTCCAAGGGGCACTTTTACTGCACCGTGAATTGTCCAGCATTGTTATTATCCTGTCACTGTTTCAGTATAAATCTACATCCCGATGGCATATATTATACCCAAATCAGCCCTGATAAAGCATGGCAAAATTGCTTGCTATTCCATTGCAAGTCACAGGACAAGCACCCATGTACACTAAGAATGTTAAAATGTGGGTATCAGGCTAATGGTATTAGTTGATAGAACCACTCTACAGAGCTGCTGTGGGGATAACTCCAGGAGCCAGCTCAAGCTGGGACTGAGCTGGGGATTGGCTCCGGGAGCTACCTGCGCCGCAGCTCTGCATTTTAAATGTAGTAAGAGCCACTGGACTCTTACTATATTTAAAATGCAGAGGCAAAGAGATTAGCACAAGCCAGGACTGTTCAGTCCTGGCTCACACTGAGTCCAGCAGCCCCTGTTCACGGGAAACATTGCAAACAGAGGCCGGTGCTGGAGCAGCCTCTGTTTGCGATGGACAAGGCTGGCCACCGCAAACACTGGCTGCTTCGGAACGAGCCCCTGTTCACAGCAGCCAGGACCAGCCATGGCAGCCTCTCCTAACTCCCGCTGCTGCTTCTGATAGAGGTAGCAGTGGGGAAGCAGGTGGCACCCCGGAGACAGTCCACAAGGAGCACTGGGCCAGCGGGGACTTAAGCAGTCCCTGCTGGCCTCATGTTCCTAAGGTGGCAGCTTCAGACTTTGAAATGTATAAGAGCCCCATTTCTGCTTACATTTCAAAGGCTGAAGTGGCCGCAGTGGGAATACGGGCCAGTGGGGACTGCTTGACTCTCCGCTGGCCCTGTGCTCCCTGCGGCGCTCTTGTATATTTCAAAGACTGAAGCGGCCACAGTGGGAATCAGTCGAGCGGGGACTGCTTTAGTCCCCACTCATATCATTTCCCTGCTGAGTCCCTGCCCCCTCACCCTCGGAACTGGTGCTGAGGGGCACTGGCTTTTAAACTGGCTCCCCGCCGCAACGGCTCCTGCTCCCATCCTTGCTACCTCTCTCTGATAAAGGCAGCTTACGCTTATCGGATAGTTGACTAGTCGCTTACATCCCAAATGTACACTAGGGCTGAGTTTGGCCAATGTCTTTCCGTTGGCTGTGCTATGACTATTTTCTTTTCTTTTCATACTTATTGTACCAGTCTGAAGTTTAAATGACATTACATAACATAAGAACGGCCGTACTGGGTCAGACCAAAGGTCCATCTAGCCCAGTATCCTGTCTGCCGACAGTGGCCAGCACCAGGTGACCCAGAGAGGGTGGACCAAAGACAATGATAAAGCGATTTGTCTCCTGCCATTCCTCTCCAGCTTCTGACAAACAGAGGCCAAGGACACCATTTTATCCCCTGGCTAATAGCCTTTTATGGACCTAACCTCCATGAAATTATCTAGCTTCTCTTTAAATTCTATTATAGTCCTACCCTTCACAGCCTCCTCTGGCAAGGAGTTCCACAGGTTGACTACACACTGTGTGAAGAAGAACTTTCT
This sequence comes from Pelodiscus sinensis, assembly GCF_049634645.1. NCBI lineage: Eukaryota > Metazoa > Chordata > Testudines > Trionychidae > Pelodiscus > Pelodiscus sinensis. The sequence continues at coordinate 39,735,921 of NC_134719.1, read as the reverse complement.
TTTATTAGTTTTAAACCTGCTACCCATTAATTTCATTTGGTGTCCTCTAGTTCTTCTATTTAGGGAACTAATAAATAACTTTTCTTTATCAGCCCTCTCCATACCACTCATGATTTTATATACCTCTATCATATCCCCCCTCAGTCTCCTCTTTTCTAAACTGAAAAGTCCCAGTCTCTTTAACCTCTCCTCATATGGGACCCGGTCTAAACCCCTAATCATTTTAGTTGCCCTTTTCTGAACCCTTTCCAAGGCCAAAATATCTTTTTTGAGGTGAAGAGACCACATCTGTACACAGTATTCAAGATGTGGGCGTACCATAGTTTTATACAGGGGCAGTAAGATATTCTGGGTCTTATTTTCTATCCCTTTCTTAATAATTCCTATCATCCTATTTGCCTTTTTGCCCGCCGCTGCACACTGTGTGGAAGTTTTCAGAGAACTGTCCACGATAACTCCAAGATCTCTTTCCTGATTTGTCGTAGCCAAATTAGCCCCCATCATACTGTACATATAGTTGGGGTTATTTTTCCCGATGTGCATTACTTTACACTTATCCACATTAAATTTCATTTGCCATTTTGTTGCCCAATCACTCAGTTTGGTGAGATCTTCTTGGAGTCCCTCACAGTCTGCTTCTGTCTTGACTATCCTAAACAGTTTGGTATCATCTGCAAACTTTACCACCTCACTGCTTACCCCTTTCTCCAGATCATTTATGAATAAGTTGAAAAGGATTGGTCCCAGGACTGACCCTTGGGGGACACCACTAGTTACCCCTCTCCATTCTGAAAATGTACCATTTATTCCTACCCTTTGTTTTCTGTCTTTTAACCAGTTCTCAATCCAAGAAAGGACCTTCCCTCTTATCCCATGGCCATGTAATTTACACAAGAGCCTTTGGTGAGGGACCTTGTCAAAGGCTTTCTGAAAATCTAAGTATACTATATCAACTGGATCCCCCTCGTCCGCATGTTTGTTAACCCCTTCAAATAACTCTAATAGATTAGTAAAACAGGATTTCCCTTTACAGAAACCATGTTGACTTTTGTCCAACAAATTATGTTCTTCTACATGCTTCACAATTTTATTCTTTACTATTGTTTCGACTAATTTGCCCGGTACTGAAGTTAGACTTACCAGTCTGCAATTGCCCGGATCACCTCTAGAGCCCTTTTTAAATATTGGTGTCACGTTAGCTACCGTCCAGTCATTAGGTACGGAAGCCAATTTAAGGGATAGGTTACAAACCACAGATAATAGCTCAGCAGTTTCCCTTTTGAGTTCTTTTAGAACCCTTGGATGAATGCTATCCGGTCCCAGAGATTTGTTAACATTAAGTTTTTCTATTCATTCCAAAACCTCCTCTAATGACACTTCAATCCGGGACAGTTCCTCAGATTCATCACCCACAAAGGACGGTGCAGATTTGGGAATCTCCCCAACGTCCTCAGCCGTGAAGACTGAAGCAAAGAAATCATTTAGTTTCTCCACAATGGCTTTATCGTCCTTGATTGCTCCTTTTATAGCTCGATCATCTAGGGGACCCACAGGTTTTTTAGCAGGCTTCCTTCTTCTAATGTACTTTAAAAAGATTTTATTTCTTTTTGAGTTTTTGGCTAGCTGTTCCTCAAAATCTTTTTTTGCTTTTCTTCTTACATTTTTATACTTGATTTGACAGTGTTTGTGTTCCTTTCTATTTATCTCACTAGGATTGGACTTCCACTTCTTAAAAGATGTCTTTTTGTCCCTCACTGCTTCTTTTACATGGTGGTTAAGCCACGGTGACTCTTTTTTAGGTCTCTTGCTATGTTTTTTAATTTGGGATATACATTTAAGTTGGGCCTCTATTATGGTGTCTTTAAAAAGTTTCCATGCAGCTTTCAGGGATTTGACTCTAGTCACTGTGCCTTTTAATTTCTGTTTAACCTCCTCATTTTTGTGTAATTCCCCTTTTTGAAATTAAATGCCAGGGTGCTGGACTGCTTAGGTGTTCTTCCCACCACAGGAATGTTGAATGTCACTATTCCCAAGCGGTCCTGTAACGGTTATTTCCTGGACCTGATCCTGCGCTCCACTCAGGACTAAATCGAGAATTGCCTCTCCCCTTGTGGGTTCCTGCACCAGCTGCTCCAAGAAGCAGTCATTTAAGCCATTGAGAAATTTTATCTCCGCTTCTCTTCCTGAGGTTACATGTATCCAGTCAATATGGGGATAATTAAAATCCCCCATTATTATAGAGTTCTTTATTTTGGTATCCTCTCTAAACTCCCTCAGCATTTCAATGTCAGTATCGCTGTCCTGGTCAGGTGGTCAGTAATATATCCCTACTGCTAATTTCTTATTATTGGAGCATGGAATTACTATCCATAGCGATTCTATTGAACATGTTGATTCACTTAATATTTTTATTTCATTTGATTCTACATTATCTTTCACATACATTGCCACTCTGCCACCCACCCGGCCTGTTCTATCCTTTCGATATATTTTATATTCCAGTATGATTGTGTCCCACAGATTTTCCTCATTCCACCAGGTTTTAGTGATGCCTATTATGTCAATCTCCTCATTTAATACTAGTTCACCCATCTTATTAGTCAGACTCCTAGCATTTGTGTAGAAGCACTTTAAAAATTTGCTACTGCTTATTTGTCTGCCCTTCCCTGATGCATTGGATTCCTTTCTTTGCGGTTGTTTGTCTGCTCTGGCCCATGGTTTGCCCTCTCCCCTCCTCTCTTTCTGACTACAGCTTAAAGAATCTCTATCAATGGATTCTCCTCTAAGAGAAGTCTCCCTCTGATTTACGTGCATCTCCGCACCAATTGGCTTTCCCCCATCTCTTAGTTTAAAAACTGCTCTACAGCCTTTTTAATGTTTAGTGCCAGCAGTCTGGTTCCACCCTGGTTTAGGTGGAGCCCATCCTTCCTGTATAGGCTCCCCCTCTCCCAAAAGTGTCCCCAGTTCCTAATAAATCCAAGCCCCTCTTCCTTATACCATCATCTCATCCACGCATCGAGACTCTGAAGCTCTGCCTGCCTACCTGGCCCTGCGCATGGAACTGGAAGCATTTCCGAGAATGCCACCATAGAGGTCCTAGATTTCACTCTTTTTCCTAGAAGCCTAAATTTGGCCTCCAGGGTATCTCTCCTACCCTTCCCTACGTCATTGGTACCTACACATACCATGACCACCGGCTCCTCCCCAGCACTACACATAAGTCTATCTAGATGCCTCGAGAGATCCGCAACCTTCGCACCAGGCAGGCAAGTGACCATACGGTTCTCCCGGTCATCACAAACCCAACTATCTATGTTTCTAACGATCGAATCACCCACTACTAACACCTGCCTCTGCCTAACTGGCATTCCCTCCCCCTCAGAGGTATCCTCAGTGCGAGAGGATACTGCAACATCCTCTGGGAGGAAGGTCCCAACTACGGGATGGTTTCCCTCTGCTCCCATTGAATGCTCTGTTCCCTTGAGACTTTCATCCTCCTTAAGAGCACTGGGGCTCTCAGACTGGAGGTGGGACAGTACTACAGTGTCCCGGAAAGTTTCATCAACATATCTCTCTACTTCCCTTAGCTCCTCCAGTTCAGCCACCCTGGCCTCCAAAGCCCGAACTTGGTCTCTGAGGGTCAAGAGCTCCTTGCAACGGGTGCACACATATGCCACCTGCCACAGGGCAGGTAATCATACATGTTACACTCGACGCAATAAACAGGATAGTCCCCACTCTGCTGCTGGGCTTCTGACTCCATTTTTCTAATGAATAAATTTAAGTATAAACTGGGATTCTTTTTAAACCTCTGGAATATAGATTATTATAAGAGTAATGTTTTAAAGAAGGTCAGAAGTCACTAGTGTCCTCTAACCTCCCTCTCCAAACTCCCTGTTAGCTGTTCCTGTTCGCAAGCTCTCTGGTCGCTGAGTCACAGGATTATATAGCTCTGGTAGCCCCTCCCCCTGACTCAGGCTCAGCCAATTAACAGAGGCTTCTAGATTTCAAACCTTTTAGAAGCTCCTTTAAACCAACCAACCAACCAACCAACCAACCAACCAACCAACCAGATAAACACAAGCTCAGCACACAGCAAATAACTCCCCCACACACAAACACACACTCCAGACAGCCACTTACCACAAGGATCCCGTTTTTACTCCTCCTTTACCTGGAGAACTCCCTCTCCAAACTCCCTGTTAGCTGTTCCTGTTCACTAAATATTATATGAATATTTAGTGTCAAGGTAAAGTTATACAGGCCAAGATAGATTATTAAGTTATAGTATAATTGCTATCACGTAAATTTCAGATTTACTGAGATAACAGTTGCTCCAAATTTTGCTAAGAAATGAGATTGTGAAAACAATGACCCAAAGCTTTGTATTGACTTATGCAATGTGATTTGAAAACTAGTGTGAACAGAGACATTATGGGTGCATCTAGACTGGCAAGATTTTTGCAAAAACATGCCAGCTGTCTACACTGGCTGCTTGAATTTGCGCAAGAGCGCTGACTTTGTAATGTACAAAATCAGTGCTTCTTGCGCAAATACTTTCCCGCTCCTGCGGGAAAAAGCCCTCTTGTGCAGGGAAGAACTGTTTTTCGCCAGTGTAGACAGGGAAGAACTGTTTTGCGCAAAAAAGCCCCGATGGCTAAAATGGCGATCAGGGCTTTCTTGCGCAGAATCGCATCTAGACTGGCCACGGATGCTTTTGCGCAAAGGCACTTGCCAATCTAGACACGCTTTTGTGGAAATACTTTTAACAGAAAAACTTTTCCGTTAAAAGTATTTCTGCAAAATCATGCCAGTCTAGACGCAGCCTATGAGTTTTATATTGGATAGGAAATGGCCATAAATTTCTTTCTAGCTACTGAGAAGTAGCTGACTCTCAGATGGATACAGTAGGTTTGCATTACTTACCATTTTGTCTATTAATGAACTCGTTTATACTAGCATTTCATTCATTCCTAGTTAAGGACAGAAAGAGGACTTTTCTCTTAGATCTCTTTAGTTTCCTAAATTTAAAATGACTGTTGGCTCCACTTTGAAGGAATCCTGTATAAATACATCTTGAATTATCCTGCTATGAAATTTACCACCATAAACATTTCATATATATGTCTCATTTGAACTTTGTGCACTGGCATCACCTATGTTCAAGATAGGAGAAAGATTATTTTTTGCCCATGATGAGAGCCAAGAGAGTTGCCCTTGGACCTCAGAAATATATCAGAAAACAAATTTCAATGGGATGAATGTACCAGTTAAATGTCTGGCAGTGGATTGTTACATGGCAGCCACTTCATCAGTATGATTTCTTAAAATGTGGGTGTTAGGAAACCATGTTACTGGGAAAGTTTAACTACTGCATCCTGTAATTAGAGCAGTGGTTCTCAAACTTTTGAATTGGGACTCCTTTCACACTGGAAGCCTAGGAGTGCAACTCTGGCCCATCCACTTGATACATTTTTTGTACACACACAATTTTTTGCACACAGGAATTTGTGCAGACAAACCTTTGAATGCAAAACGTTCTTTAATAAGGAAATATGAAGACTGGTGATCAGGAACCATGAGAGCCTTCGGACTGTTCCTTCACGTGAATCAGGAATTGATGATCCTGATTTGCCCAACCGAGGAAGAGTTCAGAGATTAGCCTGCAGGGTCCTTGAAGAATTTACGAAACAGAATGAAAAAGGGAGAAATGTAAACTACAGAACTGAGACTGAGTCAGATTCTGATCTCAAGTGCACCACTCTATACAAGGCATAACTATTCTCAACTTCAACTCTTTATTTGTACCAATGTAACTCAGATCAAAATGTAGCTCTCTGCACATAGTCCAATGACTGGAATGCCACACTGCAAATATTGATTCTATTCCCAGCTCTGAGATTGACTTGCTATATGACCTTGCACAAGTCATATAACCTCTTAGCTTCCACATCTGTAAAATGGAATAGGGCTACTTATTTATGGAAAGCACAGATGAATGTGCCAAACACTTGAAGGCTATGTCTACACCGCAGGCTTGTGCAAAAACGGCTGTTCTTGTGCAAAAACTTGCAGTGTCTACACTGCACGCTCGTTCTTGTGCAAGTAAATTTACAGTACAGTGTCAGAAAACAGAGCTTCTTCCAGAAGAGCTATTCCTCTCCCCACGAAGAATAAGCCCTCTTGCGCAGAGCTCTTCCACAAGAAGGCAGTGTAGACAGGCAACATGAATTTCTTGCGCAGAAATCCCTATGGCTAAAATGGCCATCTGAGCTTTCTTGTGCAAGCGAGTGTCCACACTGCCATGGATGCTCTTGCGCAAAAGCACATCTCTTGTGCAAAAGCACATGGCAGTGTGAACGCACTCTTGCGGAAGACCTTTTGCACAAGAACTCTTCTGCAAAACAGTTCTTGCGCAAGAAGCCTGCAGTGTAGACGTAGCCTTATTTATTTTTTACTAGCACTTTTACCTGGTGTTGCTCAGCTCATTAAGGAGGGGTTCATAGCAGGGGGATGGAGGTGGAGTAGTGCAGAATCAGGGCTAGGAGAGTGAGGAGGGGCTCAGAGCGGGGGGTTGCAGGTGTTAGGGAAGAGGGTTGGGAGGCATGTAGGGGCTCAGGGCAGGGATAGGAGTGCAGGAGGTTGGCTGATACCCAGGGATGGCCAGGCCAGTAGGAGCAGCGCTGCCTGGCTGATGGCTCCCTGGGCTGGCAAGGGCAGCAGGGGCCACACTGCCCAGGCAGTGGCTCACCAGCATGGGAACCATACCCGTATATGCTGGCCAGCAACATCCAGAGTCCCGCTCCCAGTCAGCCACTCTTTTACCAGTGTGCCCACACTCCTGTGGTGATTCTGCATAAATGTGCCTGCTAGCAGACTCTCCCTTTGCGTTTTATGGGAAACAATCACATGCCAGGCAAATCCCAATACGCTGGCACAACTAAACCCTTACTTTGCTTTAAGTTATGATAAGAGGAATTTGTGTACCAAATTTGGTAGTCCTAGCTTTTCCATTCAGGAAGAGTTCTTGAATAGATTCATAGGTAAGTAGACAGACAGACACACAAACTCTCTCAAATACAGTAGATTAGATTTTTAAAATGCAGCTTTCAATAGCATTTGGGTGCTGAACTCCTACTGATTTCAAAAAGAGTTAAGTACCTTGGGGTATGTCTACACTACCCCCCTAGTTCGAACTAGGGGGGGTAATGTAGTCAGACGGAGTTGCAAATGAAGACCGGGATTTGAATTTCCCGGGCTTCATTTGCATAAAGCCGGCCGGCGCCATTTTTAAATGCCGGCTAGGTCGAACCCCGTGCCGCTCAGCTACACGTGGCACAGACTAGCTAGTTCGAATTAGGCTTCCACGAGGCGTACAGCTAGTTCGGATAGGAAGCGTAATCCGAACTAGCTAGTCTGTGCCACGTGTAGCCGCGCGGCACGGGGTCCGACATAGCCGGCATTTAAAAATGGCGCCGGCCGGCTTTATGCAAATGAAGCCCGGGAAATTCAAATCCCGGGCTTCATTGCAACTCTGTATGACTACATTACCCCCCCTACTTCGAACTAGGAGGGTAGTGTAGACATACCCCTAGATGCTCCTGAAAATGTGCCTAGCTCCATCTCTAAATGCCTAAATATCTTTGAAAATCTGGACCACTGTGCCAAAACTCCAACAGGCAAAACAGAAACAGGGTCCCAAACAATAGCAGCTGAATTCACACATGGAGAAGTTGAGCAGAATAACTTCATCAGCAGAAAATATTACAGAAAGACCTGGATATCAGAGAAACTGATTATTGGGACACATTATTGTGTGTGAGAGAGCAGAGAGACAAAAACTATGCTGTATTTAATTCACTTTGAGCATATAATAGTCAACATCATAAGTGACTGACAGGCACTTTAAAGGTAATAGAGAACAATTTAGATGTGAAATAGTTTTGTGAAGTTCAAAATTCATTAGTGTTTCATTTGTTGCGGGTTAGAACAACCTGGTTTGAAGTTATCCTTTCCACAATGGATAAGTTAGGTGAATCAGTTTTTTGTTGATGTTCAAAGAATTTAAAATTTCCAGATCTTCTTCTCTCAGACTAAAATCAAAAACCTGGTGGGGGAAATATAACAGCGATTAAAATAAAGCAGGTAAAGATAAATAATTTATTATAAATACACTATCAAATAGCAAAATCAGGTTTTATTCTATTGTTAAATAGACTAATAATATTATTAATTGAGATGAACTCATTTAATGCATATATAGGTGTCATAAGAAAGATATTCTCAAACTTACTTTTACTCCAATGATATAAATCGGTCAAGCAAAATTCTGTTAGCTTTCTCTGTCTGACAGAAAATCTAACATAGTACTGGACACAGCATCACACCTAAACACTGAAAACTAAAGAGCAAGAATATAGTCTCAATTGAAATGATCGCTCGCAAACTGGAACTTAATTTATGTGCTAATCCAAAAGAAAGTGAACCAGAAGACAATTCCCTAGACAGAATGGACTATAATAATCATCCTCAAGATAAAATTAATGGTACAGCAGTATTTTATGATAATCTTGCTATATTTGACATTTCACATGATTAAACAAAAACACTTGCTGTGCCATTAATATAAGGCCTCCATTAAAGTATTTGGCTCTTTCTATGCCAAGGAAGTCAATTGAAGCCACAGCACAGGACTTCTATCACTGTACTGGAGATAGTGATCATCTACTCAACTTGCCATGCATCCACTTGAATAAATTACCACAAACTTCTCTGGCAGTGGTAGACTTAATTTATTTTCATGGCATGGGTCTATGCTGCAGAGAACCATTGGGGAATATAAAACTCACAGAAAAGAACTCTCCCTTCTTTCGCACCATGAAACTGGAAAAGTCAGATGAAAAAGGGAAAAAACAACAAATTATGGATTTGTTTAAGGTTCATGCATCCTCAGTGAATTTTGAAGCCTTTTGCTTAAAAACCCCATACACCTCCCTTTTACAAAAACTGGGAGAGGGAGAGCTAACCATTTATAGAACTATCATAAAGGTAACAAAGCCTTTTTTACTAACTCTGCTCATGAATTATACTCAGCCAACCTTGACTAGTCCGCCCTCAAAAATACATCAAATATGCCCCTGCAGAGGCTCATGGTACAGGCTGAGCAAGAGAGTCACTGATGGCAACATGTTAAAAGCAGTAAAACTTTGTGAAGTTGTTTGCATGGTTGACTGAGATCTGGCACATGTGGCCCTCTGGGTATTGCCGTAGGGATCTAAGGCTGGCCCTGTCTTGTCCACACTTAACAAAGACCATCTGATGTAATCACTAGTGGACATGTGTCATATAACAAATGGATAAGGGAGGTAGTCACGTTAATACTGAACCAAATTAATCTCGGGGTGTATGCTAGTTTTTATTTCAGTGGGTGATGAAGGTGCTCAGAATTTTGGAAATCTGAGCTCTTAGCTCGTAAGACCCAGTCCCTTTACATGTCATCAGTGCTGTTCTTTAATTACTTTGCAGTAGTTGTGATTATTCCTGTTTGGTGCTGAGGATGGATAAGAGGCTGTTGAATAAAAGTGGAGAGTAAAGTCATGTTTACGTCATATATAATCACATGAGCTCATTATAGGAAATATAGTACAAATGCCCCTTCAGAGGCACTGCATTACCAATGGAGGTTGAGAAATGTGTGTAAGGATTGAGTTCAGCCAAACAGTATCACAAAGTGTTAGCACTAGGTTCTAATAGGAACACTGAAGTCAGGGACATATTTCTCAGCTCTTCAAAGCACTAGGAGAAGATTTATGCACTTTGTCTTCATTAATTTCGGCAAGAGTAGACCCGTTCTACTATAGTGCTTTGAAAGAGTAGTATTACTGTTAATTGCCTTTCCTGTCAAAAAGCAGCTAACTTAAAAAAAAAAAAAGGAGATGATGTTACACACAGTGCACAAGAGTGGCAGTATATGTTTCTGACTTCTTGACATTCAGGGCTTTCAATTTATAGTTATGACAGCCTGTTTTACACATTGTTCAGAAAACCAATATAGCTACTTTTAAGTGGGGAGAGATGTTAAAGAGTCTCTGATTTTACATAAACACCTCTGCAGCTTGGTCAGAAATACTTTAGGTCTGCACTTTACATAATGATCTCTTCTATTTCTCAACTACAGGGTCCGAGATGCCTTTAATCCACATAATATAAAAGTTGTCAAGAATACAGACAAACATAAACAGAAAAGGTTAAAAAAAGCCAGGCTCAAAAGATCAGACAGAAAGATACTTGGCTGAGCAGCTGCCTCGCCCTTCCCCTTCGATTTTTTCTCCTTTCCTTATTTGTTTATTTTTCTCCTTTCCTTATGAGAACATAAGAATGGCTGTACTGGGTCAGACCAAAGGTCCATCTAGCTCAGTAGCCTGTCTGCTGACAGTGGCCAGCACCAGGTTCCCCAGAGGGGGTGGACTGAAGACAATGATCAAGCGATTTGTCTCGTGCCATCCATCTCCAGCCTCTGACAAACAGAGGCCAGGGACACCATTTCTATCCCCTGGCTAATAGCCTTTTATGGACCTAACCTCCATGAAATTATCTAGCTTCTCTTTAAACTCTGTTATAGTCCTAGCCTTCACAGCCTCCTCTGGAAAGCAGTTCCACAGGATGACTATGCGCTGTGTGAAGAAGAACTTTCTTTTATTAGTTTTAAACCTGCTACCCAGTAATTTCATTTGGTGTCTTCTAGTTCTTCTATTTATTGTTTCAGATTAGTTTTCATTACTATAGCGATCAACATGTACTAGCAAAGATGACTGATCAGGCTTACATATACAGTTCTTGATTCATCAGTATTTCAAAGCAGGTGCTACTTAACTCCAACTAAAGGGGCTGACCTAGTAGCTCAGTGTGTTAATAGTATACATAAAATTGGATAACATTATTCCTGCTCCTATTGGCATGGCTGAGGACTACAGTGATCATGTGCAACAATCTTCTAAGCCCAAATGTACGTCTGTATAAAGGTGAAGATAGTTGGTGTTACTGAATCCCATACATTCTTCCTTGTGTATTTCAACCATTTTAATCACACAGGCAGATCATGTGTGTGCACATTTTGAGAAATTCTGCAAAAGCATCCCCTACCATTGCCCTTATGGGCATTGTAATAAGAGAAAATATAAAGTGAAGTGGAGTTGGCTTTCAGTTTTCATACCTTTAGTACTACATGTTTTCTTGGTAATTGAATGCAGTATACGTCTGTTTCTAGCACAAAACACAGCTACTCATATCCTGACAGCAATGCCAAATGATGTGCATTTGCTCTCTTTTCCTTCCTCACCATTTCTTATTAGACAGACAATATTTAAAAAAAATAAGAACATTAAGCATATTAGGATATTGGTGTAATGACATCTATATGGAGTTCTGATTCAAGAAAGGCTGGAAGCAGCCCATAAAATAACAAAAGTTTCCTTTTTAAACAGCATAAAGTTAGTTAAGACAAAAATGTTAAATATGAAATCAATAAGCCCAGTTCTTTCATGGTCCAACATAACTGAAGCCAAAAAGCCAAAGAGGATTTGTCCTAGTGCTCTAAATTTAAACTAACTTTGTATTAAGCTAGAGAAAATGGTTCACAAGGGAAAGCAAGCTACAGTGTATTTTATTCCCAGCAGTCAGGAGATAACAGGATTCCATTCTTATGATACTCGGTAGAATTAATGCTTCTGAAATGAAACAATGGTTGGTGATTAGTGACGGTACAACGTGCAAAACTGCATATCACTTCTCGCCTGCACGGAAGATAACGTGTCAACTTTATAACAGCATCAGGAAACCAACATAAGCTCAAAGGACTGTATGCTTGTTTTAAAATGATGCTTTTCTGCACCAAGTGAAAAACAAAATATCCTGACACCAAGGACAACCAGGTATAAGGGTAATTAGAGGAAGCAGGCTAACAATGAGTCTTTCACATACATACTATTTCTATCTGATAATTGCCATCTGAGCCTTGTGAACATGTTACCTGCAAGCGTAATGCCAACAGGAGGGACCAAACCTGGGACCTCTAGAGCTCAGTGCATGAGCCTCTACCACTTTAGGTAAAAGCCAGCTGGCTTTCAGCTAAGGCCATAGAGATCTCTGTCTCTGTCTCTGTCTCTCTCTTTAAGTGGTAAGTACCACTTCATGAGACTGTGAACCACACCCAATAGGTGTGTGGATTACACAAGCAAGGAAATATTTAATTTTTTGTACATAAACTAACCTTTACATTTAGAAGCCACAATTTTATAATCAGTATTAAATACTGTTCAAGTTACTCAGTAGACTAGTCTAGTGACTAGTTCAGATGACTTAAGAGACATACCCTGGATACGTTGATACCTCCGCCAATCCCACAATAGGAAGGCTTCTATGTGGACCCCCACCAATGGACGTAACGAAAGTCTTGATTTCTACATCGACGTGCTTGAGCTGACATTATCAGCAAACAACAACATATAACATACAACCTCAGTCATGCAGAACCAATACTATACACAGCCTCAAAAACAATCCTAACATCATAATCAAAGAGGCCAACAAAGGAGGTGCTGTAGTCATCATGAACAGGACAGATTATGATCAGGAAGCGAACAGACAACTCACCAATACCAGATTCTACAGGCCTCTGTCCTGTGACCCCAGTAAGGAATACCAAAAAAACACGAAAAAACTGCTCACGAAGCTCCCTGATGCTGCTCAGGAACAAATTTACACTAACACCCCCCTAATCCCCGACCAGAAACTTTCTATCTGCTACCCAAAATACACAAACTTGGTAATCCTGGATGGCCCATCATCTCAAGCATTGTCACGCTCATCACAGCATTATCTGTCTAAATTGACTCCCTCCTCAGACCCTATGCTACCAGCACTCCTGGCTACTTCCGTGACACCACTGACTTCCTGAGGAAACTTCAAAACATCAGTAAGCTACCTGAAAATACCATCCTGGCCACTATGGACATAGAAGCCCTTAACACCAACATTCCACATGAAGACAGATTACAGGCCATCAGGAACACCATCCCAGAAAACTATACTGCACACCTGATTACAGAGCTCTGCGACTTTATCCTCACCCACAACTACTTCCAATTCGGAGACAATTTTTATCTCTAAGTCAGCAGCATAGCCATGGGCACTCAAATGGCACCACAATATGCCAACATCTTTATGGCTGACCTTGAACGACGTTTCCTCAGCTCTCGCCCCCAACTTCCCTACTTTACTTACACTACATTGATGACATCTTCATCGTATGGACCGACGAAAAACAGACTCTTGAAGAATTTCACAAGGATTTCAACAACTTCCACCCCACCATCAACCTCAGCCTGGATCAGTCCACACAAGAAATCCACTTCCTGGACATTACAATACAGTTAAATAATGGACAAATTTCCACCCCCCTATACTGGAAACCCACCGACAGCTACTCTTACCTTCATGCCTCCAGCTTCCATCCCAGTCACATTTCTCAGTCTATTGTATACAGCCAAAATCTAAGATACAACCAGATTTGCTCCGATCCCACAGACAGAAACAAACACCTACAGAATCTTTATAGAGCATTCCTAAAACTAAAATACTCACCTGGAGAAGTGAAAAAACAGATTAACAGGGCCAAAAAAGTACCCAGACATGAAGTACTTCAAGACAGACCCAAAAGAGAAAATAGCAGAACTTCACTTGTTACTACCTACAGTCCACAACTCAGACCTCTTCAGCGCATTATATGCAATATATAACTCATCTTGGAAAATGATCCCTCACTCACAGAGGCCGTGGGAGAAAAGCCTATTCTCGCTTACAGACAACCCCCCAACCTGAAATGAATTCTTTCTGGTAACCATGCCATACAACCACATCATAAGCATCCAGGAACCCAGCCCTGCAACCAAATGTGATGCCAACTCTGCCCACATATTTATACAAGTGAATTCATCCCTGGAGCCAACAACATAAGCTACCAAATCAAAAGGTCATTTGACTGTACATCCATTAATTTGATTTATGTCATCAAATGCCAGCAGTGCCCCACTGCTATATATATTGGACAAACTGGACAGTCCCTATGGAAAAGAATCAATGGACACAAATCAGATATATGTAAAGGGAACATAGAGAAACCTGTTGGTGAGCACTTTACTCTTCCTAATCACTGTTTAAAAGATCTTCAAGTGGCTGTCCTGTCACAAACCAATTCTATTAGCCAAATATACAGAGAGGCATTGGAATTACAATTCATCCGCAAATTCAATTCTCATGCTAATGGACTCAATTGGGATGAGGGATGGTTGGGACACTATCAACCTAACAATCAATGAAGGTACAAACAGCTCTTTGTGTAGATTCTGGTGTTAAGAAGGGTACTTTCTATTGACTTTGATTCTTATCTGCTTCATTTTAACTACCCAGTCTTCAGGTGCTTACTGATTCCCAGCTCTGCCTTCCTGTTTTTCCCTTTGATTTTCCATACCCTCTGCTCCTTGTTTCCCACCCTCCTCCTTTTGCCCTCCCCTCCTTCTCTCCTATTTATTTTGCGTCTGCACATCCTAAACTCAAAACTCTGGTCATCTGAAGAAGTGGGCTGTGCCAACAAAAGCTCATGATACCATCTACAGTTTTTGATAGTCTATAAAGTCCTACCAATTTGTTGTTTTTTCTTGTACAGACTAACTTGGATACCCCCTGAAGCCCTTGATATCTAGTCTGTTTAAAATAACATGAAAAGTAGTTTCAAGTACTACACTTGAGGTCATTCCTCCTCATCCTCTTCAATATTTGGGGGGTGTAAAAAACCTCTCTTTTCCTTTCAACCGTGATAAGACCCACTCACACCAGGGTAAACTAACCAACATGGAAAACAGTGAGACTATCACGAAATGTATTTAGATTCACAAAGTAAACACAATGGAAAAAAGCAAAGAAATAATCTCCCCTCTAACTTTTTCATGGATTGTAAACTTAATCTTAGTTGTTACTTGCCCTAGCCATGATATGTCCCTATGTTCTAGGGAACTTCTTTCCATTACCCTCTTAACTATTTGGGTATCCCTCCTGGAGTCAGAGAGCTAATAGTGGGCTCTCTTGCTTGACCCCAGGTTTGAGCAGATCTCTGTCTGGCACATTTTTTGTATGCAACACTATACTTGAAAAATTTGAGTGTCAGGGTTGTTTGAGGCAATATTTGTGTGTCAGGGTTGTTTTTCAAATTAATTCCTATAGTTTATGAAGTATTGCCCAGGGACAATAAACAAAGCTTTGCAATAGGAGGCTATTGGTTCATTTGGATGGTTCTCTTGCTTCTCAACAGCCTATTTGTGCACAATATGCTTTCTTTTATTGCTTAATTTGAATAATGTTTAATGAAGTCCATTATACTACCTTATTCTGTAAAGTTACTTTTCAGAGGTGCTTTAGTTGATGCTCCCTGGAAAAAATATGTATTTGTGCTTTCTTGCAGAAAGCTCCCCCATGCTCACTTTACTACTGAATTCATTCCTGTCCTCCTTAGAAGACAACTAATGGGCCAAAATGTTTCTTTCAATGGCTTCTCATTTTGGATGTCCATATTTTGTGGGCATAGAGCCTATGTCACAGATCTGCTGGAGTACCTGCCACTCCAACAAAGTGTATGGTGGATATGTTCATTCTGAAAATCAAGCTCCTAGGCATCTGAAGTTGGGCATCCAAAAACAGGCATCCAAAATCAGAGGCAACTTGTGAAAAGTTGGACATTAATCTTTGTTAGGAAGTTTCAAAATCTTCCTTAAAACGCAGAGCTCTATGGATGTGAGTGAGGACTGCATTTGGTCCACTAAGTCTCTTTCCTTTATAATTCTGGTAAATGATATTATAATTTAGGAGTAGAGAGGTAGCCGTGTTAGTCTGATCTTGCTAAAACAAAAGGAAAAACTATGTAGCACTTTAAAGACTAACAAGATGGTATAATAGGTGATGAGCTTTCGTGGGCCAGACCCACGTCCTCAGATCATATTCTGAAAGAGAATTGGCATGATCATATATACCAAAGGAATACAAGGAAAAAAGTGAACACATTATTAAACTGACAGATCATATTTAGAACAGAAGGTGGGGCGAGGAAGAGGGAGGGAGGGAATAGCTGTTTATAAGTCAATGAATAGACACTGTTGGCACATGATGGCATAAATTATATTTCTGGACGAACAGGAATATGTGTCCTTGATCATATAACTGACATGGTTAGGTCCAGCGAAGGTGTCATCAGAGTAAATATGTGGACAAAGTTGGCAACGGGGTTTGTTGCAAGGGAGAGTTCCAGGGTTGGTATTAATGTGGTATGTCCTGAGGTTGTTGGTAAGAATCTTCCTGAGGTAGATTCTTAGGAGGCAGGCTTAGGCATACTTTTTGTGAAAGTCTGTAAAACTACCCAATGGTTCTAAAACAGCTGTTCCCAAGAAGAAAACTTTGTCTATAATTTACTTAGTTGTGTAGAAACTAAACTTCAAGGACAAACAACAATGCATGGACAGAACACATGGTTTTTTGTAAGTGGATTCTTGATAAAAACCAAGGAGCTTTGTTTCATGACATAACTAAAACTGAACGGCAGTGGGAAAACTACTTCAGGAAGTCCAAACACAATATAAATCATAGTCAGATTTTCCATACCTTTCTAGACACAGGAATTCCTAAAATATCATACCCACATAATTCTATGAGGAATAGTCAGTTGATAAGAGCTTAAAGATATATTTCTCAAAATATGTCTGTAAACTGTATGTACGCATTTTTAACAAAAATATCAAAGGAACGGTATGTGCTGTGAACGAGATTTCCTGAATGACTACACCAAAGGGAAAATTAAATTAATTCTTGTTGCACAAAACACTCATGACTTTGCTATATGAATAAGAAAAGAGAAATTATGTAGATGTTAGAGCTGTCCTGGTTCTGCTAAGTGGAGTAACCTGTTGACAAACAAACAAATAAACCAAACACACTCCTGTCAAATTTCAGTTGAAAAAACCCCCAAAGAAACAGATATGTGCTTTTTTGCTGGTGAGTGATAATGATTGTGGTTGGCTTTATGTACTGTGGGCTGAATTTGGACCCTGATCTCTTGCTCCCTGATTGATCCTAAAGATGTTCAAGCCAGTATGGAAGTAAGCCTTAAGAAAACTGGCTCAAGAAGTGTCAAAATAAGGTGATGTGATGTATCTCTTGTGTAATGGCTGGAGAGTATGTACATTTTTTTACTTAATTTCATTATAAATGTTCTCTTTCTTGCCACATGCACACAGATACGTCTACTGAATGGACACCTATAGGATTAAGGACTGCAGGATCAAACCCTATATTTGCAATGGTGTCAATATGTATATCACTATTTCCAAGCAGTCTATGCCTGGCATTGCTAACTCCTTCAATGTTCTCACTGGTGGGACTAAAATTCCCAAAGCAGATCTGCCTCAGGAGTTGTTCAACTTGTACATTTTTGAAGTGTTTCTGTTTTCTAATTCTGTATCCACATTACTACTTAGACTATAAATTCTTACTGTATTTTTTGTTCTGTGTTAGCACAGTGAGGTCTTCGGCCACGACTAGGGCTCCAAGGCACTACTGCAATAACAAATAACTGGAAGACTTACTCGGTGTTGCTTGGGTACTTCAGGGCAGGAGGCTAGCACTGTGGAGGAGTGCAGGAGTCAGGGAAGGGAAGGGACTTGGAAATGTGAGGGGCTCAGGAGAGGTGGCTGGGGATGTGGGATAGTGGGGGGGTCAGGGTTGAGGATGAAGAGGGACTCGGCAAGGGATGGGGTCTCAGGAATCAGAGCAGAGCATGAGGAGGGGATCAAGTCAGGGAGTGGGGATGCAGGAATCAGGTAAGGTGTGGGAAGAGGGGGAGTTCAAGGGAGAGGGTTGAAGGCTCAGAGCAAGGGGTGGAGTGGCTACCAGGTTCTCCCTGAGGTGGCCTGGGAGGCAGGTGCCATGCACCCTGCCCTCTATCTCCTCCCCAGGCGTCATGTGTGTGAGGGGACATTCTGGCCTCCAGCACTTTCTGGGCATAGCCTGAGGGCGGTGTGTGTTTGGAGGGGGTGCAGGCTGCTCACTGGTACACCCCAGGGATGGCCTAAGGCAGTGGGAGGGAGGGTGCACAGTGGCCAGCAGCTGCTCCACTGGGCAGGTCAGGGTGGCAGGTGAGGCTGACCAATGGCTGCTCTCTGGGGTGCTCGCTGCCCCCCCCTTATGATCATGCCTGCATATAACTGTTCCTGCTATCACACCCCTCCCTTTCCATTTGATATGAAACAATCTTATTCTATGCACATCCCATTATCTTGGTACAACCAATGACCTTGCTTTAAGTTAGGATAAGAGGAAGCTGCCTACCAAATGTAGTGGTCTGAGCTCTTACCATTTAGGAGTTCTTGAACAAATTGACTCACAGATGGATGGACAGACAGACGAGTGCATATTTCTAAAATGTATTGTAAGATGCTACAGCTTGTTTTTTTAACTCTCATCCAGCATTCTCTCCTTCACATGTTCTAACCATCTGCCAAACAAGCCACCTGACAAGTTGTTTTACACTGAATCAGGTTTTTCTATTACAGGTTGAACCTCTGTAAACTGGGACTCTCTTGTCCAGCAACATCTGCACCACAGATGTTTCAGGACCAGAGAGTCCTGGTGGAGGGCTGGAGGCTGGGCTCCCCCAAGATGAGCTTCTTGGCAGGGCTGTAGCCTGGTTTGTGACAGCAGGGCTGGGGAACCGGGAGCCCAGCACATGTCATCTGGGCTGCCCAGCAGGGCTGCTTCACGAGGTCAGGAGCCCAGCATGCTGGGTGCTGGGCTGCCCAGCTTAGCAGGAAAGGGGGCGGGACAGGCTGGGAGGCTGGTGGCCAGTCCAGGACTGGGGCAGCCAGTAGCTGATCCAGAGCTGGAGTGGCCGATAGCTGGTCCAGGCCTGGGGTGGCTGGAAGCAGGGGGACAAGATCTGACCTCTCTTTGTCTGGCAAAATTCTTCATCCAGGACCAGTCAGGTCCTGAGGGTGCCAGACCAGGAAGGTCCAACCTGTAATACCACTTTCCTTCCATTTCTAAAGAAAAGGTGTAATCTAATATTTTCTATATAAATGGTCTGGTCCTGAAATCAATGGGATGTTTTCCATGGATTTCAGGCCTGAAGAGCATAAAACATTAAGTGCAATATTATAAAACCATATGCAATTTACTAATAAAGCAATGTTTTAGACTGAAATTTCACATATGTTTAAGAATACTATCATAACAAATGTATGCTTCAGATTTTGTATGCTTCAGATTTTAAAATCAGTTATAATTATTGATAGCCATCAAGCTAACAACTGCATTCTACTATGAGGCTGTACAAACTTAAATCAAATTTAAATTTAAATTTAAAAATTAAAGTGTGTGGATGGCTGACCGACACAGGGAAAAAAAGCTCAAACCTTGCAATTTATACAATAGAGCTTGGATCCCAGGAAACATGCCGCCCATCATGCATTCCATTTAGCATTGCAACATCGTCTTCTGTTATTATAAAATCAAACACCTATGGAAATGCATATGGTTAATGTAAGGGACACAGAGAAAAAGCTGGACACTTCCTATTATTTAAACCCAGATTTAATTTTGTAGTTGGCTTTTCTATTTCCTTTGCCTTCAAAATGGTTCCTTTTTCTGTTACACAGGACTAGAACCTTAGTAAAGTGGGGTTGAGACACTTCCTTAGTCCTTTCCCTCTTTTTGTAATTTCTATTTACTTCTAGACTTGGCTACACTATTCCCCAGTAAGGGTGGGAAGAGAAAAGAAAGGTAACATGAAAGCTGCTTGTGACAGCATTACACATGGCTAACAGGAAAGATACGTGAATAACTTGATTGCAACTCTCTGCAAACCTGAGCTTATGATTTTTTTGCTATAGACAGACAGTAGGTCCAGAGAGTTGCAGCACCCCAAAAGTATTGGTGCTTTAGTCAAGTCAGCAAACCAAGAACTTTATACAGATTACAAAGTACAAATATCCCTTCAGTAATCATGGCGGGAGGATGATGCCCATTGTGATCTACTAGCAAAGTGTGTCATTGATTCCTTATCACTTAATGACTGGACTTCCACTATATTCACCAGAGCTCCCTTGCTCCACATAAAGAGACAGTGGAGTGAGCTACTGCCAGGCAAACTCCTCCCTCATCCTGCAAGATATGGCTGGTAGAATGATTTCTTGTAGCCATAAACTCAGTCTTCGACCTACTTAAACAGGAACCCCACCCTACGACTGAGGATATGTATTGCTGACTTAAGGCTGCCTTTGATCCCCTCTCACTCCACTCCATGTTCGTGCAGAACATGGATCAGTCATGGAAAGAGAAGCCTATGCCAAAATGAGGAATGAAGGGACCAAAAAAGATAGGAAAAACAAAAGCAAAATAGATGTTGCAAATTACATTTAAAATTACTTAATAGAAAGTTAAATGTCAAAATGTGACAAAGTGGTGCACGTGACTAATTTATATGTACATATACCTAGTGTTGTGACTGAAAGGCAAATGGATTCCTTGATCTGGTAAAGTTCATCCTCTTTTCTGCTAACCATCTCTGCAGAGAGATCTTTAGGAGCAAGGCTAAAATTTATTTCTGAAAACACACTTTTAGCTTTTGTAAAGCACCAGCTGACACATATTATTAAAAATGGTTCCTGAGGAAAGAGATAGAAGGACTTCACCCCACAATTTACTTGTTGAGACTGTGACATGAAGGGAAAGGAGGAATCAATTACCAGTCATAATTCTGTATAAAACAAATACTGGATGTCACAAGCTGAGATGTGAGTCTCCCTTTGGTTCCAACATCACTTGCTCTGTGCTAGGGAGGGAGTAAGCTGGGTGAGAGGTGACTATGTCAGCTCTGCAGCTTCCACACGCAGGATTTCCTGAACCTGGAAGATCCCTTAGGGCCTTTGCAACCTCCTTTGCAGAGGTCAAAGGTGGATCTCAGTACTACAGTGAAATCCACTATCTTCCTATGTGCCTAACACAATGAGGCACTGATCCTGATTGGAGTCTCTGCCTTCTACCATAATCCTAATAATAAATATAAAGAAAATAAAACTCAAAATGTTGTTATTATTCCTTGATCAAACTGTTTGAATGCAATAAATTATCATACCGTGTGTTTTATACATAACTATGTCTTCCAATTGATTTCTTATATTTGCACACATTAGACAGCTGAATTTTCAACTGTCTTACAACAATTTTATGCTGCAGTAATTGACTTGATTTTAATGGAGTTGCACTAATTTAAAATTAGTATAGCACAGGGGAGAATCAAACCCAAAATCTTATATAAAAATAATTTGGGTATTAATTCTAGGAAGCCAGTAATCAAAATCTTACCTCACAGTTTTCCTGTACTCTTTCTATTTTTGTAGATTTGGGAATAGTGACAACCCCATTCTGAAAAATATAATAATTTTCATAATTAAAAATAAGAGTTATTTAACACAAAAACAGATCCATTTTCAAAACCTCTCTTAAAGCAATTGTTTAATCTAAATTTCCTTCTGAGGCTTTGAATCTGCTCTTTAAATTCACTGGAATGTCTGTGAAGCACGGTTTATAATCACAGATGTACATTATGTACTATATAAATTTCTAACGCAATTCATGTGGTTTTCATTCAGTTTCAAACATGAATACATATTCACTGGTTAGTGATAGATGTTGAGTGAAAATAAGAAAATAATAAAATTGACTGTAGCATTTACATTGAAAAAAATAAGTCTTTTCATTTGTGTTTCCTTTTACTTCGATGAAGCCAAAGGTAGATACTGTCATGTACAGCCTAGGACATTCCTATTACCCATTATCAAGCACTTAGTTCATGGGATGACAGCAGCAGTTCAGAAAATTACTATTTTTCTATATATTGTTATATTTTGGTATGACGACAACATATACATTATCTGAACGGAACTATTCCTTTATCTTTACTCCTCTAAGCATGCACCATTATCTTGCTGCTTCTTACCTGTATGCTCCAACGTATGCAGATCTGTGCAGGGGTTTTGCCATATTTCTTTGCCAGCTGAATTATATTAGGATGAGTAAGAGCTTCACCTTTAGCTAATGGGCAGTAGCCTTCAAAAACAATGTTTCTACTTCTACAATAATCCACCAGTTCTTGGGGCCGTTGGAAAGGGTGATATTCAACCTTTCATAAGGAAAACAGAAAAAGGGAAAATTGTATTAGAATGTATTTGAAGGACCGATTTCCCCATGATAATAAAAATATGGTTGACCTTTCTTTTCTTTTTTTTTTTTAAATGTAATAGAATGACCATGACTGGAACCACAGTACTGCTGTAAGATTTACATATGGCACTCCATCATCTTTAGAAGACATGGAAAGGATGTTAATGCACAAACCCATTACATTAACTTTCGCAGCAATTTTCCTGAACACATTAAGGCCTTATCCCTTGTAAGCATACCATGTAAAGCTGCTGCTTCTCCATGCCACAACTGGAGCTGCATTCTTGTTCATATGGAAATGATATTTCACAGCATTCTCGGGGAACAGCCCCAGATCTAGGCATGTGCAGTGTAACAAAGTTCCTTTTGCTTTCTGCCATTCTACCTTCTTGCCCCATTTCCATTTTGATCCTCTTTTTAATGATATGCAACTAAGGGGAGCATATAAGTCTTTAATCAAAACAGAATACCCAGCACCAGGGCTTGGAATGTCAATGCAATGAGCACTGACATTGGCTGTGCACAGGAAGACCCTATATTATATGTTAAAGTGGTGTCAGAGAGATAAGGTGGTGGGTAGCAAGGACGAGTCTGGACTTAGGTTTGCAGAGTGTCCAGGCTGGGGATGAAGGTCAGAGATTGCCAATAATCTGCAAATGGCTGGTGGAGAGAGTGAGAGCAGTAAGTAGCTAAGAGACAGTGATATAAAGAAGAGGAGGATGAAGGTTATTGGAGATTAAAGAAAGAAACCCCTTGGATAAACAATCAAACATTTTGCTGCTCGCCTTGCCAAACTGAAAGTTTGAAGGTTCACCCCAGAAGGTTCTTTTTCAAAAGATCATGAAAGATGTGACAGATTCCAGAGAACTAGAAGAGGGAAAATAACAGTGCCCATCTATAAAAAGGGAAATAAATACAATCTGGGGAATTACAGACCAGTCATCTTAACTTCAATGCCCAGAAAGATAATGGCACAAATAATTAAGCAATCAATCTGAAAAGTCTAGAAGATAAGATGATAAGTAACATTCAGTATGAATTTGCCAAGAACAAATAGTGTCAAACCAACCTAATATCTTTCTTTGACATAGTAACAAGCCTTGTGGATTAGGGGAAGAGGTAAATGTGTTATATCTTGACTTTAGTTAGGTTTCTGAAATTGTCTTGCCTTCTCATAAATAAACTAGAGAAATATAACCTAGATGGAACTGCTATACGGTGGATGTATAACTGGTTGGAAAACTGTTCCCAAGGGTAGTTATCAGTAGTTCACAGTCAAGCTACAAGGGCATATCGAATATGGCCCAACAGGGACCAGTTCTGGGTCCAGTTCTGTTCAATATTTTAATCAATGATTTAGATAATGGCATAAAGAGTACACTTAAAAATTTTATGGATGACACCAAGCTGGGAGGGATTGCAAGTGCTTTGGAGGACAGAATTAAAATTAAAAATGTTCTGGACAAACTGGAGAAATGGTCATAAGTAAACAGGATGAAATTCAATAAGGACAAATGTAAAGTACTCTACTTAGGAAGGAACAATCAGTTGCATGAATATACAATGGGAAATGACTTATTCGGAAGGAATACTGAAGAAAGAAATCTGTGAGTCATAGTCGATCGCAAGCTAAATATGAGTCAACAGTGTAAAGTTGTTCCAAACAAAGCAAACATCATTCTGGGATGCTGATTACACCTCAACCAGAGGATTGTGTCCAATTCTGGGCACCACATTTCAGGAAAGATATGGAGAATTTTCAAGAAAGTTCAGAGAAGAGCAACTAAAATGATCAAAGATCTAGAAATCATGATCTATAGGATTTTTTTAAAGAACTGGGCTTGTTTAGTTTAGAGAATCATAGAATCATAGGACTGGAAGGGACCTCGAGAGGTCATCGAGTCCAGCCCCCCGCCCTCAAGGCAGGACCAAGCTCCCTCTACACCATCCCTGACAGATGTCTATCTAACCTGTTCTTAAATATCTCCAGAGAGGGAGATTCCACCACCTCCCTTGGCAATTTATTCCAATATTTGACCACCCTGACAGTTAGGAATTTTTTCCTAATGTCCAATCTAAACCTCCCTTGCTGCACTTTAAGCCCATTACTCCTTGTCCTATCCTCAGAAACCAAGAGGAACAAATTTTCTCCTTCCTCCTTGTGACACCCTTTTAGATATTTGAAAACCGCTATCATGTCCCCCCTCAATCTTCTTTTTTCCAAACTAAACAAGCCCAGTTCATGAAGCCTGGCTTCATAGGTCATGTTCTCTAGACCTTTAATCATTCTTGTTGCTCTTCTCTGTACCCTTTCCAATTTCTCCACATCTTTCTTGAAATGTGGCGCCCAGAACTGGACACAGTACTCCAGTTGAGGCCTAACTAGTGCAGAGTAGAGCGGCAGAATGACTTCACGAGTTTTGCTTACAACACACTTGTTGATACAACCTAGAATCATATTTGCTTTTTTTGCAACAGCATCACACTGTTGACTCATATTCAACTTGTGGTCCACTATGACCCCTAGATCCCTTTCCGCCATGCTCCTTCCTAGACAGTCGCTTCCCATCTTGTATGTATGGAACTGACTGTTCCTTCCTAAGTGGAGCACTTTGCATTTCTCTTTATTAAACCTCATCCTGTTTACCTCTGACCATTCCTCTAACTTGCTAAGGTCATTTTGAATTATGTCCCTATCCTCCAAAGAAGTTGCAACCCCACCCAGTTTGGTATCATCTGCAAACTTAATAAGCGTACTCTCTATCCCAATATCTACATCATTGATGAAGATATTGAACAGTACGGGTCCCAAAACAGACCCTTGCGGAACTCCACTTGTTATCCCTTTCCAGCAGGATTTAGCACCGTTAACAACAACTCTCTGACTACGGTTATCCAGCCAATTATGCACCCACCTTATCGTGGCCCTATCTAAGTTATATTTGCCTAATTTATGAATAAGAATATCATGCGAGACCGTATCAAATGCCTTTCTAAAGTCTAGGTATATGACATCCACCGCTTCTCCCTTATCCACAAGGCTCGTTATCCTATCAAAGAAAGCTATCAGATTAGTTTGGCATGACTTGTTCTTCACAAACCCATGCTGGCTATTCCCTATCACTTTATTACCTTCCAAGTGTTTGCATAGGATTTCCTTAATTACCTGCTCCGTTATCTTCCCTGGGACAGACGTTAAACTGAAGAGAAGACTGAGATAGGACATTATAACATTATTCAAATACCTAAAAAGTTGTTACAAAAAGGAGAGAGGAAAAATATTTTCCCTAACCTCAGATGACAGGACAAAAAGCAATGGCTTAATTTGCAGCAGTGTAGTCTAGACATTAGAAAAAACGTCCCAACTGTTAGGGATGTTAAACACTGAAGTAAATTGCTCAGGTAGGTTGAGGAATCTCCATTGCTAGAGATTTTTTAGAGCAGGGTTAAAACAAAACAAAACAAAACACGTCAGAGATGGTCTAGCTAATATTTAGTCCTGCCATAAGTGCAAGGGATAGAACATCTTGCAATCCCTTCCAATCCTATGATTCTGTAACAAATGTTATTTTGAAAAATATTTCACAACTAGTAAATTGTAAATAAACCCAACCTAAATAAAAAACACACACACCACATCCCAATACATTCAGATCAAACTGAGTATAGTTTCTCCTCACATAGCCACTATATAATCATGTGACATGACTTCAAATCAGATAGCCGTCACTGTTGTTCCAATGATCTAGCTCTTGCGTATTTAGCGGAAAAATATTGTTTAGAACAATTACATCAACATGTGGAATCTGGAAAATTTCTTCCACCATAAGGACAAAAGAACATTTCCTGTTTCTCATCTTTAGTACATGTTGTCTTTTTAGACAACAATAGTCAGAAACAATAGGTTGGCATTTGTTCAATACATACTAAGAAACCCTGCCCCTTAAGGCTGGGCTGAGTCAGCCTAAAAACGCTATGATCTGTGCAGACTGGGGACAAGGTTCAAACAACAGACACATCCATTTCTTCCACCTTTGATGTTTCTTAACCTTTTAGTGGCCTTTGTATTTAATGTTTATATTTATATGGCCAGTGTTTAGATCACTGTTTTATTGGTTTGCTTACACCTGAATAGATTAGAAAATATTTCCATTGTTTGTTACACAGAAGTGTGACAAGAAAAAATAATAAGCCAGTAGTTCATTGCAACATACTGTTTAATAAAATCCATAGCAAATTGACTGTTTGTTTCTTATCAGACAGCGTTACGCTAAAAATGAACACTTAGAGAGCCAAGAAGTACTCAGTTGAGGGTAGGAATGATTTTATACTAGTTATTGAACACATTAATGTTAGCACATTTATTTTACAAAAATACTCTTAGTCAATAAAATGATAAAATCTTCAAATACAGTAACCTAAGAGTGCATTATTTAATTAATAATACTGTATTAAAAGAAAATGAAAATAGGAATAGGATATTTAAGTTGGTTTTCTACTGGGTAGGTGTCATCAATACCTACAAATCATTACAACATTTTTCAAATGCCTAAAAAGTTGTTACAAAAAGGAGGGAGAAAAATTATTCTCCCTAACCTCTGAGGATTAGACAAGAAGCAACAGGCTTAATTTACAGCAGTTTAGATTGGACAACAAAAGAAACTTCCTAAGTGGCAGAGTGGTTAAGCACTTAAATAAATTGCCGAGGGAGGTTGTGGAATCTCCATTGATGGAGATTTTTAAGAGCAGAGGTTAAAAAATACCTTACAAAAGATTAAATATAATCATTACAATGTTATAAGAGATTAAATATAAAGATAATTAATTTTCTAATTCAGAACCAAATTCTACTCTGTTATACCAGAGTAAATCTGGAATAGCCACTGCTGTCAGATGATGTAATCTATGTTTACATCAATATAACTGCAAGCAGAATCTGTCCCGTAGACTTTTAAGGCTTCTGTATTATACAATTCAAGGTTATTTCACAAACATTTAACACAAGCATGGTATGCATCCAACTTGATGAACTGAATGCAGTGCTAAGGTTTCCTTTCTTCTGGAGACAACGAACACTGTATCATCCAGCGATTAGGGAGTCCCAGACGTCAAGAGCTGAATTCTGGGAACTTGTGATATTCAGCGGCATGGCTAGCTAGAGCAAGTCATTTTTTTACAGTCTTTTTTTAAAACTCAGCCCTAGGCATTCTTTTTCCTTTGGATGATTTTTCTAGTGATACTGAATGTGAGGAACAAATAATCTCTGGCTAGAGGAGGCACATGGAGAATGACTACTGCGTAAGCTTCCCCTCTACTAACAACTCCTACTTCCACATCTGCAACACCCATGCTATTCTAGTCCTAGATCTCTCTATCGATCACATGCTGATGGAGTAAGTCCTGCTGTTCTCTGGCACTGCTCTTTACTGAGCCCTTGGATGTGTGTGTGGAAACCTGGTACATATTTAATAAAGGAGCTTGCAACTGAATTAAATCCCACTGGCCCTGCCACATATACTATTAGTTAATCACAAGGGAACCCAAAGTCAGCATGTTTTTTGTATAAGCCATACTCTTGTGGGGAAAAGATACTGAAGCTTCACAGATAGCTCCTGTCCCTATGGATCCAAAGAGTCAATTTCTCATGTACATATCAGATTGTGATTTGTAGAGAGGCTTAGCCCCTGCTCAGCTCTATTTCATGGTCCCCAAATTCCATCACCAGTAGAAGGCTAATTTATAGGAAACTTGAAGAAGGGGATCACACAGATTTTTCCTGCATCTCAGGATTTTACCCGTAACCTTCTCCAGAAGAATTGGTAATTCAGGCCATTATTTTTCTGTGTACAACTAAAATTTGGGCTAGGGGATTAGGTTTGGTGTACAGAATAGTCATTTTAGATCAGATTGTACACATTTCCTAAATAACTAAAATACATTTCTAACTCATGCCAACTATCATCATCAGTTGCATTAGCACACATTCTGTCTTCTTTATTCAAGCAGACTTATGGTTATATTTAAAATGTTTCTGAATTTCTTTACTGGTTTTACATATTTCATAGTAATTAAGAACCAGATTCTGCCACACTTATTCAGCTGGGTAGTATCTTTCTCTATATGTAGTCCATTGAAATGAATGTGAGTATATATGGAATACATTCTTGCAGAATATGAGGAAGGATAGCAAAATCTAGTCCTTACTGAGAAATACGAGTAGAAAAAAGCAAAGAGTTTCAAACCAAAAGAATCTTTAAAATGTGACAACTGTACACTGTTGTGAGGACTTAGTGTTGCCTAAGGGAGTCAGGTGGTCCAGTTTAGCTGGTCTCTACTTTTTAAAATGCAAGCTTTAAATCTGAAAAAATATCCTCAAGTACTTTATTACTAAGATGGTGATTTGATACCCAATGTCTAGTTGAACATTGTTTATCTGCAAACTGTCAGCATCTGAAATTGGTCTTAGCCGCGACATCAGTCACAAACAGGTATGGTAAGAAGACAACAACCCATGTGGGGAAATTATTTTAAAGATTTGTTTGTTTCATGTTTTCAGGTCTAACACTTTTTGATGAAGGGGTTTACTTTAAACTCTTGAATGTTTTAAATGTATTGCAAACACACTCACCTGATTAACATGAGGAGTTATCTTACAATCCTCCTTTAGTTCCTCCAAATGATTAATGAGAAAATTGCTTACACCAATAGACCGACATATGCCTAACAAAATAAAAAGGAAATTAAGTAAGGCATTGTACAGAAGATGAAAAAGTGCTCTACAAAGTCTAAGTTGGGGGTGGGAGAGAGACTTGAAAATATAGCTTTGAGGAAAGAAAATGATTATACACTAACATCTGCATAACAGAATATGGCAGAGACTGACAGACAAACCAATATTGAAATTATTTAAAAGCATGGTGCTATCAGAGTCCTATAACTAAAGTGTTTTATAACCTAAACACATTGGTGGCTCCCCAGTGTATAAAACTACAGGCTAAATTCTGGGAAAGACTAATGTAGTATAAGCAAACAACAATTGGATTTCACCAGAATGAAAAGAAGGAAACGGTGTTCTTAGCAGCTTGCCAAAACTAAAGAAAAGTGGAACATTTGTAGAAAGCTAATAGGGAATGAGTAATAAAACACAAGGACACTCAGTCTAAATGAACTGCCCGCTATTTATATTGAAACTAGGTTAAAACTATGACCAAAATTTATATAAAAACCACATTTACAATGAAATATATGATAAAAATCAGGAAATTCACAGCATCAGGTAAAATACCTACACTGGATTTCTTGGCTTCTGTTAGTGTGCATTTAATGTATTTTAACAAAATTTAAAATGAGTATGTATAGAGACCTGCGCAGATACAAAATTTTGTATCTGCATCCACATATGTGTCTGCAAAAATGAGTCACAGATATCTGCATCCACATCCGTTGATGTGGACACTCGTGGATATAAAGAGGATAGCCACAGATTTGCAGTACTAAATATGTGTGGCCATGGTGAGTTAAATGCCCTCTTTTACCTATGAAAATGGCATGGCACACTTCACAACAATACCCTGCCACAGCCCTGACCAATCCTAATGGAGGAGGGAGTCCCTGGTTTCTCTGTTGATTTTGTTATAATCTCCTTTGGCTACCCGTCAATATGAGGAAGACATCTGCCAACAGGGTTACTTGGAGGGATTTAAGTAACAGGAGCCTAATTTGTGCCCTGCAGATTTTCACACAGAAGTGACAGATATAATCTTTGAGGAGACTTAGTTGTTGGCTGGATTGCAGTGCTCTGTCTTTCCTTCTCTGTTGCTTCTCTGTCTCCTCAAAGTGCACTATGGCTTAGTACAAGGTAGGGGTGGGCAAGACCACATCCATGGGGCCAGATCTGGCCTGCCAAGCGGGTTGATCCAGCCCATAGCCGGCCTATTGCTCCCCCGCTCTCAGGCCCCACCCCTTCCACCTGAGGCCCTGCCCCTTCTAGGCAACCCGTGACCACTTCCAAAATTATGAAGTGGATACCGTTCAAAAATTATTGCCCACCCCTGGTAAATCTTGGGGCGTATCTGTCAGCTCTTTATGAAGTGTACTGCCTCCAGTTCTTTGTAGACTGGGATTTATATAACAAAGTATATCACCACAACT
Source organism: Pelodiscus sinensis (assembly GCF_049634645.1). NCBI lineage: Eukaryota > Metazoa > Chordata > Testudines > Trionychidae > Pelodiscus > Pelodiscus sinensis. The sequence continues at coordinate 39,705,453 of NC_134719.1, read as the reverse complement.
AGGGAAGGGAAGGAAAGGGAAGGGGAGAAAAGGAGAGGAGCTATTTTGGTTTCTCCTGAAAATACTTCATCAGGCAATGTCACATGACTGAAATTAAGGTCATTACTGATTAATAGTCTGATTTTAATGCCACTGCTTGCTATGGAACTGAGCCCCACACTCATTGTACATATATAACTGCCATGAATGGTAATAGGATTCACAGATACTTTAAGAGAAGAATTTACCTTGATTTATAATTTGGAATAAAGTTAATGGAAACGTTTGAGAAAATTTTGCCATGTAGACTTCATTTTACACCTATACACACAAATTATACATTTAAAATGCCAAAACACCATAATCCACCAACAGAGTGTAACACCCAGCATTTTTAAAAGCCTGTCTGATTTTGAGCTACATGGCTACAAGGCATTTTCCAAAATTAGCATATCCATTACTTAATTTTGTTAAAGCAAATCCAATTATATACTACTATGCAGAAATTTTGTAAATCAAGTTACATCACGGTGCTAATTTACACATCCCTGTAAACCCCACTCCAGTAAAATGGGGTTTGTAGAGTTAATACTGATACTTCTTTAATCAGACACACTCTCCAATTATGTCTATTTTACATATTCAGGTAGGACAAGTGGATATATAGTAAAGTAGTAAAACCTTATACCATCAATTTTTCTAATATGGTTTTTGTTTTCAGATAAGAGAGGGAAAAGAAAAATTGTATCAACTGTAGGGCTAGAATATTCTCATTTAGAGAAATGATCATCTGCTCAGGACGTATAACATTAATCAGGTTATGACCTATATCCCTGCAGTTTGCATAATTTGTATTTAAACTGCCAGAAGGGGTCAATACCTAGCTTTAGGCCTTTGGTGACAAACAATCCTGCAGCATCCACACTAATAAATCATTATGACAAAGAAGTCAGAAAAACATTTGCAGTTTAAACATGAAGGGCACACCAAAATAATATACATTATTGTCAGTGAAGAATTCAAAAAAACCATTCTTTTGTGTTTCTTTTTTGCTAATGAAAGCATTTATTTTAAGCTATAATACAACAAATCTTAGTATCACAGAAGCAAATATAAAAAAGATTTGGTAGATCTTTTAGTCTATTCCCAGAACAAGCTTAAAGGATTTTTCCCTGGAATATATTTTCAAGTGTTTTGTTTACTGCAAGTTCATATACCTCGAGGAATAAGAATTCTACAACTTCCCTTGAAAGGTTATTCTATAGCCTCATCAACTTTATTTCTAGAGAGATTTTCCTAGATCTCCAATCTAAACTCCTTAGTTTGATTAAGCTCTACCCTTAGTCACACTTGACTAGCCTCACTGAAGTCAACAAGGTTGCACAAGAATATTAAGAGGCAGAATTTAACCCTTGTAGTGATATATCTCAAGATTGGCAACAGCATTTGTCAAAACTTTTCTGATAGAAACCTCTGATTAAATAAAAAAGTTTGGTGGGAACATACCACTTTCATCAAAATTGCTGACAGGAAATGACTGCAATGCTTCACTTCAATGAGAACAGAATGTGTTGTTTCATTACATTTAGAATCTTTTGTTTCAATTTTTAAGTTTCATTACATATATAAAAGTCAAAACTTTTAGATTATCATACAAATAGCCAAAATAAAAAATGAGATAAAAAGAAATGATAGGGTATTATCAAAAACAAAACTCTAATGTTTCAACATATCCAAACATTTAAAAATGCAATGTCAATGTTTCAGGAGGAGGAGATTTCACCTCAGTATAAGAAACACAAAAGGAACTAGTGAGAAACTAAGGTGCTAAACAACTATTAATTCTTTCAGTTCCCCAAAATGTACGGAGTCAGATCACACGAGGTATGTCTACACTAGCCTCCTAGTTCGAATTAGGGTGGCTAATGTTGGCATTCAAACTTGCAAATGAAGCCCAGGATTTAAATATCCCGGGCTTCATTTGCATGTTCCTGGGTGGGTGCCATTTTTAAATCCCCTTAGTTCGAACTGACTGCCCGCGGCTACACGTGGCAGTCAGAAATTAATCCCCTCCTGGATTGAGGTGTAACAGTTAATCCGAACTAAGGACTTACTTTGGATTAATTTCTGACTGCCGTGTGTATCCGCGGGCAGTCAGTTCGAACTAAGGGGATTTAAAAATGGCACCCGCCCGGGAACATGCAAATGAAGCCCGGGATATTTAAATCCCGGGCTTCATTTGCAAGTTCGAATACCTACATTAGCCACCCTAGTTCGAACTAGGGGGCTAGTGTAGACATACCCACACAGACTTTTCTTCCAACTGGTGCACAGCTCAAGCATCACAAAGCAGCAATTGGTTCTGTCCTAAAGGTGGAGCTAGAGATTCTGTTGGTATAGCAGAATATTCAGATAATTTTGATGGCTCTATAGCACCTGCTGGCATTATCAAAATGCCATAGTAGAGTATTTGAAGGGAAATAAGGGAATGGAAAGAGGCAGTGTATATTCTATTTAAGCCAGTCTGCGCTGTTGGAGACACACTGGTGGAAAAGGGTTTATCTACATTAAACACAACAGCACCATTGTAGAGCTTCAGTGCAGACACTACCCATGCCAACGGGAGGGATTTTCCTGTTGGTCAAATAATCCATGTCCCTCAGTTGCAGTAACTAGGTTGATGGAAAAATTCTTTGGTCAACCTAGCACTGTCTATACAGGGACTTAAGTCAACTTTTTCAAATGTCTGAGTGCAGTTCTAGTGTGTACCAGGCCTTCAGTAAATGCAGCTGAGAATTGAGATCACATTAAAAACCAAAACCAAAACCCAGTTCAAATAAATGTTTCAATAATTATATATCACTAGGGTTCAATCATTAGGTATCCATGTTTAATGGTAACTAGGAATATAAAATCCTAATTAATCAATTAACCAGTTAAACATTAAGTTTGCCTAGCATTAAACTGGTTAACTGACTAAAGGGGGATCTTGGATCCTAGCCACCACCAATGTAACTCTTGCCTGTGGGGTGCCCAGGCACCACACGAACAGAGGCTGCTTCGGGCATGGGAGCAGCCCCTGCCTACAGGATGTCCAGGCCCTCTACAGACAGGAGCTACTCCAGAGGAGGCTCCTTGTGGGGCTGGAGCAGCCCCTTGTCCACAACAGATAGGGAGCTACTCCAGCCCCCGCCGGTTATCGGTTAATTGGATAACTGGTTAACCTTTCATATGCCTAACAGTAACCCATTTAAAAATGTATGGTAATGCTTTACATTTTAAAAAATAAACACATGCATTTTTCTCTATAAAACAGAATCAATGTCAGCAGTCTAGCATTCATGAACAACATTTACAGAAAAATAGCAATGTGTGCATGCAGTGGAGAGCGGCAAGTATTGTCAAGGAAACAGTTGCATGTTTCCAAAGGGCTCCTTTACAAACAGTGAATTAAAAGGAAAGAGGCTTTAAACTATGGAGCCAAATTCTGTGGTCTTTACTCAAGCAAAATGCCCATTGATTTCAAAGGGAGTTTACTGTGCGTGAGAACCAAGGAAAAAAACTAAGTAAAAATGTGGGCAAATCAAGTTCCTATGTGAAAATAATGACACTAAGACCAGTGATATACTCTCAGGACCAGGGCCGTATTAAGGGGGAGTGGCGGGCTAGCCGGGCAGCTGCCTAGGGCGCCAACCTATAGGGGGCGCCTGATGGCAGCTATAAGGGGCACCGTGCACCCAGGGCCCGCGCGGTGCCCCTTAGAGTTGCCATCAGGTGCTGCATGCCCGATTGCAGCTATAAGGTGCACAGCACGCTGGGGGCGGGGCCGCGCATGTGCCGTGTGCCCGGGGGCGGAGCCACTCATGCGTTGCGCGCCCACTGCGTGGGGCGCTAGAATGGCCCTGATCAGGACTTGTGTAGACTAGGAAAAATTTGGGCTTTTTTAATCTCGTTACAGGGGGTCTCCGCTATAAGTCGCCTCGCTATACATCCGTTCCACACTAAGTTCTCCTATTCCCTGCTGTACGTCATGCAAAACACTCCCCACCCAATTTGCTTAAATGGAAGTCAGCCACGGGAAAAAAATTCCCCGCTTTAAGTTGTTTCACTATAAGTCCAAGTTGTTTGGAACGTATCTTGGACTTACAGCGAGGACACCCTGCACCACCTTAGCTTCACTAAAAGTCCCATTTGAAATCACAGAAAGGCTCAGGGCAGGAGACTGGGGTTGAGGAGGCGCTTGAGCAGGAAGTGTGTGGGAGAACAGGAGGCAGGGTTGGGGGCTGAGGAGGGGCTCAGGGCAGGTTGTGTGTGCAGGAGTCAGAGTTGGGGGGTGAAGAAGGGCTCAGGGTAGGGGACTGTGTGTGTGTGTGTGTGTGTGTGTGTGTGTGTGTGTGTGTGTGTGTAGGGGGGGCAGGCCAGGGTGCACCAAAGCCCTCCCCCAAATTTGTACCAGGGCTGCTTGCTCTTCCCATTTCTGACCCTGCCTCCTGTACTCCCCCAGCTAACAGAGTAGCTACATAATGCATCAGTACATTAAGCTTAACAAACTTTTCCCAACCGCCTAAAAAGCTGATAGAGTGTTTTCCTTTATTTAGTAGAAAACGGTTTGAAGAAAAACTTCTTACAAGATCAAAACTCTCCAGAGTAAGATGGGCACTGTTAGCCTTACCACATTAATCTATAAATATGCTATTCTGGCCCCACAATATTGTTTTAGTACAATAGAATGCCTTATCTTTCTTAAACACTGCTAGAGGTTTTATCAGACCCTTGAAACCTTCTGGTACATTGACTGTACAAAGTTTCATCAAAAAGTTTTTGAAAGTACTTATGCAACAAATCGTGACAGAACTGGATGCTGCTTTTGTGATGCCAAGTTCCCAGTACACTTTAGCCTATCAGAAAAGGTCAGTAGTCCAACTCCGTGTGCAATGGTGCCTATTCCATTACGTTGATTCTGGCTAATGCAACAGAATAAAATCACAAATGGTTCACTTTTCACATGAAACCAGCTACAGTAAGTGCGCTTTTATTAAAGAAGGGTGCATAGGCTGGAAGGCTCAAATTCTGTGTACATTACTCATATGAAGGCCCTATTGAGGTCAATGGAAGTACTTTCAGAAAGTGGCAGACAACACAAAACTCTAGGGGATGTCTGCAGGAAGTGTCCAGTGGGCAACGTGTGGCCTGGGAGCCATATGCAGCCCATGGATTTCCCTGTGTGCTCCCCTTCCCCATGCTCCTCTCATGCACTGAGGCACTGGAGCCTTGAACTTCGTACTCCTCCCAGCACTTCTGTAATGCCACAAATCTGCTGATGTGCGCTTTGTCCCTGCTCGTCCCCCTCCCTCCCAGAGCTTGAACACGGTAAATCAGATGTTTAAAGCTGTTCAAGCTCTAGGAGGGAGAGGGAAGAGCGGAGACAGAGTGCGAATCAGGTGATTCATGGCAGTCAGAAAGGATGGAGGGCAGGGGAGGAATATGAAGTGTGGGTCTCCAGTGCCTCAGCGCACAAGAGGTGCATGGGGAAAGGGGGTAGGCAGGGGGCTGCAGACCGCAGCTTGCCCACCACTGGTCATGTGGCCCACTAACATAAAGAAGGGCCATTCATGCAGCTTACTCACTAGTGTTGTTAGCACTAATTTCCACTACATGCATCTGACGAAGTGGGTCTTTGCCCACGAAAGCTCATGCTCCTACACTTCAGTTAGTCTATAAGGTGCCACAGGACTCCTCGTCGCTTTTGCAGATTCAGACTAACACGGCTACCCCTCTGATACCTCACTAGTGTTGGTTACCCATTGCTGATCTGAGAAGTAACTCTCCCCAGAGACAACTTTCCCTCTGCTCCTATTCATAGTGGACATTACCCCATCCCGGAAACAAACTGAACACCTTATTTAAAAAAATAGTCTTTAAGGTGCTTCTAGTCTAACAAAACATGTAGATGGTATCATGCGCTTTCATGGGCACAACCCACTTCTTCAGATGAAGTGGGCAGTGCCCCCAAAAGCTTATCATACCTTCTATATGTTTTGTTAGTCTTTAAGGTGCTACTAGGCCAAGGGTGGGCAAACATTTTTGGCCAGGGACCACTTCAAAACTTTTTTAAGTGGCCCCGGGCTGCCCCGGAAGAGGGTGAGGCCTAAAACAGACGGGGCGGGGCCAGGATACTTCCAGGCTTCCCCACCCCCAGACCATAATTGGTCTGGGGGTGGGGAAGCCCTTTTGCCACCCCCTTCCCACTAAGCACCCATGCCCCTGGCAGGACAGGAAGAGGCTTTGCATGCTCCCCCACCCCCAGGCCAATTAGGGCCTTGGGGAGTGGAAAGGGCAGAAAGTTTCCTCTGCCCTGCCAGGAGCATGTAGCACTTTGAAGTGCCCTGTGCTCCTGACAGGGCGGGGGGAGACTTCATACGCTCCCCTGCCAGTTAGGATCTGGGGGTAGGGGAAGCACACAAAGTTTCCTCTGACCTGCCGGGAGCATGTAGCACTTCAAAATGCTATGTGCTCCTGGCAGGGCAGAGGAAACTTTCTGTGCTTTCCCCGCCCCCAGGCCCTAATTGGCCTCCTCCTGCCCTGCAAGGAATATGTGGCACTTTGAAGTGCCATGCGCTCCTCACAGGGCAGGGGTAGAGTAGAGGAAACTTTGCGCGCTCCTCCCACCCCCAGGCCAATCAGGGCTTGGGGATGGAGGAGCGCATGACGTCTCCATCCACCCTGCCCACAGCACGCAGCTCTTCAAAGTGCTACATGCTCCTGGAAGGGCAGAGGAAACTTTGTATGCTTCTCCTGCCCCCAGATCTTAACTGGCCTGGGGGTGGGGGAGTGGCAGGGCCTCTGCGGGCCAGATCAACCTGCTTGGTGGGCTGGATCCGGCCCATGGAGGCCCTTTTGCCCACCCCTGCACTAGACTATTTGTTGTTTTTAAAGTTTTTCCTGTTACAGACTAAGTCAGATACCCCTCTGAAGCTTCTGAAAGGGACCATCCAACACTCCTCATGTGAAATCCCAGGCCCCCCAACATTCATCACTCAGATTCAATGAGTCAGTGTAACAAAGCCTCTTTGGTCCTGCTTCTGTCTCAGTGAAAAAAACACACAGAGATCCTTTTGCTGGTCCAACACTCTGTTCAGGGTATTTATTATTGAGTCCCGACACCTCACAGTAGACCTAGCACATTGCCTTGCAGGGGAGAGCAATCCCTCTCTCCCACTTACTATTAGCACCTCCTTCCCACAAGCCCTTGCTTTCCTGTGCTACTTTGTGGGTTTTAGCTAATGGCTTTCTGCCCTGCCCCACCAACAAATTAGGCACAGGCTAGCATAGTCAGCTCCAATCTGCTTTGCCTGCTGGCTCTGGCTTTTATACTTAGCACTCTATCACAGGCTATGTCTACACTGACAAGGTATGGTGACAAAAGTGCTGTCAACATGTAAAAGTAGCCAAAAGTGAAAACTGGTCAAACCAGTTTTTCTGTCTCACATTGCTAGCACCTGGTCAACAGACAGCGCAAAGCAATGTGGGTAAGCATCTCACAGTGCGGTGTTGTGGGACAGCAGAGCTGCTCTGTGAGCTCTCTAGGCTGAGGAATTTCAGAACACCACAGCAGTCTCTCCAGCCCAATCTTGTCAGGGAACATCTAGATACTATTGTAATGCAAATGATAAATTAGAATAATCCTTAATATAGGTTTACTGTAAGTGAGCTCAATAAAAATAATTTAACATTTGTCAGGTGATTCACATGAAAGTGTACACAAACAGGACATTGCAATAAACCATTAAACAGAGAGGGCCGAGGGCTCATTTTTGCATTTAGAATAAAACATGTTACAAAAAAAACCCAATTGCTGCAAAACATGACAAAAGAGCACTGATATTTCTGTTAGTTTAGATCAGGGGTCTCCAAACTACGGCCCGCGGGCCGGATGCGGCCCGCGAGGCCCTCTCATCCGGCCCGTGGAGACCTTTTTGTCTGGCCCCACCTTCTTCCGCGTGCCGGCGACATTATCCCTGAGCTTGAGTCCGAGCATTGGTGTCAGAGGGAGAAACGGATTCGCAGGCGGCTGCGCGAGGCCCCAGCGCGCGCACGGGACAGCAGGTAGCCCAGGTCAGGGACGGCTCCGCGTGCCGCTTGGCCGGGCGGGCGAAAAAGGGGGGTCTCGAAGGCGGGCTCTGGATCAGACCCGGCGGCAGAGGATCGCGGGAGGCTGGACGGAGGGGAGGAAACCCGACGGTGGTTTCTCAGGGGCTAGGAGCGAGGGGCTACTTCTCCGGGGGCGGGGCTGAGGAGCTGGTGCCCATTGCAGGAGGCGGTCTGGTTGCTGTGGCACAGCCTCTGGGTGACGCTGTGCCGTGCCTAGCGCGCTGCCCTGGTCCCTGCAGTGCGCCCTGAAGAAACATCCCTCTCCCTTCCATGTCTGGTCTCTCTCATCCACAACCCAGAGCAGCACCGCCCTGCCGGGTATCAGTCTGTGGGAGCGTTGGGCACTGCTTTCCAACTTCCTTTACCAAGTGATAACGTGTCTGCTTTCAAACCAGCTTTTCCCATTAAAATGCATGCCCCTTGTTCCATGGGGCTATGTTACAAATTGTCACCTCATTCCCTGCATGATAGGAGAGCGATCACATCTCTTCAAGTGTGAGTGTCTTAGGCTGAACATATTGCCAGGATTATGTTGCTTACAATTTTCATCACATTGCGCAGGTGGAAATGAGTTCTCAGCAGTTTCCCCGTTCTGGAGCCCCTCCTGCAGGACTAGGACAAGCACCACCCCCAATTTCAAACAGTGATTTCTAAAGCCAGAAATGTCTGCTATTTTGGCATCCAGGAAACAATTTCACCATTCACACTAATACAGGTGTTCATGTGTAGTGTATCAATGTGTTATTAAATAATAACTGAATAAAATAATATTAAATAAATAATTAAAACAACATCCATGTTTTGATTGTTTTTTATTTGGACCTCAAGTGTGTAGTCGGCCCCCGAACTGCTGTTTGATAGTTAATGCGGCCCTCGGGCAGAAAAGTTTGGAGACCCCTGGTTTAGATTAATTCTCTGAACTATATCACAATTCTAGATTCAGACCACAGTAAGTCAAATATGTCAGTTGCTTATTTTGAAAATGAATGTCTATGGTTTTGTTCATACTGCAGTTTATTAAAGGCTAATTTCCAAACATTAACTTAAAAAATGTGACTGTTATATTTTCTTTCCTGCATAGCATCATCCTGCTGTCTTATCTGATCAACAGGGTGTGGTGCAGTTGACATCCTCCTAAACCACAGACTATGGAGGCATGTGAAAATCTGTTTGATCATGCTTGACTGGTCTGGTTTTTAAAAAAAGAGTGCCATATTCTTTATCTGCCTGTGTAAAAAAGAACATTGCTAATCTAAATCTGAAAAAGGCCCTGTGCTGTCCTTCAAAGTTAGTCACTTGCTTTTCATGACTAAAGGTGCAAGGTGAACACTTATACACACTTCATATAGATCTAAATTCACACTCCAAATGTGTGTGCGCCTGTATACTGACATCACTCCACTTTTAGGACAGAAATCGTTGAGTATATGGGAATGATCAAGGTTCTTTAGGTTCTAGCAATGAAAATGTAGATATTAAATTAAAAGAGATGCACTATCCTCACTAACTGAATTTTGCATTGCCTATACTACACAAAACAGCCATAATGTTTACTCAGCCTGTTGTTCTACTTTGGAAAACTGACAGACATAGGAAGGAAAGATGCTGGCTGCACTGATCTAATCACACAGAAATAAAAAGGCAAGTTATCCAGAAAGGGTTAAAGATTTCTATCCTTAATTGGGCAAAACATTACTGTTGGATAGGATACAGAGACCCTAATCTCCACTATGGGCAGCTAGGTTTAAACAATCTCTACTAGTTTATGAGATGGTTTTAGAGTTAAAGTATGGAGATAACATGAGAATTAAAACAAAACAAAACAAAAATTCCTGGGTCCTGCTCTTTTTAAAAAATGCACTTCACTCTTGTTCATATTGGAGTTTATTAAAGACTAATTTCCAGTAATTGTACTAAACTCACCAATGAGGTGTTTAATGGAACAGATGCTGTTCCCGCTGCAAACACCACATTACTGAGCATTTAACAATGTCCATCTTCAAGTACTGTCCTGCTGATGCTATCATGGGCGGCCTGTACATAGGCACACTCAAGAAATGTGGTCAGCTGATGAAAACTTGCTCATCCTACATAAGATACCCCTCTCCATTGCCTTCTCACATGTACCATTGGGGAGAACCCCTTACGCGTCTTTAATGAAGAAATTCCCAACTTCATCTCTCAAGTATCACTGCAAAAACAGAACTACCCCTCCTTTCACAAGTGTTAGCAGCGGAGTGTTGGAAAAATGTCTATCTGGGGAATTTCTAACGCACTCTAAGAATGAACAGCCTCTTGACACTTAAACTGAACTAAGTAGAAGTTATATCCACCATATATTTTAGAGAGTTTGTCGGTTTGATCAAGAACTGCTCTCCTAAAAGGCAAGAGCTAGAACCAGAAAATTCAGTATACAGCTTCCTCTTGTCATAACTTAAAGCAATACAAAGGTTTGGATGTGCCAGAAAAACAGGATGTTCCTGCAATGGGATTGTTTCCACAGGCTGTATCTCCCTTAACCAGGACTCCCTGGTCCAGCATGGACCACGGATTTTCCGGGACCACAGAGTCCAGGAAGAGGGAGGTCTGGTGGTGGGGCAGGAGCACCGTAAGGGGCACTGGCATCTCAGCTGGGAGGCCGTGTGTGTGTGTGTGTGTGTGTTGGGAGCGGGGGAGGACGGACGGCATGGCAGGGAGTTCTGGCCCCAGTGGAGCTTCCTGACCCCAGTGGCTAGAGAGCTCTAGCGTGGCTGTGACTGTGGACCTCCAGCCCCAGACAGGGAGTTCCGACCCCAGCAACAGCCAGGGAGCTCTGGCCTCATCCCTGGCCATGGACCTCTGGCTGCGTTCTGGCTCCAGCGGCTGGGGAACTCTGGCTTGGGCTACGGAGCTCCAGTCCCATCCTCAGAACTCCAGTCCCAGCTGTGGAGCCAGGCAGCTGAAGAGCTCTGCCCCAGATGCGCAGCTCTGGCCGTGGTGTTCCAACCCTGCTACTTCTGGGGCCAGAATTCCATAGCCAGAGAGCCCCAGGGGGGCTGAGGCAGCAGAAGGGACAGGAGCCCTAGGCCGGTGGCAGCACAGCCACAAGGGGAGGGACATTCTCTGGTTCAGCAAATCCCCTCGTTTGGGACCAGTCAGGTCCCCAAGGTGCTGGACCAGCAAGGTCCAACCTGTAATAAAGCCAAACAGAAAAAAAGACAGAATCACCAAATCAAATACCATCCTCGAGATTGACGTAAGTGAGCAAATGTTGAAAAGACTGAACCAAGTTGACCCAGAAAAATAGGATGAACGTGGAATAAGATTGCTTCTCAATAAACTTTACAGATAAGAAATAAAATGGAGAAATTTGGAGTAGTGCTCTCTTATGGCACAGGTAAATCAATGCTTACGGTTTAAAAACCAGACAAAAATGTTATTGGAAACCAAATCAAGAATATGCTTTTTGTTAAAACATGATAGGTGAATGATAGGAGTTTGTAGGGATGAAGGAAAAAAATACACTTGATGGAATTCACATTTCAAAAAATTGACTAAAAAACAAATGGAATTTTTTTAATCATCCTTGTTTTTAAGAAATCCAAAATAAAAATTAGCTTCATAAAAATAACTGTATTTTTTAAAAATGTAATCATGTACATAAAGCATGTACATTTAAAAAAAAAACTTTATTCAGTTAAGGACTTGAGCAATACCGGGTAAATCTGCTAGTATTCAATAAAATTACAATGAGACCCATGGGATCTGATCTCAAGCCTCTGTGTTGCCACTCTTCTCACCTACTATGTCACCAGCCTGGCTGTGGCTCTCACATCACGTATAGCTGGCGAAACAAGAAATTTTGTGTGTGTTGTAGAAGTGTTATCAGGAGCATGGTGGTCCCAATGCTAGTAGTCAGGCTGCTCTCAGACAACTGCTAAACATGCAAAGAGTCACTGTGTTAGCAGTAGACAAGACTTCTAACTCATTACCAGAAGTAAGAGTAGTTCGATACACCATCTCCATCTGCCACCAAACAGATCCTCCAATAGAAATGTTGCCAAAACTCAAGAGAATATTTGATTCAACAAACACATCTCTGAGTATGCTCTAAAGGCAGCCAAACCAGCATTCTGCTGAATTAGAGACAATAATTCCACAACTGAGAATGCCAAGACGCCAACCCACAGAAATTCAAATCACTGGACAGATACTAAGAGAACCCTAGCTGAAATCAGCTGTTGGAACAGGGAAATCAAGTCTCTTTAAACAGAGGCCTAACTGTAGAATAATTGTATATATATATTTTTTAGAAGTGCTCTTCTTTTGGAATACAGTACCAGTGATCCCTTGAATAAACAGGAAGCCTGCTCCAGACTGGTGCTCAGGAGATGTGAGATCTATTCTCAGCTCTTCCATGTATTTGCTAGGTGAATGGGGAAGAACTGGACTTTGAGTGCTCTGGGAGTGATAGAACTATAAATGACTGTCAGAAGTAATTTATACATAAAGATGCTAGAGACTAGGTGGAGCAGAAGACACCTGGCTGAGAAAATGAGACTGAGTGGCTGTTGCATTCCACTTTGCCAATAGTGGGTGCTCTGGTAAGGAAGTGCTATAATAGTGACAAAGAATATACAAAACAGATATTTACAAGTAGTTTAGTTCTGTATGTAAAGTGAGCTTGGTATATATTTTTCACTTTTCAAAAAGATTATTATCCATTTTTTTGTTGAAAAATTATAGCTATAGTTTTATGGGCCAAGGGTGTCAAATAAGTATTACTGGAAAGAGGAATTTCATCTTTCCCAGGTCTGTGAAATACAGATCTCATGCCTTCACTAGAGTCCGCTCCATGGACCAGAGAGACTGTTTTCCTTTCTAATGGAAATAAAATTTTATTTTTAATATATCTATAAACAGGGTAGGTTTGGTGCATGCAGGAGACATGCAAGGGACAATGAAGAAGAAAAAGGCGCATTCCTATTGGATTTGACCCTGTGCAGTACAGTGCTGGGTTCAGAGAGAAATTAGAAGAGAGAACAAGGTTTTAACATAGGACAAGTCCAACAGCAAGATTGCCTTGACATACACATAAACCTAGTTATCTTTTCTGCAATTTCACTGACTGACTGAGCTGGCTAATGGGTTCTTCGGGTAGCTTAAGCTATGTAGTTAACAGAAACTAGGACAAAACACATTTTGTTTTGAATTTTTTTTTTTTTTATAAAACTCAAAGACAATGAGGTTAGCCTTTGTTCATACATATTACCATACAGTCTTTAATATCATTAGCACATACTAGCTCTCAAATAATCTTACTACTGTGGCAAAGCCATGGCTGTGCCTATGGGTCCTGTGCTTCTGGAGGATAATGTTCAGCCTCAGAGTCTCCCTGTGTCCCACTACACGGCCTCTTTCTTTTTCTTTTTACTGGAGGCAGGGTTCACAGCATACTGAGTCATACTCATTACAGGCTAGTCCATAATATGGAGGTAAAATCCCTCTCTAGTCCCGGTCTCCCTATTCAGGGAGAAACTCTGAAGTGGTGTGGGAAGGACTGGGGGTAACCTGGGCCCACCCACTACTCCGGGTTCCACCCCAGGGACCCTAAGACAGCAGCAACAGATGGAGTTTGTTCTACTCCCTGTCTGGCAACTACTTCCCTGGGCCACTTCCCCAAACGACCCCTCCCAGTATTTTTCCTCTGGCACCTGTTCATCCTACACTCTCTTCCTGCCTTGCAGCTCCCAGCTCTCGCCAAAACTCCTCTCACTCTCAGCACTTTGGCTCCTTCCTGCATGACACCTAAGTAACAGAAGTGGAGCCCTTTTAAGCCAGTTGGCCCCAGGTGGTCTAATGAGCATGACTCTCTTTGCTCTGGAATGCTCCTAATTAACTCCAGGTGTTCTAACTGGCCTGATTGTCCAGACTGCTTTTGGAAAATTCCTGCTGCTTCTAGGCCAGCCTCAGTCAGTTTACTCAGGGAACAGAGACCTACTTAGTTTAAGGCTCATATATTTTTCTTCTAACACTCTTTTGTAACCCTCTGACCTGAGCCTGTCACACTATATATTTTAGAAATGTACATCTGTCTCTGTCTGTCCATCCTTCTGTAAGTCCATTTGTTCAAGAGCTCCTCCTAAATGGTAAGAGCTAGGAAGTATGCAGCTTCCTCTTATCCTAATTTAAAGTAAGGTAAAGGTTTGGTTGTGCCAGGATAATGGGATGAGCCTGGAATTCAACTGTTTCTCATAAAATAGAAAGAAAAGGGTGTGGCAGGAGAGAGTTATATTGTAGAATAAACACAGGGGGCAGCTAGGGGCCAGAGATGGGGACTGGGACAGATATAACCCTATTGGGCCAGCACTGGGGAGATATCAAACTTGTAAATGAAATTAAGTTCTGCAGCTTAATGGGTCCCTTAATGGATCTCAAAGTTACCATATTATGACAAGCCAATTTCAAAAACCAGCTTGAAAAGGAAGCTTCAGAACTTAATTTCATTTACAAGTAGGTTTAAACAAAGACCTTTACTGGATTACCTACTACATTCCACATCCTAATGACATAAAAAACCAAGGACTGGGTACATAAGAATACTCAGAACTCACTCTCTCTGCCTCCTTTAGCATGGACACTGACAATTTTATTCCCATTTTTTCTCTTCTTTTTCCCTCCCCATCCTCTCTCTTTCTCTATTTATTTTGTAACCTGGACCCCTTAACTCCATTCATCTGAAGAAGTGGGTTGTGACCATGACAGCTCATGATACAGCTACATTTTTTGTTAGTCTCCAAGGTGCTGCAGGACCATTCGTTGTTTTTAAAACATTTTCAGTTAAGGTATGTCTACACTTGATCCCTAGTTCATTTTTTGAGGAGTAACATTAGTTCGAACCAAGGGGTTTGATTCGAACTACCGCATCCTGGAGCGCACTTCCTGGTTTGAAGCAGATGTTGAGCAGAATAACGCGCAGGTGAGATTAAACTAATGAAGCGTGGGATATTTAAATCTCTGCTTCATTAGCAATTTCAGTCAGCTACATTTGCATCCCTAGCTCGAACTAGGCAGCAAGTGCAGACGTACCCTTAGAGACTAACATGGCTACCACTCTGAAGTTCCTTTCAAGGGGATGCTTTCAAAGTTAATTAACAACAACCCTACAACTTAATTTCTGTTCCTCATCCAAACAGCTTGCTAGAGTTGACCTTTTCTAAACCACAGTCAACAAAGATCCACCAACTACTGCAACTCTATGTAAAAGAGAAACAGCACCTTACATTTAAAAAAAAAAACTTCAAAGGGAAGTTAAATTAGATGGCATGGCTCTGAACTTATACAAATTGGAGCACAGCACAAAATATTCTGTTGTCTATATTCTATAGATCATCTCAAAAAATCATAGATAACAGAATTTACTTCTTCAAGACCACAATATGATATTTAAGCAGCAGCAAACTCTTTTTGTTTAATTTGGCAAATTGATAATATTATGTAGGGCTGGGATATATAAACTTGCACCAATGGGTTATGCACTCAAATTGCACAGAAAGACAATGGGATTTGTGTACCTAACTTTGTTGGGTACTTTAAAAAATCCTATTCTATCACAATGTTATTGGATTCCTGAACATTTAAATATGTTGCAGTCCCTCTTACAAACTGTGATTTTTCACAGTCCTCCTACCTTTCTCATATAATTCCTCCATGGCTCTCCAGGTTTCAGCTCGGACTTCACGATTACTTTTTCCAGGAACTTGTGCATCTGGCCAGTGTATCAAATAAAGATCTAAAAGGGAAACACAATAAATTTGAATAGAATAGAATATATAGCAGGAATGGGCAATAATTTTTAATGGGGGCCACTCGAAGATTTTGGTAAGTCGTCAAGGGCTGCACTTCAGTGGAATGGCAGGTGGGGTATAGAAAGGAGCTTAGGATAGAGAACTGGGATGCACAAGGGAGTGTGGGGTCTGAGAGGGAGTTTGCATGAAGGAGCGAGTTATTATTTGGGGCAGGGGAATAGGGTGCAGGGTCACGGAGGGGTAATTGTGTGCATAAAAGGATTCTGGCCTGAGGGTGGGGTGTAGGAAGGGGTGCAGGGTCTGGGAGGGGAGTTATGACCCGAAGGAGCTTGGGAGAGGGGATACAGAGGGTTTGAGTGGTAGCCTGGGGCAGTTAGTTGGTAGGGGAAAGAAGGTGAGGTGCCAGAGGCAGGCTCAGTCAGCAGCTCTGCAGGAACCTGAACCTCCCTGCCCGTGTGCTGCTCCACGTGGCTATGTTCCAGCACAGGGAGGAAAGGAGGAAGAGAGGGAATGGGGGTGGGAGAAGGGGCTTCATTTACTATCCTTGCCTTCAGCAAAATTTGTCATCTCCTATTAGCTGGAAACCAGCCAATGGGAGCTGAGGGATTTTGCTAGAAGGTGGGGACAGCGCGCGAAGCTTTCTCTTTTCTGCCCAGAGTGCATAGCAATTAGCTGCCTGTTGTTTAAAGTGGCTGTGGCTGCTCTGTAGTAAGGGTGCCAGGGAGGTGGCCATGGGCTGGCTCCGGTGGCTTGGAGGGCTGAATCCAGGCCACTAGCCACCTCTTGCCCAACCATGATATATAGCGAGTGATGCAGCAGAGCAGTTTAATGGCATTCTTCAAACCTTAGCTGTACTAAATCACTCCTAATCTATCTCTATCAAAAAGTTTTTGACTATTACTAATAGGGAGGTGAATGTGTACCAAAGTACATGGTTAACCAATGAGCATGGGTGTATCGATTAACCCATATGGTTACATGCAGCCCCCCCACTCCTGCACTGCTGCCACTGATACAGAACCACCTGCTCTCCTGCCCTGTCCTGCCACTCATACAGAGGCAGCAGCGCAGCGAGAGGGAATCAGGAGCTGGTATTTGCGGGGAGCTTGCTTTTAAGCTGGCTCTTACCTCCCTCCCCATTGCACGTAAATGTGTAACTGCTGAAAATTTCAGCACATATTTTAACATCCCTAATTAGTAAGTGACCAGTAAGTATACTTCCTTTCTTGATTTCATAAACAAAACCCTTTACTACTTTAGGCCCCAATGCTGAAAACATTCAATTAATATTATTTGTGTTACAGAAGCATCTAGGAGCCCCAGTCACAGATCAGGAATACACACCCATATGAATGGTGCTTAGCTTTGAACATTGAAATCTAAGGGTAGTACTCTAATACATATAATGCATAATAATAATGCTAAACTCACACCAACTCCAGTAGAAATTAACAAGAGGCTAAAAGAGTAGGATCAGATGTTTGTCTGATTATCACAGAAGTGCCCATCAGCCTCAATCCTGTGAGAGGTAAGAATACTCAACACCAATGGTGTTGCATTCTCACAGAAGGGGGCCTTTGATGCTCATTGAAAGAATACTACTGTTTATACATTTCTCTGGGAAATTACAGTACAATCATTTCTTCATGCTGTTATATACTAGAATTGGTAGCATTATGTGTTTCTAATGCAACTAGCCAATTAGCCCGTCATAAGACGGGATTTTCAGGTCTCTCCTCCACGTCGATCTTCTCTCCTGAGCCTCCGGTCTCTCGCTCTGTCTCTCTCTCTCTCTCCTCCTCCTACTGCCTCCCCCACTCTCTCTCAGCTCTCCTCCACCTCCTGCCTCTCACTTGGGGGACCATGGAGCCCAAATGGCCGTTTAGGCTACGCACTCCCCGTGCCTCATGCAGGGTACGGAGCCCAAACGGTCGCTTGTGCCGCTTGCTCCCACGCAGCAGCCTGGCTGAGCAGCGCAGAAGTCAGCCGAGCGCCATGGCGGGAGGCGAAGGGGGGCGGGGAGGTGACATTCGCAGCCAGAGGGTGGGGCCTGGAGCCGCTTTCACGCCACACGTCACCGCCCCGCCTCCCTTCCCCTCTCACTGTGGCACTCAGATGACTTCTGCGCTGCTCAGCCGGGCCACCACGGGGGAGCAAGCGGCTGTTTGGGCCCCGCACTCCCCATGCAGCACGGGCCGCCCAGAGGGAACAGCCAACATTTCAGGCAACAGCGCCCCCTAGAGGGAACAGCCAACATTTCAGGCAACAGCACCCCCCACAGGGAACAGCCAGCATTTCGGCGTTACAGACTCTCAGACACTGGGCTACTATTTATATGATGCTCTTTTACCATTACAGTAAGTTACAATTTTTTTATGCAGCACAATTTATATATATTCATTCTGTTAATCTTTCCATGAAATGAGGATTCATTTTTCCTTCGCAACTAATATTTAAAGCAGAAGAAATGACCCAAATTGGTACCATAGCTTTGTGTGCTGAAAAAAACTAAAATAAGAACGGGCATCAGATTTGTTTGCACCAGATCAGGTACACAGAACCTAGAACCCTGCCCTTTTACCAAAAATGACACATTTCCAAAACAATTTTAAAAAGGAATAATTTGTACATCCTGGCCAAATCTGACTCAAGACGGACAGCTGAAACTGTATTTAAGAACTAGCTAGAAATGTTTTAAAGGTAATGAGCAAACTCAGCTCCCTCTGAAATCAATGAGCAGCTGGATCATTGGCACTTTCAGAATTTGGAGTTTATCAATACCTTTGAAAAGGCATTTTATTTAGATTCTTAAATATGGATTCAAGAGCCTAATTTCAGGTACCCATATTGGCCATTGCCTTGTACTTCTAGTCTAGTGAAATCCAGGCTGCAGCTTATGAACTACATGTGGCTCATTAATGTGTGTCTGTGACTCTTTGCAGCACAAGATATTAAAACACTGTGGCTGCGTCTACACTGGCATGATTTTGCGCAAATACTTTTAATGCAAGAGTTTTTGCGTTAAAAGTATTTGCGCAAGAAAGCGTCTATACTGGTCTGGGACTCATCGTAAGAATGATGCGCTTTTGCGCAAAAGCGCGTCTACATTGGCGGGATGCTTTTGCACAAAAGCAGAAACCCGGAACCATGTTGAAGAGGGCAAAAAGGCAGCAGCCCTTTCCAGGGGCGGGGGCTGGAGCTCCTTTGAGACACGTGCTTAAAGGCATCTCCCCGGACAGCCGTTTCTCTCCTGCTGCGTGCTACAGGACCTCTTGCAGGGACTGACTGCCGTAGCAGTTCCATTTGTGGTTGCCCTCTGCCTTTTTGGACACCACTGCCTTGTGCCTTTAGTGCCTTTGGCTGATTTTTTTATCTTAGCTTGTTTCTTGTGCCATGGAGCCAGGGGTGGCTATGTGCCTACTCTGGCTCTTTCCGCCATTTTGGAGTGCCTGCAGCTGCTGCTCCAGGCTGCTGCAGTCCTCGTCCAGGACCTCAAGGCACAGGTCGCTCTGGACTCCCTCACCAGAAAGGCCATGGCGTCCCTGTGCCATCCTCACCCCAGCGTGGAGAAGCTATTGTGAAGACTGGACACCAGTACCGACTGGTAGGACCGGCTGGTCCTGAGGCAATGGGGCGACCAGCAATGGCTCCAGAACTTTCACATGCGAAAGCGGATGTTCCTGGAGCTGTGTGCCTGGCTCGCCCCTGCGCTCCAGAGAACCACCACCTGGCTGCGGGCACCCATCCCGGTGGACAAGATGGTCGCCATCGCAGTATGGAAGCTGGCCACCCTGGACAGCTACCAATCGGTGGCACACCAGTTCGGGGTGGGTGGATCGACCGTCGGTATGCAGGTAAGTCCCAGGGAGGGGGGGGGGAGAGTGCTGCACTCCATTCCCAGGGGCAGCCAAGACTCCAGGCTGGGTCACCCGGGGGTTTGGACCGTCCCTCCCTTGCACAGGCCTGCTGGTGGGAGGGGAACATGGGGCATGGGGGCCCTGGTGCGTGTGTGTGTGTGTGAGGACAGAGGACATCATGGGAAGGGGGGGGGACAAGGGAGCATGCACTCACCCTGCCTTATGTGATGTGTTTCCGTGTTTCTCTGCACCCTTCTGCAGGTTGTCCATGCCATCAATGACGTCCTGCTCCCAAGTCTCATCCGCCTGCGCGACATGGAGGCTACAGTGGCCGGCTTTGCTGCCCTCGGATTCCCCAACTGTGGGGGAGCCCTGGATGCAACCCACATCCCTGCCCATGCCCCGGAGCATCGAGAGGCCCATTTCATAAACAGAAAGGGGTACTTCTCAATTTTACTCCAGGACCTCATAGACCACCGTGGCCGCTTACTGGACATTTATGCGGGCTGGTCCGGCAGGGCACATGATGCCTGCATCCTACGCAACTCCAGCCTATTTGGCAGGCTGGAGGCAGGCACTTACTTCCCCCAGCAGGAATTTACTGTCAGGGATGTGCCCATGCCCACATGTGTTGTGGGGGACACGGCCTACCCCCTGCTGCCCTGGCTAATGCGGCCCTACATGGGGCGGCCGGACCACAACTGGGCCCGGTTCAACGACCGCCTCAACCGGGCCCGCAACCAAGTGGAGTGCGCCTTCAGGCATCTGAAAGCCCGGTTCCGTATTTTGCTCACACGTCTGGAGATGGGTGAGCAGAATGTCCCGGAGGTAGTGACCGCGTGCTGTGTGCACCACAATGTCATGGAGCGGAGGGGGGAGGCCTTCCTCCCGGCATGGATGGTAGGCGAGGGCCAAGCCTACGATCAGCCCCGCACAGCTGCCATCCGCCAGGTGCACCACGATGGGGTGTGCATCCAGGAGGCCCTGACTGAGATGTTCTCCCAGGCCCCACAGTAGGGTTGCCTCTGTCTCCCTTTACATCTCCCTCCCATCCCCTACCCTTCCCTCCTCCCCTCCCCTTACCTCCCAATAAACAACAACACAGTTTGTTTGTTTTTAACACAAAGTTGGAACTTTTTATTTACAATGGGGAGGAGGGAGATGTAGGATAGGAAGGGGGGAGGCTCTTACCTGGGAGGGGGAGGAGACTCTTAACTGGGGGGGCGGGAAGCTACTGCTGGGAGGGGTGGCCACTGTGACTGCTTCTGCAGGGGTGGACTTGCACATGGGGGTGAGGCCGCATTGGGGCAGGCAGCACGGGAAGGTGGGCAGGAGGGGCAGGAGCAGGAGCAGCAGGGGCAGGAGGGGCCATTACAGGGGCAGGAAGGGACATTGTAGGAGCAGGAGGCATTGCTATGGGAGGGATGGTGGGTGCATGGGGCAAGGCCATGCCATAATGAATGGCATGGCCAATGTGTGCGGTGAGGGTGGAGATGGCATCTGCCATGAGCACGCACTGGGCCTGGAAGGGGCTCCTGGCCTCCTGGTGTCACTGCAGTTCTGCCTCCACCCGATGCGTGATGGCTGCCTCCACCCGTTCGACGGCCTGCACGTGGCGCCAAAGGAGCTGGTCCCGCCGCCGGACCCGCCACCTTGGTGGTTGGGCGGCTGGGGGTGCTGCCACTGGCACTGCCACAGGGCTGGAAGGTCCCCTGCTTCTGCTTGGTCCCACTGCAGGGAACAGAAGAAAGGATGAGTCAGTCAGGCAGCCCGGCCACTGTCCCCACACCCCATGCCCTCCACCCCTGAGTCCAGGTGACACCACAGTTGTGTGGCTTGGGCCCACTCGGTTAACCCCCTCCCACTCGTGTTGTATGTTTGCATACAGGACCACCTCTGCAGTAGGGTCCTCCTCCATGTATTGTAACCACTGGTCTGTGTCCTGGCCCCTTGGGGGGTGGGAGGGCGTGTGTGTTGTGTTAACCTGTGGAACTCCCTGCCGATTGAGGCTGTGAGGCTTTGGGCTAATCAATGGTGTTTGACGGGGAGCGAGATGAATCCCCACACAGTGCCTGGGAGCACATATGGCAGACGTGGTCTGGGCTCTCAGATCCCCATCACGTGGGATGTCTCCTGGATGGAGCCAGGAGAGTGACTGCGGAGTGTACCATCCTTCCAGCAAAACTCAGGTGGCCCTAGGGCCGGCCCGAGCACTTCCCCTCTCCCCCTCCCGCTAGCCCTCACACACTGTAACCCAGGGACATGTGTGGCCGCAGTGGGGACTTCCCTCAGGGGGCCAGCCAAGAACCGGGAGCAGGCGAGGGGTTCAGTGGGGGCCACGCTCACAGGGCTGTGATGCTGCAGTTTTCCCAGGAGCAGCTAGCTGTGTCTCACAGCCAGGCATGGAACAGTGTGCCATTCTGCGTGATGCACCCTCGCGGAGGTATGGGCTCTGGCCTGAGCCCCTGGTGTCCTGGCTGGTTCCAGCTGGCATCCACCCTTCCCCCCTGGTCCCGCCAGATGTGTGAGAGCAGCACGGTCCTAGGCATGCCCTGGAGCTGCCTGCCGCGTCCACATGACGCTCGGTCTCCAGGCTGCACGTGGTTGCACGTGCTGCATACTGCTGATGCTACACAGCATGCAGCTCACGCGGCCTGAGTGACGCGCTTTCCCCCTTCCCCCTCCGGGCGCCTGGCTCCCCCCTGCCCTTGTGAGTGGAAAGTGCAACACTCACCGGTGGATCCTTCCCCGGCTTCCGAGGACACACGGAAGATATTGGGGCTGCCAGAGAGGGCCTCTGCGTGGAAGGTCCCGGTGCTGGCCTCGTCCCTCCGACCCGCTGGCTGGCTCTTCTTCCTCCCCCACCTCACTGGTCCTGGTGACGAGGGGGCGCCTGCAGGTGTCCAGAGGGATGGATGGTCCCTGGGGTAGTGCCTGGCCCAGGATGCGGTGAAGTCACTGGTAGTGGGGGCAGGTGTCGCTCCTGCCCCCTGGCCCGGACATAGCCCAGGCGCAGCTCTTTGACCTTAGCCCAGACTTGCTCGAGGGTCCAGGCTGGATGTCCCTGGTGGGAGAGCGTGTGGGCCATGCGGTCAAAGATATCCACATTGTGGCAACGGGAGCGGGTATCGTGAAGGGCCTCCTCTTCTTCCCATAGGTCCAGGAGGGCCTCCAGCTCCCTCACGGACCAGGATGGGGCCCTCCATTTTCTGCCCCTTGGGGCCTCCTGCGCTGGCAGTGCGGGTGGCTGTTCCCCCCCTGGAGCTGCCATCCTGCTCTGGTGCCTTTTGGGGACGGCAGGAGCCGCGTGGCACAGCTCTGAGCAGAGGCAGCAGAAAGGCTTCTGCCTCGTGGCCTCTGCTGGCTGCGTCTGCCTTTAAGGGGTCTCGGGTTACCGGGAAGTCTGGAGCTGCCGGCAGGTACGGAGCGTCCAAGCGGCCAGTAGGGCTTTTTTCTGTTTAGATTGCTTTTGCGCAAAATGTCTTGGCTACCTGTCTACACTGGCCTCTTGCGCAAGAACGCTTATTCCTGAGCGGGAGCATCAGAGTATTTGCCCAAGAAGCACTGATTTCGTACATTACAAAGTCTGTGTTCTTGTGCAAATACTCACGGCCAGTGTAGACAGGCGGCAAGATTTTGCACAAAAGCACTTGCTTTTGCACAAAATCTTACCAATGTACACACAGCTTGTGTGATTTAATTATTAACCAATCTAAGAGTACATCTACACTTGCTCCCTATCTCAAGATAAGGATGCAAATGTAGTGTACCGAAATTGCTAATGAAGCGTGGGATTGAATTATCCTGTGCTTAATTAGCATAATCATGCCCGGGCCCCATTTTGAAATCCCATTATTGCGAAATAAAATGCCCCGTGTAGCAGCATTATTTCGAGAGAAAACCATTCTCTCGAAATAACGCTGCTACACAGAGCGTTTTATTTTGCAATAACACTATTTCAAAACGGCTCCCGGATTAGATTAAGCTAATTAAGCGCTGGATATTTAAATCCCACGCTTCCTTAGCAATTTCAGTACACTACATTTGCATCCCTATCTCGAGATAGGGAGCAAGTGTAGACGTACCCTAAGTTATTAACCAATCAAGAGTGACTACAGGGCTCTGGGAGTACGGGTGAAGGAGTTCAGAGCGCAGGTGGTATTCTCTTTGATCCTTCCTGTTGAAGGTAGGGGCCGGGGCCGGGGCAGAGACAGCTGCATCCTGGAGGTGAATGCCTGGCTGCGAGAGTGGTGTTGCCAGGAGGGCTTTGGCTTCCTCGACCACGGGATGCTTTTCCAGGAAGGACTGCTAGGCAGAGATGGCGTTCACCTTTTGAGGAGGGGGAAGACCCTATTTGGACACAGACTGGCTAACCTAGTGAGGAGGGCTTTAAACTAGGTTTGACAGGGACAGGTAAGCAAAGCCTACAGGTAAGTGGAGAACATGGAGACCTGGGAGATGGGTCGGAAATGGCAGGGAGTGTGGGTTATAATGGCAGAGAGAATGGAGGGTCAGGGCAAAACTGGGAGGCAAGGTCAAATCAGTATCTTAGATGCCTATATACAAATGCGAGAAGTATAGGTAATAAGCAGAAAGAACTGGAAGTGCTAATAAGTACAATTATGACATTGTTGGCATCACAGAAACTTGGTGGGATAATACACACGATTGGAATGTTTGTATGGAAGGGTACGGCTTGCTCAGGAAGGATAGACAGGGAAAAAAGGGAGGAGGTGTTGCCTTATATATTAAAAATGGACACACTTGGAGTGAGGTGGAGATGGACATAGGAGACGGAAGTGTTGAGAGTCTCTGGGTTAGGCTAAAAGGGGTTAAAAACAGGGGTGATGTCATACTAGGAGTCTACTACAGGCCACCTACCCAGGTGGAAGAAGTGGATGAGGCTTTTTTTAAACAACTAACAATATCATCAAAAGCCCAAGATTTGGTGGTGATAGGGGACTTCAACTATCCAGATATATGTTGGAAAAATAACACAGCGGGGCACAGACTATCCAATAAGTTCTTGGACTGCATTGGAGACAACTTTTTATTTCAGAAGATTGAAAAAGCTTCTAGGGGGGAAGCTGTTCTAGATTTGATCCTAACAAATAGGGAGGAACTGGTTGAAAATTTGAAAGTGGAAGGCAGCTTGGGTGAAAGTGATCATGAAATCATAGAGCTCACAATTCTAAGGAAGGGTAGAAGGGAGAACAGCAAAATAGAGACAATAGATTTCGGGAAGGCGGATTTTGGTAAGCTCAGAGAGCTGATAGGTAAGATCCCATGGGAACTGAGACTGAGAGAAAAAAACAACTGAGGAGAGCTGGCAGTTTTTCAAAGGGACATTGTTAAGGGCCCAAAAACAAGCTATTCCGCTGCATCGGAAAGATAGAAAATATGGCAAAAGACTGCCTTGGCTTAACTACGAGATCTTGCATGATCTAAAAATAAAAAAAGGAGTCTCATAAAAAATGGAAAGTAGGACAAATTACAAAGAATTAATATAGGAAAACAACACAGGAATGCAGGGGCAAGATTAGAAAGGCAAAGGCACAAAATGAGCTCAAACTAGCTACAGGAATAAAGGGAAACAAGAAGACTTTTTATAAATACATTAGAAGCAAGAGGAAGACCAAGGGTAGGCCCACTGGTCAGTGAGGAGGGAGAAACAGTAACAGGAAACTTGGAAATGGCAGAGATGCTTAATGACTTCTTTGTTTCGGTCTTCATGAAGAAGTCTGAAGGAATGCAGAACATAGTGAATGGTAGTGGGAATGGAGGAGGTTTAGAAGATAAAATAAAAAAAGAACAAGTTAAAAATCACCTAGAAAAGTTAGATGCCTGCAAGTCACCAGGGCCTGATGAAATGCATCCTAGAATACTCAAGGAGCTGAAAGAGGAGGTATCCAAGCCTCTAGCTATCATCTTTGGAAAATCATGGGAGACAGGAGAGATTCCAGAAGACTGGAAAGGGGCAAATATAGTGCCCATTTATAAAAAGGGAAAGAAGAACAACCCAGGAAACTACAGACCAGTTCGTTTAACTTCTGTGCCAGAGAAGATAATGGAGCAAGTAATTAAGGAAATCATCTGTAAACACTTGGAAGGTGGCAAGGTGATTGGGAACAGCTAGCATGGATTTGTAAAGAATAAATCATGTCAAACCAACCTGATAGCTTTCTTTGATAGGATAACGAGTCTTGTGGATAAGGGAGAAGCGGTGGATGTGGTATACCTAGACTTTAGTAAGGCGTTTGATACGGTCTTGCATGATGTTCTTATCAATAAACTAGGCAAATACAACTTAGATGGGGCTACTATAAGATGGGTGCATAACTGGCTGGAAAACCATACTCAGAGAGTAGTTATTAATGGTTCAGAATCTTGCTGGAAAGGTATTACAAGTGAAGTTCTGCAGGGGTCTGTTTTGGGACCGGCTCTGTTCAATATCTTCATCAACGGATTAGATATTGGCATAGAAAGTACGCTTATTAAGTTTGCAGTGATACCAATCTGGGAGGGATTGCGACTGCTCTGGAGAATAGGGTCATAATTCAAAATGATCTGGACAAATTGGAGAAATGGTCTGAGGTAAACAGGATGAAGTTTAATAAAGACAAATGTAAAGTGCTCCACTTAGGAAGGAACAATCAGTTTCACACATACAGAATGGGAAGCGACTGTCTAGGAAGGAGTACGACAGAAAGGGATCTAGGGGTTATAGTGGACCACAAGCTGAATATGAGTCAGCAGTGTGATGCTGTTGCAAAAAAAGCAAACATGATTCTGGGACGCATTAACGGGTGTGTTGTGAGCAAGACACGAGAAGTCATTCTTCCGCTCTACTCTACGCTGGTTAGGCCTCAGTTGGAGTATTGTGTCCAGTTCTGGGCACCGCATTTCAAGAAAGATGTGGAGAAATTGGAGAGGGTCCAGAGAAGAGCAACAAGAATGATTAAAGGTCTAGAGAACATGATCTATGAAGGAAGGATGAAAGAATTGGGTTTGTTTAGTTTAGAAAAGAGAAGACTGAGGGGGAACATGATAGCCGTTTTCAGGTATCTAAAAGCGTGTCATAAGGAGGAGGGAGAAAACTTGTTCATCTTGGCCCTGAGGATAGAACAAGAAGCAATGGGCTTAAACTGCAGCAAGGGAGGTTTAGGTTGGACATTAGGAAAAGGTTCCTAACTGTCAGGGTAGCTAAACACTGGAATAAATTACCCAGAGAGGTTGTGGAATCCCCATCTCTGGAGATATTTAAGAGTAGGTTAGATAAATGTCTATCAGGGATGGTCTAGACAGTAGTTGGTCCTGCCATGGGGGTAGGGGACTGGACTCGATGACCTATCGAGGTCCCTTCCAGTCCTAGTATTCTATGATCCTATGATAATTTATTTATATAAATTAAATTGTTCCTCTCTCACTCTCTTTAAATATGAATACTTATATAGTAAATGCAACACTGAATTGACATGAGTGAGGATCTTTTGGGTAATGCTGATCTCTAATTTGGATTCTAAACCACCAACTCTCACTGTACTAGCCTAAGATATAAACAGGAAAAGAAAAGGAGTGATTGGCTGAGGTGTGCGTCACTCATAACCACAGACATTCTTTGTGTTTAAAATAGCCGTCTGGCTGCTATCTAGGCTTGGTGAAGGAATGAGAAATTGTAACTCTTCACAGTGAAAGTATTTTTCAGAATACGCCACAACAATCACTTACAATTGTTTGTGAAAACAAGACTCCTCTGGTCTCCATTTTTTAATCTTTTAAAACTTCAGTCAAAGTATTTAGAATAGATAGCACACTGAGTTGGTACATTAGCCTTTCATTTGTAGGCAAGTTAAGTTGAAGCTTGATTTAAGGGAACAAATAAAAATAAGTTCATGTTTTCATTCTGGTCTCCAATCGGCACAACAGTGTCAAAATTATCAAAATATGTGTCTATTCCTGACAGGTATGTGACTACAATGACATAGGGTTTTGCATATGAGGAGTAAGCAGCATTGGCAGAAGTGGGTATGGAAGGCTGCGTACAAAACCATGAGCTACTATTTCAAATTCCAGGTGAGGTAAATAGTCCATCAGGTTTTCAAATAAGACTGTGCATATGAGTAAGGACTACTCATATATGTCAGGATTTGCAGAACTGGGATCTGTGCCCTATTAAAGGATAATGCTATTAGTTCTTTGCTTTTATATGCATGTACATCAACATTTAGAAAAAATATTTAAGAACTACAAATAAAGCCTTTAATTTAAACCTAAAAGGCAATTATCACTACTGAACATGGACAAGTTATTACAGTTAGAGGATGACCTCATCTGAAAGAGGGAAAGTATGCATCTTTAATTGCTATGTTCTCTAGTCCAGAATAATCAGGACTGCTTAGCAATGCCAAAACAATTTATGCAGGGAAAGCTCAATATAACCACTAACCGCAACAGTATTCTTGCAAAGACCGATTATCCAGCTACTAGCTGGACTTACCCGGTGTTGCTCGGGAAACCGGAGGAACAAAATATAGAACATTTAGAAAAGGAGGTGACCCTGAGCAAGGGGACCCCCAGAGCCATGTATCCTGGGGGCTGGTGGCTCCTGGCCCACACCTGACCTTCTGAGAGCAGCAGGACCCTCCTCCCCCCAGGACCGAGCAGCCAGCCCCCAGAAGAACAGTACACAGCCATGAGGCCAGTAGCAAGGGGACTTCTCTTTACAAGTTTGACTCAGGGGTCCACCTGCCCTGCCTTGGCAAGCAAAAGCTCAGAGCTCACATCTAACCCTGATGGCTGGAACCAGACACAGAAGAGCCCCACTCACAGTACAAACAGCAGCCGACTGGCTTCACAGCAGTATAACGCATCGAGGGTTTAACCCGGCCCCTCCACCCTGCGCTGCAGCAGGCACACGGATTTCTTCTGCTCAGATAAGCCCAGCAAGCTAAGCAGAAAGGCTGGCTGGCTTTGGTTTTGGTTTCCAGAGGGTGGTGAGGTAGCAGGTGGAGAGTAACCCCAGGTAGAGGGGAGGTTACACGCAGGAGGAGCACCCCAGCTCGCGCCCGGGGCTGCAGGTGCCGCGGGGGGGCAGGGCGAGTGCCCGAGCCATTGTGCGCATGGAGGTGGGGGCACTGTGTGCCGGTGGAGGGGGCGGAGGGAGGATAAGAGGTTTGGTTATGTAACCTCATGGGCAGGAGGGGGAGAGTCCCGGGAGGCTACATGTAAGGGGGTGCCCCAGTTCGTACCCGGGGCTGCAGGTGCCGTGGGGGGCACAGCGGGACCCTGATTGGGTCCAAAAGTACCTTAAAACCTTCTCCTGGATGAAAGGTTATCCCGTGCAAAGTTTAGTTGCAGTAGCTCTTAGGGTATGTTTACACTAGCTCGTTAATTCGATCTAGGTAGGCAAATGAGACGACCGGAGTGGCAAATGAAGCCCGGGATTTAAATATCCTGGGCTTTATGTGCATGTTCCTGTCCGGTCACCATTTTGAAATTTCACTAGCCTGAACTCACTGCCGCGCAGCTACACGCTGCAGTGAAACGTTAATTCGAACTAAGTCCTTAGTTCTAATTAACTGTTACTCCTCATTCCACAAGGGAGGTGGCGGGGAAGGGGAGGGTGGCAGCGTGCAAAAGAGCCGATCCTGCTTCCCCTTCCTCATTCTCTCTCCCCCCCTCTGTGTCTGTCCCGGCGCTGGTTTTAACCGTCAGTGCCCTTTTCCACGCCAGCGTCCCTGCCAGTTTGCACGCTGGCTGAGGCACACCTGTGCCGTGAGGGCGGTCCTCCGCGCGCTGCCTTTGTGCAAGCGCCACAGGGCCAGAACAGTGGCAGTCTGGGAGCGCATTGCTGCCGGCAGAGCTAGTGCGGGGTGGGGGAAAGGGGGCCCCTGTCACACCCTCCCACAGTGCCTTAAAACCTTCTCCTGGAGGAAAGGTTATCCCATGCAAAGTTTGGTTGTGGTAGCTCTTATAGTGTGCAAGTTATTAGAGCACAAACATACAAACATTCTCCTTTATATATTAGATGCACCAGTCTATAAATGTTCATGGAAATAGCTGCTCTACAGATTTCCATATACAAAGATGCTTTGTACTGAGCCCGAGAAATTGCAACACCCTGAGAATGACTTTTAACAGCTTTGAGAACTGTAAGACCTCTGGCCTTGTAAATCTCAGAAATGCAGCACATTTATCCTTCCTTGTGTTAACATCTCAAAGAATTCTTCAGATGGGAACAGGATTAACTGTTTTTCAGGAATCTTTAGTTTTAGAAGGATTTTGTTTCCATACCTGTGATACCTATATCATCTCATGGCTTTAATTAAATAAAAAAAAAAAATTCAGAAAGCCATAGGTGAACTCAAAATGAGCTTAATGTTGACATAATAAAACAATGCCACTTATAGATCTTCTCAGTTTGCAAATTTGTGGTAAAATTTACTTCTATTCAGGGGACATGAACAAAGCCATATCCCTTGTGGAATGAGACCAGCAGACCAGGGAGACGGGGAGCAAAGCCTCTGAGGACACTGGCAGCGGGACAGCCGCGGGGCGTCTGGGCTGTCCCGCTGCCGGCTTCCCCCGTGGCTTTGCAAAGCCTCGGGGAAGCTGGCAGCGGAGCAGCCCAGGCGCGCCTGGGGTGCCCCACTGCCCGAGCCCCCGCTGCCGCTTTGCAAAGCCTCCGGGAAGCCAGCAGCGGAGCAGCCCAGGCGCGCCTGGGGTGCCCCGCTGCCCGAGCCCCCCCGCAGCTTTGCAAAGCCCCGCTGCCCCGCTGCCCGAGCCCCTCTGCGGCTTTGCTCTGCGTCTTCCTGGTCTGCAGACCAGGGAGACGCAGAGCAAAGCCCCAGAGTACACGGGCGGCAGGACCGCGAGGTCCCGCAGTCCATGTACTCTGGGGCAGCCCCGTTCGTAACTGTGGATCCGACATAAGTCGGATCCGCGTAAGTCGGGGACTGCCTGTACTCTCTATACCAGCTAACAGAACTGAGGGTCTGTCTAAGCTACCAAGTTTTGTCACATAAACTAATGTCAACGCACAGAAGTAATCAAAACCAAAAATGTCACCAAAGCGTGTGTACACTTAATCCCTCTGTCGACCGATTGTGTCCACATCTTTAGCTTCCTCAGCAACAACAGAAACAACGTACTTGGGGTACGTACCCTATGATGCCTGGCAACACCATCTGTCACTAGGCATCATGGGGCCATGAAACAGTGTAGGGCAGTGGTCCCCAACACGGTGCCCGCGGGCCATTTCTGTGCGCCTGCCAAGTGAACGGGGCCGGCCTTGCCCCTGGGAGCACGGCGCATGGGAGGTGCCGGCACCCTGGGTGCACGGTGTATGGGCAGCGTCGGCCCCGGGCGCGCACCACATGGGCGGCCCCGCCCCCCGGTTTGCAGCATTTGGGTGGCCCTGCCCCTGGGTGCGCAGTGCAAGGGCTGTGCCAGCCCCGGGGGTGCGGCATATGGGTGGTGCCGGCCCCAGGTGCACGGCACAGGGGCAACCCGGCTGCGGGCATGCAGCACAGGAGCAGCACCGGCCCCGGGCATGCAGCACATGGGCATTGCTGGCCCCAGGCATGTGGCGTTTGGGCGGCCCTGCCCCCGGGTGCGCGGCGCAAGGACTGTGCTGGCCCCGGGCGCGTGGCATATGGGCAGCGCCGGCCCCTGGGCGCGCGGCACAGGGGTGGCACCGGCCCTGGGCACGCAGCACAGGTGCAGCGCCAGTCCCAGGCATGCAGCACATGAGCAGTGCCGGCCCCGGCGCACGGCCTATGGGCAGCCCCACCCCTGGGCGCACGGCAGAGGAGCGGCGCTGGCACCGGGAGTGGGGCGCATGGGTGGTGCCAGCACCGGGTGCGCGCCGTATGGGTGGCCCCGCCCCCAGGCACATGACTGGCTCCACCCCCGGGTGCATGTGTGGTCCCGCCCCCGGGTGCCTGGCGTGAGTAGCCAAGCCCCCGGGTGCCCGGCAGCCCCAAAAGGTTGGGGACCACTGGTATAGGGCATTTCGAGACTGTGAAAAACATTCTGTCAAATACCACTTTGTTCTGGGGGTTCCCATGTCCTTTTGCACCCTTTTTCCAACTGCCATCCTCTGCTGTGCACTCTGGCAACTGCAGCGAGAAAGAATCAATCCCACACTTCTTTCACATGCTCTGTTATTCATTAGGATCTCATACATGGCCATGGAAAACATCTTGAAGTTAATGACAGAGGAAGATGACTCAGAGGAGTTTGACAGCATGCATGATGTGGGCAGCGGCAACCTGTCATTCCATTTGGTACTCATGGAGCAGCTGATGGGATAGAGTATCACTTCTGAGCTACAGAAACCAACACTGACTGGTGGGACTGCAACATCATACAGATGTGCGATGAAGATCAGTTGCTACAGAATTTTAGGATGTGTAAAGCAACCTTCCTGGAGCTGTGTGCTGAGCTGGCCCCTGAACTGTGGCACAAGGACACGAGAATGAGAGCTGATTTCTTGGTTAGTGTGTGGCAATTGCTATGTGGAAGCCAGCAACTGCTGAGTGCTACTGGTCAGTTGCAGATCAGTTTCCGAGTGGGGAAGTCTACCCTTGGAGCTGTACTGCTGCAAGAGTACAGGGCAATAAATCACATTCTACTACGGAGGACCGTGATTCTGGGAAATGTGCATGACATAATGGCTGATTGCAGACATGGGATTTCCCAACTGGGGTGGGGACAGGAGAGCGGTGGGAACGGATGGCAAACATATTTCAATTTTAGTGCCAGTCCATCTTGCCACTGAGTACGTCAACAGGAAGGGATACTTCTCAATGGTGCTACCAGCACTTGTGGATCATTCTGGACATTTCACAGACATCAATGCAGGGAGGACTGGAAAGGTGCATAATGCACGCATTTTCAGGAACACTTGTACAGTGACTTTCTTTCCAGACCACAAGATTACAGTGAGGGATGTGTAAATGTCCATTGTGATCCTGGGCAGTCCAGCTTACTCCTTGCAGCCCTGGTTCATGAAATTGTACACACAACATCTGGACAGCAGTAAGGAGTGTTTTAACAATGGGCTGAGGAGCTGCATGGTGTCAAATGCACCTTTGAGAGACGGAAGGCAAGATGGAGACGTCTATATAGCAGGCTAGACCTCACTGATTACAATATTCCCTTGATTATTATGACTTGTTGCACTTTGCATAATTTATATGAAAGAGGGAATTGTTTGTCCAGGGTGGTACGCTAAGGCACAGTGCTTGGTTGCAGAGTTTGAGCAGCTAGACACTAGAACTGGCAGAGGAGCTCATAGGGCTGGTGTCAACATAGGAGAAGCTTTGAGGATGCACTTTAAAAATGAGGGGCACAGAAATAAACTTCTGTAATAGTTGTTTCCACATACCTGCCTCACCATCCAATGCAACACATACTCGGGAACATGCCTCTAATTGTGCCTCTAATCTGTGGTGCCCCCTCGTGCTGTAAGTGTGCATTAGGCGCGCGCATGGTGCAGCTCCTCCGTTCCTTCTCTACCCCTTCTAGTTGAGCATGGGGCTCCAATGCAGGGGAAGGAGGGAGTGTAGTGGAGCACCCACTGGGACACACATGACGAAGAAGCACTGTTACTGAACAAGGTGACTAAGAAGAAGTTACTCACCCTTTGCAGTAACAATAGTTCTTCGAGATGTGTGTCCCTGTGGGTGCTCCACTCAGGTCTCGGTGTGTGCCTGTGCGGGGGATCAGAGATTTTTGCGAGCAGTGCCCCTCGCGCTGCGCCTGCGCACTCAGTGGCCCTGTACCCCCATGCCTTGGAGTATGTGAAGTGTGCCCATGGTGCGAGTCCCATCTGTTCCTTTCCTACTTGAAGTCCCTGTAGACTCTAA
The DNA here is from genome assembly GCF_049634645.1 of Pelodiscus sinensis. Lineage (NCBI taxonomy): Eukaryota > Metazoa > Chordata > Testudines > Trionychidae > Pelodiscus > Pelodiscus sinensis. Next base: position 39,671,808 of record NC_134719.1, on the reverse strand, counting down.
GCAGAGGGAAGGATCGGAGGGTGGTGGAGCACCCACAGGGACACACATCTCGAAGAACTATCATTACTGAATAGGGTGAGTAACTTCTTCTTACCCGCCCGATGGAGGTGGGCATTGGAGTCTCTCTAAATGAAAAGAGGAAGGACTGTATCTGCTAGAGATGTGGAAGGTATTGGGCCCTTGTGTAGGGCATAGTGCTGTGCAAAAGTATGGTGTGAGGACCATGTAGTTGCTCTATAGATGCCTACCAATGGTACATTGTTTAGGAAGGCCGTTGTAGTGGCCATCGCATGTGTGGAGTGAGTCCTGATAGGCTGTGATGGCTGTCTACCTCTAAGTTCATAAATGGTATGTATGCAGCCTGCAATCCACTTGGATAGCCGCAGTGTTGAAACTGCTGTTCCTGTGTATGGTCCTGACCATGCAACAAATAGCCTGCCTGATATCCTGGTTGCTCTTGTTCTATCAAGGTAGAACGTGATTGCCCTCCTTGCATCCAACATATGTAATATAGCCTCCTCGGGGGAGGCGTGGGGTTTAGGGAAATAGACAGGTAAGTAAATGGGTTCATTTGTGTGGAAGTTGGATATAACCTTAGGGAGGAACTTGGGGTGAGGTCTGAGTATGACTTTATCCCTGGTAAATGTAGTGAAAGGAGGGTCTGCCATAAGGACTGCGATTTTTTCTACCCTTCTTGCTGAAGTTATTGCCACTATGAATGCCACCTTCATAGACAGGTATTGTGGTGGCGTAGTGGCTAATGGCTCAAACGGTGGCCTGGTGAGTGTGTCAAGGACCAAATTCAGGTCCCACGGTGGCACCGGGGGGGGGGGGGGAATGGGGAAGTTTGGACTCATTTTCTGTAAACCTGTGAGAAAATGCTTCACCGTGGAATGTGCGAAGAGAGAGAAGCTGTCTATTGGATCATGGAAGGCTGAGATTGCCGCCAGGTGAACCCGGATGGAGCTGATGGAGAGGCCCATGTCGCTAAGGTCCATGAGGTAGTTGAGTAAAGTAGGTATGGGGACTGTGGTGGGATGCAAATTGCGCATCGTGCACCACTATTGAAAACACATCCACTTGTTTTGATAGGTGCTTCTTGTGGAGGGACGCTGACTGTTTAGAAGAACTTGTTAACCCTGTCTGAACAGGTGAGTTCTTCATTCTGGAACCATGGAGAAACCACGCCGTGAATTTCATGGTTTTGATATTGAGGTGACATATACTTCCATAGTGCTGTGTTAGGAGATTCGGCACCTCCAGGAGATGGATAGGTTGATCTATCGATAGGTAGTGTAGATAAGGGAACCAGGGCTGTCTTGGCCAAACTGGGGCTATTAAGATTACTGTGGCCCGATCGGATCGGATCTTGTTGATCACTCTGGAGATAAGCGGGATTGGTGGAAAGGCATAAAGTAGGGGTGCTGTCCAGTGGATGGTGAAGGTGCTGCAGTCCCCTTCTGACCTCTTACCTAGTCTTGCCCAAGAGCATGATCTGTGGCATTTGCACTTATGAGGTGTTGCAAAGAGGTCTACAGTTGGAAAGCCCCATTTGTGGAAGACTGAAAGGAGGACATTGGTATTGAACTCCCACTCGTGCTGATCTGAGAACTGTCTGCTTAGTTTGTCGGCTCTCACTTTCTGTTGTCCTGATATGTACATGGCTGTTGGGGTTATCTGGTTTCTGATGCACCAGTTCCAGAATCTGACTGCCTTGGCACATAGAGAGTGTGATCGGGCACCCCCCTGCCAATTGACATAAAACACAGACTTCGTGTGGTCTGTGAGGACACAGATAGTTCTGACTTTATCAGGAAAAGGAAATGGGCACAAGCCCTGCGAATGGCCCTGAGCTCTAGGATATTGATGTGAAAGTTTCTCTCGTGTTGGGCCCATATACTTTGTATTGATGCTGCACCACGGTGGGCTCCCCAGCCCATGAGTGATGCATCTGTTGTTATAGTAACTGAAAGGTCTGGTCAGTGAAAGGGTATACCGGCGAGGAGGTTGTTCAGAGATGTTTACTATTCGAGGGACTGCAGCACTGTGGAGGAAGCGAGAGGTGCTTCGTGAGGCTGTGTCAGGTTGGTATATAGTTGACTGTGAGCCAATGTTGCAAGCAATGCATGTGTAGCTTTGCAAACAAGACCACAAACGTCATGGCTGCCATATACCCCAGTAATTGAAAGCACGTCCAGACTATGGAGAAGGGGGCCTGTCTAACCTGTTGAATGAGGTCGCAGATTGCCCTGAATCTTTGTGGCAGGAGATAGGTTCTTTCCGTGACTGAGTCTAGCAATGTGCCAATGAACTCTATCTTTTGCCAAGTCAGGAAAAACATTCCCCAGTAATAGTTGTCATGGTAGTAGTTTGCTGATAGGTAGGGCCTTTGATTAGACAATCATCTAGGTAAGGGAAGATAATGATGTTTTATCTTCTGAGAAAGGCCGTAACTATGGCTAGAGTCTTTGAAAATACTCAAGGGGCCAAAGAAAGTCCAAAGGGGAGGTCTCTATACTGATAATGATCTATTTCTCCTAAGGTAACTAGCTTTTGCACCTCTGCCCATAACAGGGGCTCGTGAGAGGGATCCCTAAAGAGGGACAGAATAGAGAGTTGGGTAGGAGGCGTGGAAGTAAAACCCGATCTGATAATTTCTAGGACCCATTTGTCTGTGGTAACTTGGGCCCACTATTGGTAGAAAGCACTTAGGTGGTGACTGAAGGTGACATTGAACTGCACTGGACTTATGGGGTGGTCACTCAGACCCCTGACCAAAACTTCAAATTTGCTGCTTGTTAGAGGTGGACTGATTTGTACAGGACTGGTTTTGCTGATTCCTCCTCCTATTAGGGCATCGCTAGGGCCTGTTATCATATAGCCTCTGCTGCTGCCTGTAATAGTTGTAATTATAATCCCTTAGTTTTTGGTAGGGAGTGTATTTATGCTTCTTATTGAGAGGGGTTCGTAACGACGTACGAGAATCCTTCGCAGAAAGCAGGATCTCATCTGTATTTTTAGCAAACAACTGTTTTACTGCTTTGTGAACCAAATCCTCCCTGGCTTTCCAAGGTGCTTCCTTATCTGTAGCAACCTCTCTAAGGCACTGCACACTGGGCTACCAAGGTCTTTGATATTCAGCACGATGCACAAAAAGGAGTCTGTTAACATTGAGTCCTATATTGTAACATTTCACTTACAAACCCCTTTTCTAACATTTCCCCTCACTTTCCCACTGATCCTTGCATGGAACACATCTCAGCAAGCACCTTAATTTATGGTGAATGAAGGGATGGGTGTGGTGACAGCATAAATTGCATCTGGGGCTAGACAATCCCCTTTGCAGGAAGATAGTACTAATTATGCTACATTTCTCCACAGATGGGTAACATCCTGGCAGACATCTCCCTGTTCAGGGTAAGCAAGGAAACTAGGGCACAACTTCTCTGGGCATGTGGCTTTTGCCCTGCTCCATATGCAGCCCACGTATGTTCTGCTTTGGTTCCTGCACAAGTGATTGATGAATAGTACAGGCTAGTGTCCTACAGTGGGGGAGGAGACAAAGCAGCACTTCCATAGAATCTGCAGCAGAAAATGTATAAATACTTTGTCCAAAAGTTTTGATAGCCTCTTTCTGCAGGATTTCACCAAGTTCATTGTGAGCATCAACATGCTGTTTGGCCATATCAATAATGAGGGATTTCAACTGTCCCCATATTCACTGGATACACATCACCTTAGGACAGGATGGAGAGATAAAGTTTCTTGAGACCTTAAATGACTGCTTCTTGGAGTAACAGGTTCTGGAACCCACAAGAGGAAAGGCAATTCTTGATTTAGTTCTAAGTGGAGTGCAGCTTGGAGCAAACCCTGCACTCTACTTAGAACTAAATCAAGAATTGCCTTTTCTCTTGTGGGTTCCAGAACCCGCTACTCCAAGAAGCAGTCATTTAAGGTCTCAAGAAACTTTATCTCTGCATCTCATCTGTAATATAATTAAATGTAACATCCCTGTGGTGGGAAAAACACCGCAGTAGCCGAACACTGTGAAAGGGAAACAACACAAAAATTCAGAGGTAAGTTAAACAGAAATTAAAAGATACAGTGGCAAAAGTAAATCCCTGCAACCTGCATGGAAACTTTTCAAAGATACAATTAATAGAGGCTCAACTTAAATGTATATCTCAAATTAAAAAGCATAGTAAGAGAACCAAAAAAGTATTACCATGGCTTAACAACCAAGTAAAAGAAGCAGTAAGAGATAAAAAGGCATCATTTAACAAATGGAAGTTAAATCCTAGTGAGGAAAATAGAAAGGAGCATAAACTCTGTCAAATGAAGTGTAAAACTATAATTCGGAAGGCCAAAAAGGAATTTGAAGAATGTCTAACCAAAAATTCCAAAAGTAATAGCAAATTTTTAAAGAATATCAGAAGCAGAAAGCCTGCTAAACAACGAGTGGGGTCACTGGACGATCAAACTGCTAAAGGAGCACCCAAGGACAGTAAGGTCATTGTAGAGAAACTAAATGAATTCTTTGCATTGGTCTTCATGGTTAAGGATGTCAGGGAGATTCCCAAACCTGAGCCATTCTTTTTAGGTAACAAATCTGAGGAACTGTCCCAGATTGAGATGTCATTAGAGGAGGTTTTGGAACAAATTGATAAACTTAACAGTAACAAGTCACCGGGACCAGATGGCATTCACTCAAGATTTCTGATAGAACTCAAAAGTGAAATTGTGGAACTACTAACTGTGGTTTGTAAGCTATCCTTTAAATTATCTTCTGTACCGAAAGACTGGAGGATGCTAATGTGATGCCAATTTTTTAAAAGGGCTTTAGCAATTATCTAAGCAATTACAGGCCAGTAAGTCTAACTTTAGTACCAGGCAAATTGGTTGAAATTATAGAAATGAACAGAATTGTCAGACACATAGATAAACATAATTTGTTGGGGAAAAGTCAACATGGTTTTTGTAAAAGGAAATCATGCTTCACTAATCTAATAAAATTCTTTAAGAGGGTCAACAAACATGTGGAAAAGGGGCACCCACTGGATATAGTGTATTTATATTTCCAGAAAGCCTTTGGATTGAGAACTGATTAAAAGATAAGAAACAAAGAGTTGGAATAAATGGTGAGTTTTCAGACTAAAGAGTATTACCAAGTGGTGTCCCACAGGGGTCTATACTGGGATTAATCCTATTCAATATATTTATAAATGATCTGGAGAAAGGGTAAACAGTGAGATGGCAAAATCTGGAGATACCACCAAACTGCTCAAGATAGTAACGTCTAAAGCAGACTGTGAAGAGCTTCAAAACTAGGTGACTAGCTCACAAAACTAGGTGACTGTGCAACAAAACAGCAAATGAATTTTTAATGTAGATAAAATAAAGCAATGCATATTAGAAAACATAATCTCAACTATAAGTACAAAATAATGGGGACTAAATTATCACTCGAGACAGAGAACTTGGGGAATCGTTGTGGATTGTTCTCTGAAAACATCCACTCAATGTGCAGCAGAAGTCAAAAAAGCAAACAGAATGTTAGGAATAATTTAAAAAGGGACAGAGAATATGACAGAGAATATCTTATTGCCTCTGTATAAATCCATGGTATGCCCACATCTTGAATACTGCATGTACATGTGGCTGCCCAAAGATAA